>NC_051041.1:18063937-18400604 GCF_904848185.1 Acanthopagrus latus
AAGACAAGAGGAGGAATATTAATGAGCAGCGCTGAACGTGACGTTTTACGCGCAGGTTTCCGTGAAGAGAAGACGATTTCTCTCTGGTTAAAAACAAACAAAACAGATGTGTTTGAATATTTTACTCTCTTTTTAAATCCTCTTCAGTTGCAGATGTGGAGCTGTCACTGGGATTTAATGGCTCGACGTGACCGTGCACGAGAAGCTTCTCCCTCGTCGCCTTTCGCCACCGCACCTGAACTCTTCGGTGACCCGGGCAGAGGCGCAGAGGGAGACGAGTGAGGAGTTATTCTGGAGTCAGAGGCCCTCAGCTGGGAGCCCACTTCCACACTTCTTGTTGCACTTTTTTTTTTAATTTTTACAAACTCGCTAAAAAGTTGTTGCTGATTGATTATATTTTGAATTTCAACAGATTTTTGCATAAAACAAATGTTTCACAGTTATGTACACAAATCAGAGCTCCTTATCGCTGTCAGCGAGGAGTTCGAGGCGCGGAGCTCTGGATGTTGGCCAGACGGCGGTCCATATCTTCCCACAATGTTGACACTCGGAGCTCTTAACAGCCAGGCTTGGGTTACCGATACACTCAGCCGAAGATAACTCTTTCTGCGAGGTTTACACCGGCCAACATCAAGGCTAATGCGAGAATCACCGCTTCAGCTGACTTGGATCCATCTCTCCTGGAGGCAGACGGACGCGGACGGCGTGGTTTCTGTGCGTTAAAGGTGGTTGTAATAAAGCTGTTTGAATGCTCCTGGTGAACCTGCTGGCTCTTTATTACGACTGTCACCAGATCATATATGCTGCATTATATAGATCATATATGTTGTATTATATCACATTACATCGCTTGTGTGCAACAGCTCAGTTACATACTGGGGAGAAAAGAGCAAAATAGCTTCATAACACTCCTACTACTGCTGCTGCTGTAATAATAATAATAATAATAATAATAATAATAATAATAATAATAATAATAATAATAATAATAATAATAATAAACACAGTGTTGCGTAATGACTTTGTTAATGTTTAACTTGGGTCTAAATACACCACTGTGCCCCCCTCTCTCATTGAAAGGCTCTTTGGAGCAACAGATAAGCTGTTTGCAGAGTTCCTGCTGTTTAAATTCACTTTCTCTCATTTGTATATTGACAGAATAAATGTTGGCAGCCTCATTTTCTGCAAAACCACAGATAAGTTACAACTTTACGCTTCTTTAGGTCAGAGTTTCAGCCTCTCTGCTGACGCAACGCTGGGTATATTCAGCAGTGAAATTAATCCACTGATCAAGTTGGAAAAATAGTCAAATGGAAACAAACAGCAGTTGAGCTTCGTTCTGTCTTTGAGATCATAAAGTATTTTGAAGGTTTCCAAACATGGAGGCAGATTCTTGTTTCTTTCTCTTCTTCTTCACATCAGCTTTCAGAGACTGAGTTTCCTCTTTCCCCTCCAAAAAAGTTCCCTGCACTACATTTCCACTTCTGCATTCACATGTTTAATATCTAGTCATTGTGCACACATTTGCAGAATTATTCAGCTTGATAGAACATATTCTAACACAGTGAGAGGAAATTTAATCATCCTAACTTGCTGTGGAAGATTTGAGAAGTTATGAAAAACTAAACCTGCTGTCTTTCATCACTTTAACTTAAAGTCCAAATAAGATATAAGCTTCGAATATCTTTTATGCATAATGTTTAAGCCCCTGTTACATATTAAATTATGTGATAACTGTTTTATTATACAGTAATTTTAGAAAATTGATTTCTGTGCTTTTTTTACAATAATCAGAGTGCGATATTAATAAAGCTCAGACGCTCTGCAGCCGTGTCGAGCCGGACAAGATAAGATTATATCACAATTTACACGAATTTGCGGCACAAGATCTCAACGCGAACTCCACATCCGGGGTATTTTACACAGATTTTTTTTTAAAGATCTCCACAAAATTTAAGACAAGAAACATCCAGATCTACTCACAGGTCATGACGGTCTGTGTCCAGCGGACAGAGTTCTGTCAAGGGAGAAGAGATCTGACTCGCACCCTGCAGAGGATCACTTCAAAATGAAAATAAGGCAGATTTTCAGATCTATTTCTGACCCCGGGGCATTCATTATTCAACAAGTCACGTGAACGGGCGAATTAAAATTTCAGTACATTGGAAGTGACCTCTATTCGCGAATCAAATGACTTGACATCTGTAATTTAACTAGTTGGACTTCTTGGAGTCTGCGCAAAACCGGTGCCAATCAGCCTCAACGCCATCTTCTGCACGGCTTCCGTGTCTGCAGCGACTGCAGCACAGAGGGCTGAACAGCGCCTGCAGAGACGGGTTCAGCATTTCTGCAGGATTATTTTCACTCATGCAAACGAATTTGCCAAAAAAATGAAATTGAAATATGCAACAAAACGCACGAACGAGGATTTTATGCGTAAAATGTGCGCAAATTCTGTCCTCTGTGGAAATCTTGCTGGTTGTCAGTTTTGTTTATTTGACGATTAAATGCATTGCAAACCCATTCATTGTGATTATTATTGGCATATCCATTGAGCGGAAACCATCAGTGCCAAAACATATTGAAAATCATGTTAAATTATATGCAAAATGCCAGCATGTTTCAGCTCATGTCTGCCCTCTCTACTCGGCCTGACAGCGGTGTTTCTGTGATGAATGGCGGAGGATCTGTCTGTAGGAATAATTTTGGGAAAATTCATGGCTCAGATTCACACCTAAACAGCGTTTTTGTTTCCGCGCTGTCGCTGGATAAATCTTAAAAATGGGAAGAAAAAAGCTCGCGGAGGTCTCAGCGCTGATGTATGATCCCAACACTGTGTGTGTCGAGAGGTCAGGGGTCAGAAGAAGTGCTCTGAGGCGGTGATTGGCCAGAGCCGACCGTGTCCCCTGGTTGAACTCTCTATTGTTTGGATGTAGCAGGTAGTGACCAACACTCACACTCTGGTGCACTGAGGTTGGCTGCAGATCTCCTCATAATGGCGAGTGAGAACAATATGTGTGGCCGGATACATTTAACAATTCGGGTTTGGTTTGATTCCCGTGTCAGGAGCAAAGCCTGCAACACTCGTGCAGCTGATATCTGCCTCCCTAATATGAACCACAGCTCGTCTTTATCCGCGAAAATACGCATGACGTTCATGCAGATTTTACGGATTAGAATTTCAGCCAGTTGAGCATTAAACGACGTGAGGGAATCAGACATATCACCGCGTTTCAGGCTGTTTGTTGGATACGGAACATACTTCACTTTGAATTGGTTACACGTATGAAACACCTGGAAATGTTGGAACCGTTTCAATCTCCGTAAATCCGACTTTAAGGGAAACTTTGCGCACTGGTCAACCCTCTCCGCAAATAACATTAAATATAGTACATTTAGTTTTATTCTCATCTGATAAAATTAAAAAGACATATTAGATATTATAAAAGTGTGGTGGAGAAAATTATCCAATGCTCGGACGCACGGACACAATTTTACGCACGCATCTCCAAACACTGGATAACAGATTTAAATTCTTTGAATTAAAGAAACGAAAAAAAAATGGAATGAAACCAAATAGCATAAAAATACATTTTTTGATCATTGCCAAATAAAATCCCCAAATTAAGAAACTATTTTAAAAAATAGAGGCACATAAATACATTTGGCACGTCAGTACGCACGGCTTCACAAAATACATTTTGCGCACAAACCAAATCAGTACTTGCGATGACAAAACATCCAAAGCCGAGTCAGCCTTATAAAGTGAAGTACGTATTTATTTCACAAGGACAGATTGAACCTAGACTAGCCTACATCACAACGGTCACTACTGAGACAACACATACAAATATTCACAGTTTAGAACACAGCACAACATGGGACGGACTAGCACAAATAAAACTAGACCTCATACGACACCGACGAACAGAATTCTACTTGACGAAAAAATTCTTTTGCTTATTTGTGCCTTCATTATGATTTTGCCTATATACATTTAAATGTGAAAGTCACCTGGACTACATTCAACAGTAAACCAACCCACTCAAACACACAAACTACACTGTTACTCTGACTGATGCCTCGCCTCTATAACAGCCGTCTAACAGGCATCTAGAGTCTCGCTAAATATCTTTCAAGTATATTAGAGCTTTCCATGAGCAATAATAGAAAAAAAAAAAAAACAATACTCAAAGAGAACATAGAAAAATGAGTCCAAATTTACTTTTAACCTCTCTCAATTTTTAAACTGTAATGATACATTTTTGATCCAAGTCCTACTTTGAATGTGCGTTATCCTTCTTTCATAATAATAAACAAATATATAAACACTTCAGTTGCCACCGTGGCAATTAAAGGTGAATTTCAAGCTTATATGAGGAGGGCGAGCGGAGAGGGAGAGGGTACAAAGGACGTGACAGGGGCCCAATGGCAGAGGGAA
Organism: Acanthopagrus latus; assembly: GCF_904848185.1. Taxonomy (NCBI): domain Eukaryota; kingdom Metazoa; phylum Chordata; class Actinopteri; order Spariformes; family Sparidae; genus Acanthopagrus; species Acanthopagrus latus. The sequence goes on from NC_051041.1 coordinate 18,068,379, forward strand.
CACCATGTGTGTAAAATACTGAGAATCGGTCCATCAAATTCCACTTGTGTTATTTGCCATCTCAGTCTGGATTGGGGGGTTTGTGGGGTTCAAGCACTATAGACCTGCGGTGCACGGCGTGGGGACAAGCTGCTGGCCTGTTTTGATCTGCTGCTGCTGCTGCTGGGCCCCCGAGGCTGAGGACGAGGCCGAGCTGGACGAGCGGATCTTGGTGTTGGGAAGCTTGTGCTCCTTCTTCCACTTCATCCTCCGGTTCTGAAACCAGATCTTGACCTGGCGCTCGGACAGACACATGGTGTGCGCAATCTCCACCCGCCTGCGCCGGGTCAGGTACCGGTTGAAGTGGAACTCCTTCTCCAGCTCCAGAGCCTGCTGGCGGGTGTAGGCAGTGCGGGACCTCTTGGGCACTCCTCCATTGTAACCGGGGCTGACTGGAGGGGGGGAGAGAAGAGCCATACACAGGCAAAGCAAGCAGGTGTTACAGGCAGGCTGATAGCGGGTTTATTCCAAAGCTATTAAGTCCGTCCATGGACACGTTACATGCGGGGGGAAAAAAAATCTATAAAACATGTCTGGGTTTGGTGGGAAATCACAGCCGCCCTGTTTGTTTTAACTATCTGCCCCGTCTCAGTTTACGGACATGACCTTAATGTGGAGATGCCGAGTGTACAAGCATTCGCATCCAGGGACAGATCAAGCTTAGAAATGATTAACAAAAACAGCGGGGTTGGATATTACAGTTTGGCTCGGCTCCAGTGGTGGAGGTAGTTTGGGTTAAAAAGCAACAAAGGCACATGGCCCCGACAGACGAACACAGGCAATAAAATTTACGAGGGTCCTTAATTACCGACCCTGCTGCTCGATAGTCGTAAATTGCTGTTGTAAGGGCTGCTACTAGTGCTGCCTCAATGGGCTCGCGTGTGTTCCAGTGGCTGTTTTCTCACTGGTTCTGCTGTTTAACCGTGACGATAACTCACCGTTGCTAACGTGGACCTTTTTCATCCACGGATAGACCACCGGCTCCTTGCCCTTCGCTACGCCGGGATAAACCTCACCGGCGAGGCTGCAGTCTTTGCTGGCATTTGCCCCTGCGCCACCGTCTGGGGCCGCGGAGAGGCGAGGACCGTGGCTCTGTGGAACCGGCTGCGGCTGTGCGTGGTGCCCGTCGCCGAAATCATCGAGTCCGGTGGCGGGGACGTTACCGTAATCGTAGCCCGATTCTGTGTAGTTTGACCTCGGATAGGATGGCTCGTTGTGATGGGGGAAGCCCGTATCTTTTGGCCGCTCGTAGTAATCACCGGGGTTGGGGATGTATCCGCTCTGCTGATATTCGTCGCATGGAGGAAAGGACGGCTCGATATAGTTGGAGTTTATCAAGTAGGAACTCATGGTCATTAATTTGTGAAGTGCAACAATACTAATTTTTATCGCGCTGTCGTTTTTCTGATCTCCACAAAACCCTCCTACTCCCTGTCAAATGTACAAAGTTGCCTGGTCACGTGTGAAGCGCCACCAATCACCGCGTGTCCTGTGGGCATCATGTAAACAGGAACCAATGGAAAGCATGGCACTGGTACCACCAACACTGCTCGCGCTGGCTTACGTTGGTGTTTTCCTTATTAAATCACAGTATATAAAGCAAAACCAATCAACTAACTTGTTTACTGCGCGGGGCCAAAGTTATGTGGGTGAGGCTTTTCCTGCATGTGGGAAGAGGGAAAAAAATCCATCTCCTCTGGAACAGAAAGTGGAAATTCAAGCCCTGAGAAAATAAAGGTTATCACAGACAAAAGGCTGTTTCTGATGGGGAGGACAGTGTGTGTGTGTGTGTGTGTGTGTGTGTGTGTAGGTGTGTGTTTGTGTGTGTTGTTGTTGTTGTTGGAGTTGAAAATGTGTTGAATCTTAATAAAGAGGTGAACACAGACAGAAAACACACGAGCCAGCACGAGGATGCAAATCCTCATGTTTGGTGCGAGGCGATTCAAATGAGCGAGGGAGAAAACAGCGCTGGTGCTCAGGCGTCCTGACGAGCCGCTGCTCCGTCCGCGGACACACAAGCCTCCCACACATGTGCATCACAAATAAAACATCAGCTTCATGCACGTTTGTGACACACAAGCAGCAGAAAGAAACGCTCACCTCTCACGCTGCACAACACAACAGCCTGCGTAATTTTTCCTCCAATATTCCCAGATCATATCAACAAATTCAGCCATTTTTTCCCTCTCTGTTTGTCCCTCAACACAACACGAAACTCATCTGGCTCAGACCGCACGGCCATCACACAGCATCACATGCAAACCCTCCTGAACACACACTGAACACACACTCGCAGGACACAAATCTTTTTTCATAGCCAAAACTAAACGTGACTATTTGCAGGATGTCAGAATTTCTCTGCACAGCTCAGACGAGCTCACATCCACAGCAACTCTCCAAACCTGAAATGTCTATATTCTTTAAAAATATAATTCAGAAAAATAAAAACTTCTCCACAAAACAATTTGCCAACATTTTTGTACAAATCTGCAAAATGTTAAAGGAATCTGTGTCGCGCCTCCTGCAGAAACACTTCACCGTCAACAAGCAGGACTCAGAATATAAAACTGTCATGTGTTGGAACAGCAGGAGAAGTTTACAGGAGGAAATATTCAAAGATAGAACAACAGCAATAATTACAACAATAATGATCCTGAATGTAATAAAAATCACAGCTTTTAATTCTGTTATTACAGGGAAATAAATTCAGGTTCATCTGTTCAGTCTCATATATATTTAAATATCTTTTCTTTTTTTTTTTTTTAAACTGATAAAAATGTTGAGACTTGGTGTTTGTAATGTAGAAGAAACGTGAGAGTCTGACCGTGCTCCTCGCCTCCAGCCGTCACGTCCAGCTCGTGTTCCCGCTCCATGTCCGAGGCGCCTCACTGTACCCGCGTCCCTGGAAGATGCGGCAGCTCCTCACAAAGCTCATCCACACTGTCCACGTCAACAAGGCCTCTGCGTGCAGAAACAAGAGGCCAAAACTTCGGAAATATTGAAAGCTTTCTTTTCTCTCCCTTTTTTTCTTTCTCTTTCCTTTCTCCCTGGTCGCCCCCCTTTTCTTTTCTTTTCTTTTCTTTTCTTTTCTATTCGCTCCTCTAAACAGAGATAACTTCTGGCCTGACCCCCGAGTGACACCGTTTCCATTTTGTTTCTGATTAATCTTGCCCATTGACAGTCTTTGTTAAACAACAAGGCGTGCCCCTTCTTTCCAAAGAGGCGACATTTTCATATCTGTTAGACGCAGTGACCTGGGGTTCACCCCGGACTTGGACTTCAGTTTTGCACGGGTCCGTTTCAGCTGTGGGGAGCTGGGGAGGGGGTGGGGGGAGCACTTAGCGTGGGTCAGCACCCAGGAAGGTCCCAGAGGATTTATAAAAATGTGCAAAAGAGCCTCCAAGTATCTTTAGAGTTCGATTTGTGGAAGAAAGGATCTAGAACTTCACAGAGAGCAAGAATTTCTCTTTTTTTTTCTCCTCCATTATTAAACCTCCAGTTTTTGGATGCAGGTGAATTCTTCCTCTGTTTTTTATTTTTATTTTTTTGGTTTTGTTTTTGTTTGTTTCTTGTTTCCAGTCCACCTGAAGAGGTTCTCCTCCATGACAGCAGTGTTGCTGTTGCAGTGAGGCAGAGCTGCTCCTCTCTCGTGTGTCCAACAGGCTCCATCGCACCTAACTCATTGTAAATGGCAGCTGATGTTACTTTCCTCCATATATTCACTGTATCCGTGCGGCCAGGAGACCACCTGAGAGGCTATATGTCAACATAATGTCAGCGGTAAGACGACTTCACCTGATATCTAAATTTACAGTCTGCTGCCAGTCTATTATATATATGTCCTGTATAAATATGGGCCAGATCAGCTCGGCTATTATCCACTTACTCCAAGTTACCCTTGCGTGAATAACGGCTATGTGTTTTTACAGGTCACTCTACTTGTTGATATGAACCACCTTTCCTTTTCCTTTCTTTCTCTCCTTTTATTCTGCCAGTGAACAACTTGTATTGATGCGTCTGATTATCACGAAGGCTTCAAGAATCCGATTCAGTGCAGCAAAAGAGGCGTTTTAGATAACAGTCCGGGTAATACCTCCGTTATCTGCCCGGGCCCTGCGCAGTGTGTGTGTGTGTGTGTGTCTGAATGCAATAAAGCATCTGGAAATCACACAGAATTTAACATAATGATGATCATCCAATTGACCACTGTATTTTTTAGGAACATTCTTGCCTCAATTCACACTATCTCAGTAATTTCCCGTCATATTTGAAGCTCGACCCGTCACAGCCGCGCGTAAAATAAGAAAGAACAACTAAGGACAGCCGGATCACGGTGTTCCCTTTCAGAGCAGATACTGTGAAGTGAAGGTCTATTTAACCATTATACATCATGCTGACAGTTTACTGTAAATTTAGATTATCAGAGAAGTGCTGTGACGATGGTGACAGATTGCAGATGGCTCTCACAAGGTCTCCTGTCTATACCGGAGCCCTGACGGCCGGAATAAAAAATCCCCGCTGCATTCAAGATGTGCCAAGGATCCGGGCTAGAAAACACCTTTCATACATTTATGGAAATATTATGATAAAGGTAAACACTCGTAATATTTTTTGTGCCTTTTCATTCACAGCGTGTCATCAGTTGGTCTCCACAGAGGAGATAAAGGCGACAGAACCGACAGATTTTTATCTGCAGCTGCAAACTTTGATTATAGACCAATAACAGGATGACAGTCAGGCTTTCAGCGAGGGCGAAAAGAGGCGAAGAGAAGCAGAGACTTCCTCTGGAGAGTCAACAGCCTCCTTCTGCTGAGGCTGTGATCAGAGTCCTGAAGCAGAAGATTTTAGACAGAGACACAAAAATGAGGCTGAAGTCGCACACAGACGTCCGGAGGTTAAAGAAGTTGGGATGTGAACTTCATGTTTGAATTAAACAAATCAACTGATGCTTGATGTTGAAAATGGAAACTGTGCGTGAAATAATAACATTCAGCTGCAGCCGCCAGTGAGGAACTTTTATTTTGAAATTCAATAAATTCAAAAGTGTGAAAGAACAAATTTGGTTTGTTTTGTTTTCTGCATTTGACTGAACATCAGTGAGACGTGTGGTGGCGTGTGTGGACCACAAACAGCACCGCGTGTTGTGTTTCCACAGATGTGTTCAGTTTCTACAAAATAAAAGTGTGCTGCTTTGAAAATGTGTCAAATTAAATGTTTTTTGTATGAATTAGATGAAAATAAAAAGCTGATTAAATCGAAACGTGCCTGATTCCACCGCTCATTTATTACCACAGAGATCCAGGATGAGTTTTTCTTATTCTGATTTAAATGTGATTTAAATAGTTCTTCTTTTTTAAAAAAACAAAAAAAAAAAAACAGAAATGTGTTATTATTTTGTGTTTTGTTGTTCTGATTACATTAAAGAAGTTCCGTGATTCAGGCGAGAAACAAATTAAAACTCTTTAAGTGATATTAATATAGATTATTTTCTGTTTCTCCTCATTTATTTTTTTTTATTTCACATCCGGCCTTCACGACTAAAACCAAAAGCTCAACATTTTAACCCGCTTTAAAAACATTTTTTTGTTGTTATTTATTTGAAATGCTGCGTTCACTGTCCAAAAAGGCCCAAAATAAAATACACGTATCGCCTCTAAAAAGAAAAAGATTTTTAAAACTTTCCCTCCGAGGGTCACAAAAACATCTGTCCCGTTTCTGCTTTTCTTAAAAGGCTTCTATTCAGCTGATCAGGAAGAGCGGGGCTAAATGTTTTTTAAGGGGTCCGGGGGCTCAATCCGGGGGGCTGTGGGCCTTCCCATTACCCTGTGACCGGGTCGAGAGTATCAATCCTCAAAATGCAAATTTCTGCCCTCGTCTCTAAACATATCAAATGCAATTTATTCAAAGGAAATTCACCAATCAACCGCCCTAATAAAACGCCAGCCACTCAATCTTGTTGCTGGGGGCGGGTGGGGGGTCCCCTCCCCCGGTCCCAACCGCGGGGTCACCGCGCTTTCAGGGTTCACCTGGAGTGCACCGTGCAACATATGTAATTCAAAGCTATTCTGTCTTTTGTGTGGAGAGTCAAGATCGCTATTATAAGGCTGGCATCGCGCTCCGAGTGAACAGATGACGGAGACTTGCTCAGCGCGTAAACTTTTGACCCCAATTTTTCCTCCTCTTCTGCAGCCATCTCCCTCTCATCTGTCCCGGCCCGGTGAGATATCTGGCCCTCTCGAAACGAACAACAACAAAAAAAAAAGAATTGATTTGAACAATGTGTATCTCTCTTGCCATCGCGATGATCATTTTCCCAAATTTCATAATTAGAGAAGATGCCAGCGCAAGACCTAAAATGCGATTGTGGCTTTATGATGTTTCCAACGAGGGAGTGAAAAGATAAATCCGATCGGCTTCCACTCAAGACTAATAGGGCTGTAAAATATGCAAATCATTCATTAGCGTTATAGAGCAAGCAAAGCAGCCAAAAGTCTTTGTTGGAGGCAACACTTGAAGTCAGACTCCCCCCTCTCTCCCTCTCCGCCCTCTCTCTCCCTCTCTCACCCTCTCTCTCTCCCTCTCTCTTCCTCTCTCTCCCTCTCTCCCCCTCTCTCTCCCTCTCTCACCCTCTCTCCCCCTCTCTCTTCCTCTCTCTCCCTCTCTCTCCCTCTCTCACCCTCTCTCTCCCTCTCTCTCCCTCTCTCTCTCTCCCTCTCTCACCCTCTCTCTCCCTCTCTCACCCTCTCTCCCCCCCTCTCACCCTCTCTCTCCCTCTCTCACCCCCTCTCTCACCCTCTCTCTCCCTCTCTCTCCCCCTCTCTCTCCCTCCCAGCACCGGGCTTTTCCTCCGGTGCAGGATGTTTCCACCGGCTCCGCGTCCCCTCGGTAAATTCATTTATACGCATTATGTTTATAGGCAACGCCAAGCAAACGTGTCATTAACGTGAAGGCGCGCGTGTGTGTGTGCATGTGTTTGTGTGTGTTTGTGTGTGTGTAGATGTGCGAGCGCTCTCCCTCTCTCCATGCAGCAGGGTGACAGTGAACTTGGCCTAAAGCGAGCTCTGCTGGTGGCTCTGAGAGGATGCAGATTTATCTTGGTGCTGTGGCTGACCTCCAGATGAACCTACAGCGCTCCTCTCCCTCTCTGCCTCTCTGCCTCTCTGCCTGGCAGTACGCCGCACATGGGGCCCTGTCGACATTTCTCCTTTTGAATTATTGGCAGGGGTTTTAATTTCCAGATAGCCGCACTCTCAGTGCGTCCTGTTGGATTTTTCTGTGCGCCCAAAATCAAAGTGGAAAAAGCGCAGATCTGTATTTTGTTGCTTCTTTGCGTAACAATGAGCTGCGCAATAAAAGGAGGGACGTAGGCGGGATGGTTTGGAATATTTCAGTGAATAATTCGGAAAATTTAGAATTTCTGTGAGATAAAAAAAAGGAGAATAATTCCAGGTTTCAAAGTTGACCAATCCAGCGCTGCTGGAAATGATTCAATAAGTTATTTAAAGTTTAACACCGATTAAATCGCTTATTTGTTTGAGAAAACGCTCCAGAAATAGTCTGTAATAGTTCTTGGCACCGTGGCGGAGGCCTCTGCTCCTAAAAATACTTGGCTCTAAATGCGTCGTGGTTGGCGGACAATTAACACAACTTCTGCAAACCCGCCCAGGCACGAGCTTTAATGAAGCTTCCTGTTTGTTTTTCCTGCCAAAAACTCACAAGACTCGAGTAATAATATCAGATTTTCGCCGCCCTGCGATGTTCTCGCGCATATTCGGCCTAAAAAAAATAAATTAGAACCAAGCGCATCGAGTCAAACACACCTTAATTGGAAAAACAGGACGAGAAAAGCTGGAGGCCACGAGTCCCAAAAATAAACGAAACGATTTAAATTTTTTTCCAGTTTTCCCTCCTCGTTTCGTGGCTTCGGGTCCGCTGCCTGGTGGCCGGATCGGACGAGAGGTCACCACGAAGCGAGAGTGACTTTTCGAGAGGTCATCTGAACTTTTCAACCCCAAACACAAAACGACGTGGCAGACACAAAACGGAATTCCTCCTCAAAAGCCTCCCTGCTGCTGTTTGTTCCCATGTTGTGTTTACTTGACACCGTTTACAGCCTGAATGCGCTGAATACGTGGTGGCGGCCAACATGTTGATCTCTCAGCAAAAAAGAATAAAAGAATAAAAGAAAACTTTTTCTTCCATGAACAACTTCTACAAAAAGTCTCCATCACGTAAAGAATCCATCAAACGTGCCTCGCTGTGAATCTGCAGGCCTGCGTCAAAGCGCTTAACTTTATCAAGGAAATCTACACACGCCACACTTCACAGACACACACACACACACACACACACACACACACACACACACACACACACACACACACACCCCTGTGGAAACTTTCTGGCTCACGGTCTGTGAATTCTCCAATGCAATAAAGCGACAACAACTCGAAGTTTGAGGGGGTGGAAATGGACACAGAGATAATTATCCAACATGTAAAAATGGATTATGAGTTACACCACAGATGGAGGGAAACAAGTTACACGGGGAAGGAAGCAATTAAATCGCCATGAGCCGGACCCAACCCTGCGCAACATCTGCCGAGACCAGTATTCAGCGCTGCACCACTGACAAATTAGTGTAATGGTCTAATAGGGACGGATAGAGGGAGCGAACACAATAATAAGACTGTTCAACACAGGCTGGCTGTTCTCGAGCTACCGGATAGTCTGCAGAAACTTACCCAGAGACGCGGTCCTCATCCCGGGGAGCGTCCGGTCCATACCGAGGCACAGTGAGCAAAAGAGACGCTCTGTACCGGTCAAGTAACACTTCCAGCCTGCACAGAGAGAGTCAGACGAAGCCTCGCCGTCAGTGCGATTATATGTTATGTGCAATATACTGTCAACTCCCCAAAACCATAAAACTTACTTTAATGGCTACCACGTGACCGTTTATGGCCAGTGAGCCTATCTGGCCGCGCTCCGGATGATTTTTACGATCTAATTCATAGACAAAACCCCCCATTCATTTAGCACCCAAATGTCAGAAAGCCAGAATCGACCCTAATAAAGTTTACAGCTTGAAAAGTCGAGCTGATTCTCCGGGAACGGCCCAGGAGCCTGTGCGCAGAGGGGACGCTCGGCCCCTGGAGCCGGTTAGGACCCCCCAAAACAGCCCCCAGCTCCACAGCAAGGTGAGTAAAACACAGCTTTCATTCAGGGGAACCTGTTGAACTGAAGATTTAACACGATGAAACTCTGACAGGAGGGTTTTTGGGTTTTTTTAAACAGGCTCACTGCGACTCGTGTCATGGAATATTATTTCACAAAGAAAGTACACTCAGCTGAAAAGTTGCCGTTCCAGTAGAAAGTTTATTATAATGGCCATCATCATCATCAGCATCATCATCATTATTAATATTATCATTATTATAGTATATTCTTGACTTCCAGTCTTTGAAAAACATTTACAAAAAGCTAATCACGATGGAGTTTTACACAGAGGCGACGGGCTTCACTGTGGGAGCCTCCACATGAAAACAGCGAGAAGAAACAAAGACAAAAAGCACGTTTTGTATTTTTTTACTAGGATGTTTGCGCCCCAACAGAAGCTCCTGCAACATAAAAAACATAAAAACAAATGGAGGCTACTGTACATACAAGACCGAGTCCGCACCTCTGTCCATACATGTGTTCACAACGCACACAAAAACCACACAAGGCTTCTTCTTCTTTTTTTTTTTGTTTTACTGCTGGTTCTACTTTTTGGAAGCAAGTTATCTGACAAGTTGGTACAATGACACCAAACAAATAAATACATACATATACAGTACATACAGAGAAAAACGAGGGCTTGAACACAAAGAGCAGCTCGACCTCCACCCTTTATTTAACAGGCTGTTGGTGTTCGGAGTGCATCACACAACTTTTACTGGATTTATCTGCGGTAGGGAGCGTTTCAAGCTTCGACGCTTTTATTTTGTTTCGGGGTTTTTTTTTCTTTTTTTTTTCGTCTTAACAAGAAATAATTTAAACAAACATTTATTTTGTTTCCCTTTATCCTCTAAATCTAGACAGAACTGTACATTATGCTGCTTCTTCTTTTTTCTTTTCTTTTCTTTTTTTTTTTTTAAACTCACATTAGCATTACCACGGTGGAAAATAACAAAGGAAATAATATTAGGGAGTATAATGGGGACGGGAGTTGGACATACAGTGGGCTCAGGTGGGGGGGGGGGGTCCCCTCGTCCCCGCACACAGCACCGGTCACAAAGTCTCTGCGCTCTTTTTGGGAACAGGAGGAGGAGAAGTTGATATGACAATCTTTGTTTTATTTCTCATGGTGGATATCAAGGCCTGTAGCCTCCCCCGCCTGCTGCCGCCATGTTCATGCTCTTCAGCTTGTTGTCCTTCTTCCACTTCATCCTGCGGTTCTGAAACCAGATTTTGATCTGTCTCTCTGAGAGGCAGAGGGCATGGGCGATCTCGATCCGCCGCCTGCGGGTCAGGTACCGGTTGAAGTGGAACTCCTTCTCCAGCTCCAGGGTCTGGTACCGGGTGTACGCAGTCCTGGCCCTCTTCCCCTCTGGTCCGGCCAAATCTTGTACAGAAACAGACGATGTAGATGTTAAAAATGCGTAAAAACTCTTTTTTTAAACTACATTTCGTGCAATTTTTGTGTGTTTTCTGCACAGTTCCTGCAGGTAAACGACTGGCGCAGAAGTATACAGAGTTTAGCTTTTTATAAGTTAGTTTTAAAGAACAAATGACCCTTAAATGCAAAACAAAATCTTAAAAAAACAACATGTAACAGAGTCATGCACACACATTTTCAACTGCACCTTGCGGAGAGGAATTAATGCAGCAAAATGACGTAAAATTGTGGATTTTTGACCACAAAATACAGAATAATAAACAAAAGACGCACATATTATGTTTATACGTTCAGTACATTTCATCTGACTTAAACTTCGTGTGTCATGTTATGAAATTAGCCCGTACCTGCTCTGTGTTGACACGGGAGAAAAGCAACAATACACCAAACAGGTGAGAGGCGCATATGGCGCCACATGCGTCTCTGGGAAGTAAATATATTTTGAGCTTTTTAAATCGTCATATAATCCAATTTGGAGCCGTTTTTTCTGAACGTCATAAAGTCTCTAGATAACATATAAACATGATCACACCTTCACCAAACAACAACACAGCTCAGGTCTCTAAGATCGATACAGGACCAGTAAAATAAACCAACTTTACCATGATTTATGTGTAGTTTCCTCATCCACGGGTATATCTGAGGCTGTGTCGAGTCGCTGACATTTTGTGGAGTTGTCGGTGCGCTTCCCGCAGGCTTCTCCTCCTCGAGGGGGGAAGCTTTGGACACACAGTCCCGGCTGAGTAGCAGCGTGCCTCCGTTCGAGCTCGAGCACGGGGTTGAGCACGGGGTCGTTAGAGAGTTTTTCACGGCTCGGTGTTGGGACTGAGTCTCGGTGACCGGGGACGAGCTGGCGACCGAGGAGCACGGTAGTGGGTCAGGTGGTGCTGGAGATAGAGACGCTGTCCCGGTGCTGGTGGCGGACTGGGTGTACCTGACCGGCTCCACGGAGGGTGTTGTCGCCGCTGAGTGACTCGGGGAGTAGCCCCGCGTCCGCTCGTTGCCCACAAAGTGTCCGGTACCGTCCCGTCCGACTGTTAGGTCCATCCCGTTGTAGCCATAGCCATACCTGCTGGAGTGCATGGTTGTTGAGTCTCTGTATTGCTCGTTTCCCGAACTATGGTCTCCATAATTATGTAACTGGAAGTCCGCGCCATTGGGATAGCGACCGCAGAATGAGTTCACAAAATAGGAGCTCATTTGTTGACAATTCCACCGTTTGCTCGTTGCAGGTGTTGTTGTTGTTTTTATTGTTCAGGGAGGTAAAACAGCACAAACCTGTGTGCGTGATTTGTGGCTCTTAAGCTTTAGCGCGTCCTATAGCACCCTTGCACAATTTATGATGAATTATGGAAATGAGTGGGACATGGACTTGATTCTCTCTTACGTAGGCACCCAAATATGGGGTACGGCGGAGAATCACGTGCTTTTGTTGACCAGTCGTAAATCCTGCTTGGTGACCTCCAGAGGTAAACTCGTGCACTGAGGAAATACTGGGTGGGATGTAACGGGGGCGCGCCTCCATGCGCTCTTGGCTCGGGCGAGCTGAGAGCCGGGGATCGGCTGTCTTGGACTGTCGTGGTGCGCCATCCTCTGGCCCAGGAGGCGCACTGCCCGTCTGCGGCGCTTTCCGAGGCGTGGGCTCCACACGGGGTCACTCGGAGGTTAACGAGCATTGCGGCAAAAACCAACGGGCTCCTAAACAATACAACAAGTGACACGCTGAGAGTGCAATCTCTGCGAGCACAGTGTACAGAAATAATTCGATCAGAATCTGTTGTGCATGTTATGATAGGCGATGAGCGCAAATAGTCCGCGCAGTTAATAGAATAAAAGCCCATTCAAAGCGAAGCAACGCGGGGGGTTTTTTTTTTCTTCTCCACACTTTTCTTTCTCTTTATAATCATAAAACAAGTGGAGGAGCGCTCATGTGGCTGAAAGACTGAAGAATAAATGTTTTGGAGATCAAGATAAAACACCAAACACAACATTTGTCGAATAACATGACACAGAGTGACATTCAGGGCCCGTTGTGCAACATCGAGAATGAATAACTTTAAATATAGGCTGTATATGAAGGCACGTAAATACACGTTACTGTCTGTTGCGGGCTGCTTAAAATTGAAAGATTCCAAACAATAAGCCCCCGGATGATGTTGTTAGCTTTCTTTATGTGACGCGACTTTATTACGCGCTCCGAATCATCGTTCATTTGGACTTTTAAGCAGTCAGTGTCTTATCGAAATGCTGCTTTTGTTATTTTCATGCTCGTGACATATCAACAAAAGATCGAGAACAACATGAAAATGTCATTTCCAGAAGAAGATGCGCAGAACAGCCAATCTGCAATTTAAAGAAGGAGAAGAGGCAGCGAGAGGAATAAAGAAATTATTGGAAAAGGACATTTTGGACGCGATTAATCGATAAAATGACGCCATAATGTTTTATATAAAATAACCACAATATTCAGATCATAATTCGTATTTTTAGTTTCTGCGTTGTGCCAGAAGCTCTTCCTGTTAATCACGAGGCTGCAGTGAGGAAGCGTGGAATGATTAATATTATTTCCAGTTAAAAAAAATATATATTTCTCAACCAATTATTTTCTATGATATTGAAGAAGAAATGTTTACAACTATCGTCTGATCGATTAGTTACAACGCAGCAGAGACAGAATGACGATTGATTATTATTAACATTATTTAAGAAATAGAATAAAAGTTATATGTTGGGAAATTATTCTTTTCATTTAAAAATAAAAACAAATCCAGTCGAACTCTTTCCAGATTTTATTGTCACCTGATCGATGTACTTATTAAACAGTGTAAATCTGCTGCTCTCCGTGTTTATTCTAAGCAGGACTACAAAAACCGGATGACCCGCACAGAGCCCGACACACACACACACACACACACACACACACACACACACACACACACACACACACACACACACACACACACGAAGCCTAAATAGAGACTTGACGCTTCGCCCTCTCCGTTTGGTTTTTTCTCTGTGTGGAATTTTTATGGCACCTTCGTCTCTCGAAGGAGCGACTTGTCCTCTGCTTCCCCCCTCAACATGCCATTTCCCCTCGCAGCCCCTTCACCCTGCAGCACAAGTCCAATCATGCGTTTCTGACAAAAACACAGAGATATAGATTATTTATTCTGTCCCAGGTATGTGTGTCCTTTGCGGCACCAGACCCCCAGAAGGCACGATGTGAGGCAGGGTGAACACCGGGCTTCGACAACCAGTGGGCCCACAGTTTAGAAGAACTGCGTAGTGTGTGTGTGTGTGTGTGGTGCCAGAATGTGTGTTGGCTAAACAGACATGCCCCAACAGCTGATTTATGGCTGGCCAATTGCAGCAAAGTTCCCACGAAAATTATTTCCCCGAGTCGAGCGAGAGACACACCCAGGAAACTAAAGAAAGGCGAGGGAAGAAGTGAGTGAGTGCGCGCTGGTGTCGAACATGTCGGGCAGGAGGGCGAAGGGGCCACTGCTGCAGGAAAAACAGGAGGGCAGTGCACTCTGCAGGCGGCCTCACACACCAGCACTCCACACTCTGACAGTTTGAAAACGAAATGCCACAATAACTTCATTTGGTTTCTGACTAAATGTCATTACGCACGGCTGGAAAACGCCCACGTTCAGGACGGTGAGGACGTTTTGTGGATCACGACGAGCGAAGCATTTCTTAACAGCAGCACACACTCTTTAAAACACGAGCCACTCTGCTACAGCGGTTAAAACAGTTGAAGACAGCCACATTTTTATCCACAAAATAAGTATTTTTGCAGAGGAAAAAGCGCAGAAGAACAGATGTTTTCGACAGAGAACAGAAAATGATCATTACATCAGGTGATTTAAAATATTTATCTAATTTTGCACGATTCAAAATGCCATGTTTTTAATTTTAGATCTTCAGAACTTAGATGCTGGGCTGACTCTGAATTTATGGCACGGAACAAATCACCGCAGTGTCACGTTACAGTATCAGGCTCGCTGAGTGCGTGTTAACAACAGGAAAACGTCGATATGCAAACTAATTTGCGATGCTAATGTTCCAGAAGACAAATATTCGACATTTTCAAATTCCATCGAAGGGGACATCCATGTATGTCCCTTAAAGGTCATTCAAACGGGAAAATAATCATGGAAATATTCATATTAACCAAGTCAATATACAGTGACATCGAGCCTGCGTGCACACATGAAACACACAACTGTGAAGCATTACGCGTGGACACACGTGTAGAAATAGAGGTCAACATGTCTGGTGTCCGTTTGCAGCACAAACAAGCAGAGAAGCAGCCGCGCGCCCTCAGCTTCTCCACGGGAGGGCGCCAAAGAGCGCGTGTTTGGGCCACCGTCCACCCAATGAACGTTGCAGCCAACAGAACATTCCAATTCAAATCCCACAACAAACAAATAAGGTCTTGGCAGCTCGTCAAAGCCAACAAGCAGATCAGAAGAAAAGCAACAGCAGCATGACAGTTTACCAACTTCAGGTTGATCAGATTTGCCTCCAGGCATCCAAATCATAATAAAATGTCACTGTGACGTGATAGCATCTTTCTTTCTTCCACAGGATTGTTTAAAACAAACGAGGCGTGATATTCCAGACAAAACTTGTTGTAATTAGCTGAAGTTGTAAAAATAAAAAAATAAAAAAGAAGAAGAGGAAGAAGAGGAAGGAGGGAAAATGCTTGTTTCAGTTTTCTTACCTTGTGGCGGGTTCTTCTTGTAAACAGGGGAGGTGAGGAGGAGGAGGAAGGAGCTGGCAGGTGCAGACGGTGGGGAAGTATCCGGATGCGTCCCCGGACGGAAATCAGGGCTCCCAAAGGGGTCAGTGACGCACCGGGGCTCCTTCCACTCATCCTGCCACATCGCGTCAGGACACCGACAGCGTTGTACCCAAAATGATCCAGTCATGTCGTAATGTAAGCTCCTGCGCGTCCAGCGTCGGTGCTCTCTGTCTGACGGAGAGAAAACTCCAAAGTCCATTTAAAATATAAGAAGAAGAAGAAGAAGAAGGCGGTGTGTGTGTGCGGGATGAAAACATGGAAGGTCGCAGGTGAAAAGAGACGCGTGGAAGCAGCCGGAGAGCGTTAAATGAAAGGCTGCTCCATTCCGCTATTGGAAATTATATATAAAAAGTTCATGTTCACGGCTCTGCCTGCGCCACGTGACGAGCCGCGGCCAATGGGAAGGCGAGCCGGGTCGTAAAGTTGTATTGCCATGTTGTAAATTTTCATAAACAACAACGGATTTATGACCCAGCGCTGGAGGGGGGCTGGATGAGGAGAAATGGGGGGAGGAGGGTGGAGGGAAGGAGGGAAGGAGGGAGGGCAGGTCACCGTCAGGCGCCATCTTACAGAGGGAAGAGGGAACGCAGAGTTCAACAGTAATTTCCCTTCATCTGCAGCCTGCCCCATCTCGCATCCTCATAGCTCACATTCCCCAGCTGCAGTGTTTACCTAACCTTCATAACGGGCATGTTTCATTACAGGCAGCCTGATGTTGACCACAGTGAGCCGCGCTGCGCGACAACATGTTATTACTGCGTCGGTGCGTAATTGCTGAGCGTTGCTGTGGTTAGGTGCGCAAATACTGAATGCAAACAAATAGACAGATAGAATCTATTTTATTCAATTATCATACTGTCATTTACAGGTGGAAGACATCCCCGGGGGGCGGGGTTAAGACTTGTTTATATATAATTGTTCACATATTTGTTAGGATTCACAGTGACTGAAATAAACCACAATATTTACTCATTTTACACTAATATAAACTGAATCATAATATCGTCTAAATAAAAATAGTGCATGCATTTATTTGTTTTTCACAAACACGTATGAAATTTCGAGCCTTGAAAAAAATAAAATAAAATCTTAAATGAAATAGGAACATTTCACAGTAGATGGCTGAGACCTCAAAACATTTATCTGGGTTCTTTCTGCGGAAATCTGAGGTAGGTTACAGAAGTTCATCCGAAGCGAAACAGATCCGGGGACGTGTCGTGAGCAGGTGAGAGGCGGAAACAAGCAATCAGCAGTCTGCGTGATTAAGCAGAGATCATTTAGAAAATAAAAGGATACAGTGGAAAATTAACTAGAAGCACCTAAATCACAGTTGGAGGCATTTAACTAACAGAACATTCACTT
Organism: Acanthopagrus latus; assembly: GCF_904848185.1. Classification (NCBI taxonomy): domain Eukaryota; kingdom Metazoa; phylum Chordata; class Actinopteri; order Spariformes; family Sparidae; genus Acanthopagrus; species Acanthopagrus latus. The sequence goes on from NC_051041.1 coordinate 18,085,247, forward strand.
TTTATTCGCCTCTGTTTTTCCACAGTAAGGCACATTTGCGCAGAGGAAATGTTTTTTTTTTTTCTTTTTTTTTTTTTTCTTTGCTCCCTTTGGATATAAACGATTCCGATAAGTAGAATATATGAATTAAATTCCTCGGGTCAGTGTCACAATATTAGCAGGTAACATATTAGGTAGTTTTTCGTAAATTAGGAATGTTGGTTCAGTAGTTCACACTCAGGTTATATGACTTAAATGTCTTATTGCTTGTATAAAAATAAAGTTGGGATAGGTAGTTAATGTCGCTGATTCATGCGGAGCCTTCTTGTGCATTTTTGTGTATAAATACAGTTTAAACTCTTTCCGTTAAATGCTTATTATATAATTGCCTTCAGCTGTCATTCCGTTAGCCTGCAAAGCTCTCAGTGCATGAATGTATGTAACACACACACACACACACACACACACACACACACACACACACACACACACTGAACATGTGTGTTTCTCTCATGTAATGCTCTGTCCGTCTCTCCCGTTACTTTGCAGCCGTTTCTGACTCCAGCTCGGCGTTCTGGGCGCCTCCAGGTTCGGGCTCTCCTCCCTCTGACGCTGCCTGGATATCACCGTCCTCTTCCCCTGTTTGGGTCGACACCGGTTCGTCCTTGTGGTCCTTCTTCCACTTCATCCTGCGGTTCTGAAACCAGATTTTGATCTGTCTCTCTGAGAGGCAGAGGGCATGGGCTATCTCGATCCTCCTCCTGCGGGTCAGATACCGGTTGAAGTGGAACTCCTTCTCCAGCTCCAGGGTCTGGTACCGGGAGTAGGTCTGACGGCCCCGCTTTCTGGTTGGATCTGTGGGGGAGAAGATGCGCCAGTTCTGTATCATTTGCAGAAAGTGTTCTGTTTTTTTTTTTTGTTTTTTTTTTTTTTTTTCTTCCCTGCATGCGAAATATGATCCTGCATGAAGCGTTAATTAAAGTGTCGTTGGCAATAAAAGAAATCTACTTGGAATAATTCTCGGAGTCATCAATTTATTTGTGCTTGCACAATTAATTGTGGCTCATATTGTCTTCCCACTCAGATCAGTTGATTAGTTTTATCCTAAATTCTCTGCCTCAGTTTAAAGTGTCCTGCTGGGATGTTTGGTCCATGCCTCCTCTGACACTCTGCGAGCCTTTCCAATTAAAAGCCAGCGATGCTCTGCGCGCCAAAGGGGTCATAAGTAATTAGATTACAATCCCAACACCTTCTCCTCCGAAATTATAACAAATGTTTCAAAATGCTTGCATTCTAAATCCACTTGACTCCTTTATGCAACCGACAATACTGGTGCGTATTGATCCAGCAATGTGCACGAACGAGTTGGAGAAAATAGCAGAGGCTCTGCAGTGGAGACCCAATTAGAAAAGGAGCTGCAGAGTGCAAGAGGACTGATTTACACAACATGCCGGTCTCTTTTTTACAACCACAAAGGGGAGAAGAGGCTATAAGAGTAATAGGAGTGCAGAGAAAACCCCCAGCGGCAAGGTCTCTGCGCACTGAACACACAGGAGCGCCGGCCAAATGAATTTATGGCTGCAGAACTCATTAGTTGCGCAATAAAAGTTTTACGATTCTTTCCATGCAACACCAATGGCTTCACGAAATTAATTGAACCACTAACGGCCAGTGTAAGTATCCCAATGTTTTGTAAAAGCATTGACCTGAGGGCTTTGAAACAGCACAGAAGGAACAGTATCAGCACATACCTGATGCTTTCATCCAGGGGTACATCCGGTACTGTTTGTCCGGCGGTGAGGTGAGGGGTCCCGGCTCCGGGTGGCAGCAGCTGTCGGTGAACAGGCGGCTCTGGTCAAACAGGCTGCAGTGCAGTGTGTGCGCCTCCTGGCCCTGGCCGTAGCCCGAGGTAAACATGGGGCGGCTCTGGTACACTGCATCACTGACGCTGTAAACTCCAGACAAGGACGGGGCGAAAGCGATGGCGGCGGCAGCCCGAGCCGAGCCATAGTCCTCTCCACTGGGTCCAATACTGCAAGACGCCCGCTCCACGTTTGGGAAGAGAGAACCAGCCGCCGTATATTTGCTAAGAAGACCGTCCACATAATAAGAACTCATATTTTTTCCCTCTGATTTGTTGGCCCAGAATCCTCAGTGTCGTTTTTACGAGGTAGTGTGATATATGACAGCAATACACCCTAGATTTACACCAAACCCCATTTTTACTCTGGACCAAAGAACTCACCCACGTGACTCGGGCCTGGCCCATCTCGTCCAATCAGCAGGCGGACATGGATTTCATTATGGCGCAGGACTGCAGAGTGGGATTAACGCTTCACACGCAGAAACACGCAGAAACACACACGAGAGGAAAATCACACAGTCCCGGTGATCAGGAGGACAATTATGTGATTAAAGCTCGCAGTTCACGTCACTTATTCTAATAATGTTTGACAAAATAATCCGCTAAAAGCTTTGTGTTTCTAAAACATTGTGTGTATCTCGGTGAAAACAACATGCTTAAAGGTTATAATGATGATCTACACTCAGTCAGTCAGAGGCTGCAGCAGGAAACAGGCTGTAAACATCCAGTAACCTCACAAATAAATAACTTATTCAACGGGATTCTGCTGGTTTCCTCTGCGATTACAACTAAACCCAGAAACACTCCAGTGATCATGTTTAAAAAATGCAATAATACATAATTAATGTGTGTAAGTGTAACAGCGCAGATTATTATCAGAAATATATATATTATATTATAATATAATATAGTTTATGTTACTGAAGGTCTGAACAGTAACGTTTGGAAAAATATGTTCAATCACACGAGCTGAGAATTCACCAGAAATATAACTGACATGTGTTCTAATACTACTACTACTACTACTACTACTACTACTACTACTAATAATAATAATAATAATAATAATAATAATAATAATGATAATAATAATAATAATAAACCATCTAAAAATGTTTTTATTGCCATTACAATGTGACCAAAACGGTCCAAACATGCCCAATGAATTAGTAGAAATATAATAATAATAATAATAATAATAATAATAATAATAATAATAATAATAATATATAAATATACTAAACACAAAGATGAGATAAAAATAGTTTAATTACTCTGAAAAACAATTATGTTATATTACTACTTTTACTGCCTCTAATAATAATAATAATAATAATAATAATAATAATAATAATAATAATAATAATAATAATAACTCCCTAAATTTGTAAAGAAAAATTGAGACCATTTAAATCAAATGTTACATAACTGAAATAATATTGTGGTGTGTGTGTTGCTGCTCAGTAGAAAAACCTCTCAGTGGAAATAAAAGTTTAGTCAGTACGTGAAAATCAAAGACAGAAATTGTTCATATTTCATGTAATTAAATAATTAATTCCACTATTAAACTTCTTTATCTCATCTTTAAACGGTTTGCCTCTGTGAAGCCGCATCAGAACTCCGGGAAAGTGACGGGACACACAGCGACCGTGTGAGCGAACAGAACCGCTCGGTGCTGGTTCTTTGGTTCCTCCCCGCAGAGCTGCAGCCCAGAGAAGCAGCTTCTCGCACCAAGACTGTAAAAAAGGTGTGAAATTATTTGGCTGGACTCTTAAAAATGTTACTACAGCTTTTTTTTTCCCCCCTGTGCAGGTTCATTAAGGGCGGAGTGTTAAACGTGGTGCGGGCTTGTTGTGGAACAGTGTCGCCACCCCCTGGTGAGCGGCAGGGACTGCAGGGAGGGGCGGCGGCAGTGCGCAGGCGTTCTTTTCTCCTCAGGCTGCATTTCGGGATAAAAATGCAAGATAAATAAAGAGAAGTGACGCTCAAAGGTAACGTGACGTTTCTCCTCCTGTTGTGTTTGTTAGCGAGGCGCATGTGTCTTCTGCTGACCGACCGGTCCAGATGGATTCTGAAGGAACGCATCCTCTGCAGGCCCTCCACTGTGTTTGACACTAGCCGCTGGCTTTATTGCTCCTTCTCCTTTAGGACGGGCCCAGCAGAGGAGCAGAGGGCGGAAGGTTCCCAGGTAGAAAACAAAGGATCGCTCCAAACGACCGTGAGTCCTGCGCGTCCCCGTCGGAGAGAGAATCCAATAAAGCTGATCATTTCCGCTCGGCCTTTTGTCCAGAGCGCAGTCTCACAGAAAGAAGAAAAAAACAAATGGGTGCCATTTTGGAAACGGCCTAATTGTGTCTGGACGGTCATAAAGCCATTAAAAGTGGAATGCCAGACAGTATAGCAGACCAGGCGTTTTATTGCACTGTCTCTGGACGAGCCTTTGAAGTTTGGGTCCATCTGCGTCCTAACGCGTCACAACAGCACTCAGACTAAAGTCCGACTTACCTTCTAACCACTATTATCTATATCCGTTTCTGTGCTGGTGTGTGTGTGTGTGTGTGTGTGTGTGTGTGCCTGGCCCTGATCCACCATCTGACTTAGCAGCTCTGCAGCTCGCTCACTTTGGATTTTCTGCTTCTCCTGTTTTCTATTCCGTCTTTGGTGCCAAATATTTTCTCCAACATGCAGAGACTTGAACCCGCCTTAAAAACGCAGAGGCCATATTTTAAAACCAGACTTCCCCTCTAAAAAGAAAAAGAAAGAAAAGAAAAGAAAGAAACCTCCCTGATAAACTCCCGGAGGTCACGTTGCGCTTTAGAAAACACCCCAACAGTCCGTCACATTTCACAGTTTGGGAGAATTCTCTCCTCTCGCTGTAAGGTGGTTTTGCGCAGATTGGTGTTAATCAGGGAGCTTTCAGGCTGAGCGGCCTCGTCATATCTGATCCGAGCAGAAACACACCGGCTGCATTATTTTGGGCTTCAGCTGTCGGAGCTCTCGATGTCTTTTTTTGTTTTGTGTCCTCTCGCCTCGCAGCGCTTTGCACCCCATAAAAGGTTATAGCGGTAATTGTCTTTTATGGCTGTATACAGCTAACAACATCCTCTGCCAAGACGTTGCTCTGTCCCCAATCCAGGAACACACACACACACACACACACACACACACACACACACACACACACACACACACACACACACACACACACACGCCTATAGGTGTGTTTGTGTGTGCGTGAGATATTATTCACAAAAAGCTAAAAAAAAAAAAAAAGGTGTTCATTTGAATTTTCCCTCATGTATTCAAATATATTTGCATATTTTCTTAATGTATTTCCGTGTGTGTGTGTGTGTGTGTGTGTGTGTGTGTGTGTGCGTGCGTTCATATCTAGTTGTCATCCTTCATATATATATTTTTTATTCCATCTAAGCCTTTTTATGAGTCCAGAATTCGTTATTAAGACATTTTAAAAATCACAGATAGAAGAAATAAGCAGGTCGCGTGCGTGTATTCGCAGATATAATTTGTTTTATTTAATAAATAAAGTACAAATTACATTTGTGAACCAAAGAGTCAGACGGCCAGCAGGCCGTGAGGTAATCAATAAGTAGCCTACAGTGTTTTTATTTTATTTTCTCTCGCTAACAAACATCGTGTACTTTCCAAATGTTACTCCCTGAAATTCATAGTTCAGCATCTAATGCAAGCAAATCTACTTTAATCCGCCATCAGAGGAAAAGAAAAACAAAAAAAGGTTATTGTAGGTAGTTGAAAGACATAGGTAGTCCATCGTGTCGTGTAATATAGCTTCTTTAACATCTTACATTTTTAGTTTTACAGCATTTTCAAGAGGTTTCTGAGGTTTTCACGCCTCCTACAAAATGCGATCAGTCTGTTTGTTTCTACGGATCCAATGTTAGATTCAAACTCACGGTCATCAGTCACAGTTCTAGCAGTATGAGGGAGAAACAACAATAAAAATTAATACTTTTTTTTTAAAACAAACTATATAATATACGCTCAAGTGACAACAAATATAGCTACAAACCAGGACACAGACAGCTAAACACATCCACACACACACGAGCACAGGGACGAGGCCAACTAATACACAGAACCAGATATTATTCAACTCAATTTAAGAAAAACAACAAAATTAAAAAAAAAAAAAAAAAAAAAGAATGAGTGGGCACTGTTCAAATTGTGCAATATAAAGGTAGTCGCATCAAAGCCCAACATGCTTTTTTCTTTTTCTTTTTTTCTTTATACAAGACGAATAAGCCGAATAACATGAGATAACTCCTGCTATAGAACAATAAGACAATGTAGTTTTTAAAAACCAGGTCCAGCAGAGTTAAGAGCTTCCGCACACAGAGCTCGCTAACAGCCTCACACACTGTTTGTCTACGCGGCTTCCGTCACTCGTCTTTCTGTGCGCCGTCTTTATTGAACTTCTTCATCTTCATCCTGCGGTTCTGGAACCAGATTTTAACCTGTCTCTCGGTGAGGTTTAGCAGCCTCGCCACCTCGTACCTACGGTCCCTGGTCAGGTAGGTGTTAAAAAGGAACTCTTTCTCCAGCTCCAGGATCTGGTGCTTCGTGTACGGACAGCGCTTTTTTCTCGTGGCACTCGCGTGGAGCCAGTTGGACACTGGGTTATCTGGAAAGAGTAAAGGGGGGGTAGCGACACTGGTGTGAGGGCCCGGTACCGAGAGACCAAATGTGAAAACAATCAGAATCATTTGGCTGAATCTACAAAATCCCGTCATTCTGATGGGAGCACGTGTGTAAACACAACCTCCCGAGTTTGTGTCCGAGCTCACGTTCACTTTAAAACAGGTTATCTAATATAGCAATGGGAGCTGAGCCATTAACAGTCCCCATAAGGAAATGGCACGTTCAGAATGGCATCTGTTCAGACGCGCACCCCCATCACGCACCCCAGTCCTCGCAGCGTTATGCGGTATAAATAGTAGGCTATAAACATAAAGGGCTTTGCAGCCACTTACTTGGATCGAGGCCCGATTTCTCCTCAGCTTCCCCGCTCACGTCTGCTGGCTGGCCGGACAGCGCGTCCTTCTCCAGCGGGGATGCCGTCGCCACCGTCCCGTTGGCGTAATCGGAGAGCAGCAGCGCCGTGTGGGAGCCGGGCAGCGCGCCGTCAGCTCGCGTCCCCAGAACCTCCGGTTTGATTCCGTAGTGATGGCTCGTCGGTAATCCAGCCATGGGCAGGGAACCGGACATGGGCTCCAGCAGCCACGACTGATAGCGGCCGTCGGTCTCTGCACCGACCGGGCCTGAGGGATGCCCATAGTGGTGATGATACACAGAGGAGACGGTGCCTGGGAACTGAGCAGGAACGTGGCTCCATGACGGCCCGAACACCGGAGGTTTGGACGGGAAGGTGCAGGTCCCGAGCTCGCTGTGGTCGCTGCTGATGGAGGCGGACTGCCTGGCGTGCTGCAGCCCAGCACCGGAGGGGTATCTCGGCACAGAGAGCTCCTCGCTCTCGGGCAAAATGAGGGAATCGACGAAGTAACTAGCCAGTGTTCCGGATGTCGACATGGCAGAGAAATTAAACGTTCACATGTACGCAGTCATACAGCAGATACATGCAAAAGTAAAAACGCGCGCGCACACACACCACACACACATACACATGCAGTAAACCCAGCCTCACAAAATAACAATGTGGAGAAATCAAGTAGCAACTTGGCCCCACAGAGAACTACAGTGGGCTAGTAATGGGGAGCCAGGCTGGCGCGCCATTGGGCAGCAGACACACGTGATCATAAAGGCTGAACAATAAAGGATAAATCAATCCCTTTGGTCATTAAATACTCACCCGCTCTCCTATAACAACCTCCAGTTTTAAAGCTGAGAATTATCAAGATATGACTTAGATCTGTTATCTGTGAGACGGAAAATATGAGTGAGTGACAAAAAGTCATGTTTTATTGAATGTAACCTCACTGCTGCTGCTGCTGCTGCTGCTGCTGCTGCTGCTGCTGCTGCTGCTGCTGTTAAAGACCCGTCTTGGTTTTCCAAAACGATACAGTATGTTTTTTGGAAAGCTTATTTTACGAGGTACTTTATAGGACACGTAAGCACCCCACCATTGCTGCTAACCAAAACACATTTTAACCACCGCTGTATTTAAGAAACTTTCGGCTCAGAGCTGAAACAACGTGTGGATTTTAAATCACGACTCTACAGATCTCACTCTCTTATATTTTGCTCTTTTTCGGCTGAAACAGATTTCTTCCACATCTTCTGATATTTTCGGTTTTAAGCACTGAACACATTTAACAGACAAAACTGACAGTCACACCGAAATGTCCTCTATCAGGCTGAAATAGTTATTTTCAGACTCACATCTCGCTGGAGGAGACAGTGTCTGAGTCTCTGTGCTCATTTAAAAACACCGAACAATAAAGCAGAATTCTTTAAATGCACATTTGTTGATTTGGACAAACACACTTCATATACAGGCTTTTATTCACTGACGTATAATCTGGAGCAAACATCTCGTCACAGTAAAGGAATAGTTTTAACGGAGATGATGTGATGAGATATGAACATTTATTATATATAAAAATAAATAAATAAACATGAGGAAAATGTCTTGCAAGGGGGAAATGTTTTATTTTGAAATATCAGTCAAATTAACAAAACGGAAGATTATTTTTCTTCCCGTATTTGTTTTGTAAATTTCAGTTACAGACTCGTAATTGTTCGGTTATAATTACGATATGAAACACTTGATATATTTAACAAATTAAACAACAGTTACATCCACTGGTCAGTCTGTGACTGCATGTTGTTAAATATGAAGCAATATGTGTGTTAGAAACTATTTGAAAAGGGAAATTAATTGAAATAAATAATAATAATAAAGATAAAGAGATAAAAACTGATCAAATGTGATATAATTTATTTTCTGGCGGATTAAATTGAGGCACAATGGCCGGATATTTATTAAATACTTTCAAAATAACACAGTGATGGCGCAGCCGCGGTTTCTCCTCGCTTCACCTCCCGCTCCAAGCGTTTATTATCTCACCGCCGTTATCACTTGTGCGGGCCTCTATATGTTGCCATCATCACCACGATTAACAAATTAGCTCTAATGCGCACGGCCGCTGCCTCGGTCTAAAGTTACGCTGCGTAATGTGGTGCTTGTGGTTTCCTCGTTTTAAAAAATCAAATAGTGCGAGCAGAAGCTCAAACTAGGACGCAGCAGCACGTTTAGAATATATATGTGGTGAAGATCCAGAGTTAGAAACATGTGACAGATCAAGATAAACACGTCATAAACAGTCAGGAAACAGCAAGTTGGAGAGATTAGGATTAAACAGAAATTAATAAGTAGCTAAATGTTAAATGTGGTTTTGCTGGAAGATTTAAAAAAAAAAAAAACAACTGAAAATACTTTAATGTAACAGAAGAGTTTATGTGTTACGGATATAAATAAATAACTTAATGCGCGTATCAGCGTCCATAATAAACCTGAATCCAGCCCCGCGCCGCAGATCACGTCCACAAAGCAGCAACCTTGAGTTCTCGCACATTATAACGCGGCGTGTTTTATTTATTACCAGCAAATAAACGCAGAGCTGGGCCAACACCCCACAAGGCCACAGGCGATTCAACGCGCAGGAATTCTCTGCACTCTGCTGCTACTATTGCGTTAAGAAGAGGAGCACAGGAGGAAGGAGAAAGACAGACAAAAAAGAAAAAGAAAACAGCCACAATCTGTCCATGACGTGCATTGTAGTCCCGAGCTATCACCTCTCTGGTACTTGCACGTTATTTGGCCAACAGACATCAAACAAGCCGAGGGGGGAACGCAGCGGCTGTGCGCCTATTTGTGCACTAAAAGTTCGAATAGACAAACACCTTCAGAGCAGGAAAAGACGCCACTTTGCCAAAGGCTCTCAGGCTGTAAACCTAAATCAGGGTGTTTTTTTCACCCAGTTTACCGCGGGGGCTATTCACTTCTTTTGCCTCTGCAGATAACAGCCTGTCTGGCGGATCTAAATATCGCCATAAAGCCCTTCCCCTCCTTTTGTCTGAGCCACTATTGCGCAGCGGAAGCATCCGGTCTCATTGCCCACGGAGGTCGCTGTTGCCCCATTCACCTTCCCCTTCCCCTCCACTGCAGTGGTCGTAACCGAGGCCTTGTCTGGCGCGTCTGCGTCACTACTACACACGGAAAACACTCGCGGCTTTACCCCCTTAATCCCAAGTCCAGGACGCATACTGCAGCTCAGCTTTGATCACGTTTGAATACAGCACTATGGCCACTGCTCGGGTTGATTTTAACGGCGAAAAACAAGCAGGGAGGACTGAAGAAAACATGACCAGAGACAGGTTCAGAATACACACAGCAGCCAGTCAGTCAACCCTCCCCGAGTTACACGTCAAGTAGCCTTTGGTACATGTTTCCAAAACACCTCTCCACAATTTCCATTACATGCCAACAGCTTTGCGTCCCTGCTTTGCTTTTCCTTTTCTGGGTTCGATGTGTGTAACTGGGGCAATTAAGACAGTTTCATGTTGCAGAGTTAAGAAATCGACCCCAACAACATGAAACTACCTAAACCACTCGACAGTCGATCCGGCCCTGAAACACAATCAGCCAATTCGTAATGCAGCGTGGTCGCCGCTGCCGTCATCAAGCGTCCCAAAAAAAAAGAAAGAAGGAAAGAAGGAAAGTCGTCTGTATGAGAAAGTAGAAGCTGGTTGTACACACCACAGTGGAGCCGCTGCAACAAGGCGCAAAACAGACAAAATACTGCACAATGATAAACGGACTTACCTGATCCGGGCTGCGTTAATCCCATTCAGTATTCCCAAACTAAAACAGAAGGTTGTGTTTTATCCACAGTGTTTCTGTACAGTGGAGATTTGTAGCTGAGTGCCGGGCCTCCTCTCCGTCTGAAAGGCTCTCCCACGACTGAAGCAGCTCTTAGAGGAGAGGGAGAAACCTCATATAGCAGCCAGTCATAAAACTCTACAATAGCCGGCTGGGCATGCAGCTAGACGGCTTATAGCCTAATATCTTAATTATTTCCGATGGCCATTACATTAGCCTGTAGAAAAGCTTAGATCCTTCACAAAAAAAACTCAAGCGAGGGGGCCCGTGTTATTTTTTAGAATTTCGAGCAAAACCCTTTTTTCCTCCTCTTAAAGAAATATATGAATCCAGAGTAGAAAAATACAAGCAGCTACTCCTCAATGCGAGCTGATAATTTATTAGGCATTACACAAAAAAAGAAAACACAATGTCATATATACACAGAAATATACAATATAAACGTTCCTCCTTCACTTGGCACACCGCTGTCGCGTCCTCAGTGTGGATAAAGATTCAACGTATACATTTAGCTCGTACATAGAAGAGGCCTATATCATGGGAGACTACATCTAATGGTCATAAGTGAATTATTCTCCCCCTCGGTGATACATGGGCGTTATATTCCAGGGTGCTTTATTTTTTTTTTTAATGTAAGAAAACTTTATATCATGCAATTCCAATTAAAGTAAAAATAAATTCATATTTGTTTGATTAAAATTTATAAAATAATAAAATGTGCCAGCTGTGGGGAGAACTGGGCGATTTTTCCAGGACACAATGTGTTTTTGTTTTTTTTAATCTTTCCTTTTTCTTTTTTTTTAAATCGTGAAAATTGAACTCCACTGACACTATCCAACCATACGACAGATGTGACAGAAACAGGTCGACGTTACAAAAACACGACATCAGAAAACAACCAAACAGAACCATAACATTCAGTATCCCTCCCTCCCTCCCTCCCTCCCCGTCTCTCTTCTCAGTAGCTCACAGAGGACGATGACTTTAAAACTTGTCTGGAAATAAGAGAGAAGTTGAACCCCCACAGTGAAAAATGAGTCATTATGTGGACAAAGTGGTGAGGAAGGTTTGGGCGTCATTGATTCAGACCTTTTTTTTTTTTTTTTTTATCTCTGTTTTAAAATGTGATCACCTTCCGTTCATCACGAAAATCCGTAGTTGGAGGTGAGCTCGCGGATGCGGTTTTCCCGCGTCATTTTCTTCAGTTTCATCCTGCGGTTCTGGAACCAGATCTTAACCTGTCTGTCCGTCAGGTGGACGCTTTTACTGATCTCTAGGCGGCGCTCTCGGGTCAGGTACATGTTGAAGAGGAACTCCTTCTCCAGCTCCAGTGTCTGGTGCTTGGTGTAAGGACAGCGTTTCTTCCGGCCGCTTTTTGCTGTCAGCCAGTTGGCCGCGTTTTCACTTTGTGCGCCTCCTAAAGAAAATGGCAGATAGTAGAGAGTTTTTACGCACTGCAACATGAGGGGCACTGGAGTGTGTGTGTGTGTGTGTGTGTGTGTGTGTGTGTGTGTGTGTGTGTGTGTGTGTGTGTGTGTGTGTGTGTGTGTATTCTTGGAGTAAGAGAGTGTGTGTGTGTTTGTCTATGCTTGTATTATAAATTATTTTACGCACTACAATAAGGCCTGTGGTGTGGCCCATACGTGTGTGTATGCGTGTGTGTGTGTGTTTCTGGTTGCATTAAACACACATTAAAGTGATGAGTGTGTGTGTGTGTGTGTGTGTGTGTGTGTGTGTGTGTGTGTGTGTGTGTGTGTGTGTGTGTGTGTTGGTGTGTTTGTGTGTGTGTGTGTTTTATGCGTAAAGCATGGCATCTTTGTTGGAGTCACCAGACTTGGAGTTGAACACATTAGACAATTTATAAAACACTGCACAAAAATGAAGTCTAGTGGAACAGTAGCACTTTTTGTGACATGAGGAGTTCATGAATACAAAGATATTATGGGATGGACAATATAAACAGGCCTATACACGCACACACACACACACACACACACACACACACACACACACACACACACACAATATGTGACCCAAGTATATTTTACGCAGCGCTCGAAATAAATACTGGCTAAGTCTATGGGTATTCAAATTGTATAATACTGTATGTAAGTATCTGAAATTAGCTCGTTTATTTTCCATTTTACTGTAGATTTGTTTAAATTAAATCAAATGTAGCTTTGTCTTAAAATTCTTCACTCATTTTACAGTTTTACGCATAACCTTCCCGGATCTATCCACGCACGTTTGCATCATTTTAATGGACATACACAATACAAACTGGTAATACTCGACTTGAGAGTAAATATGTAAATGCATGTTTTCACACTCGTGCCTCGAAACGTCACCGCAGTCTAGTAAGTCAAATAAAACCTGGCAGGTGTCAATAAAAAGCGACACTCTACCTGCGCTGCATGCAAATTTAACAACAATGCAGGACCACACCTATTTCTAACCAAGTTTACCTTTAGTGGCTTTTGCTGGTCTCTCTTTGTCATGTTCTTCTGTCTCGTCAGCTGAGGAGGCTTCTGCATCCGAGGACTCGCGCGCCTCCTCGCTCCCCGGTGCAGCGTGAGGCTGCAGGTCTGCGTTTCCCGAGGACACGGGCTCCTCGGTGTTCCTGCCTTCCTCCGCCGTGGCTGGAGCAGAAGTCGAGATTGGTGGCGTGTGGAAGCGAGCGGGAGCAGTGGGGTGTAGGCCAAAATGAGAATGGGAAGGGTTCGGCTGGGGGCCGTTGGTGTTGTAAAGTTTATGAGAATGTGCGTGCGTCTGAGACAAGCGGAAGTAGCCCGGCACAGGCACTGAGCCCCCGCCGCCGCCTCCGCCGCCGCCATCGGTGACTGTACACGAACTCGAACCGAGACCGGTTGTCGTTAACCTCGAATATGTGAGATCTTCAGCGGTGGAGGCTTTGGGGCACTTGGGCTGCTCATACAGGCAGTAGGTGCTCTCTTCCTTAATGTTCTGCGGGAACGAGCAGGGCGCGACCTGGGAGCCCACTGGGTGCTCTTGGTCCATTCGACATGACCTCTGCGCGTCCATCCACATCTCCATGCTGGACATGTACGCGCCTGAGCTGGAAACCATGTTCTGAGGACCCACATCGCTCCGCTTACCCATACCTGGGAAGTATCCATAGTTGTGTAGTCCGTAAGGCACTTCTGTGGCGGTGCTATGGGGCACGCACACCGCGCTCCCCGTGTAGTGACCTCCGCCGCTCTCGCTGCGGCCACTGATCAGAGAATCCACTAAAAACGCATTTCCTGACGGGGTGTCCGAACATGACATTATTGTGGTGTATTTTGGCGAGGGGAGAAGATAGCCCTTTCTGGCTGACATTTCTTGTGCAAAACATGCTGGATATGATTAGAGGCACCCCCCCTCTCCGCCGCGAGGACTGTAAGACCAATGGAAAAGCTGGAACACGGGTAGTCCCTCCCACTCCGCGACTACGTAGCAGCCGGAGCGATATCCATCATGGAGCTGAGGCAGAGAAAGGAGACAGCACAGTAATCAGTGTGTTCCCTCACCTCGCCTTAATGCACCACTACTGCCCCGTAGAAGGGGCGAGGTCCAACACGATGCAAAGTTTAAAACACACATTTATAAGACAGTAGTGAATTCTTCCAGACGCTTTGAATTCACCTCTCAGCTGTGCCAACCAGCAAACAGTGTCTGAAGCACTGATTCCTGCGTCGCTACAAATCAAATGCTACAGCAAACCTCAGCATAACAGTTATAAGCATCAGATTGAGAAAAAGAATCAGATATCTACTCTTAAAAAACGTTCAGTCGAAGTCGCCCAGCATGAAAAATAAAACTCTTTCGCTACAAACGCACTACTAAGATACTACAGGTAGTTCACGTTAGAGGAAGATTTATAAAAATCAAGTTTAAAAGTGTGGTGCAGCAGAAACCCACCAACAAAGACATACAATAACAAAGTCCAGGGACGTGGTGGCAGTAAAATGTTTGGGGAGAATTCGCCTTTAGCTAAATGACTTGGCAAGAAGCCGTTTTATATGGTGCATCCTTTAGCCTCAAGACAGTCTGAACTCTCCCGCACTAAAAGCAAAGGTGTTAAGACTAATGCTGCCTGGGGAAAGAAGGAGGAATATCAAACATTCGGCTTCTTTCTCTCCTTCTTTTTCTTCCTCTTCGTTTTCGTTTATTTATTTTCCCACAGGGAAGGTCTCTGTAGTTCTTATATATATAGAGACGTTGAATCTTGGTGTGCTTTTAAAATTTACTTTATAACATCAAACACTTTTTTTTAACCTGAGGTTCTGGGCTAATAGTGAATTATGTAAAATGCTTTAAGAAGAACTGAGACTCCGCTGTGCGTAAACGACGGCGAACCAGTTCTCTGTCTCCAGCAATTAAAAACAATAAAAGTATTAGTCACGAAAAAAAGACCCTTTTCGAACAAATACATGGATCGTATTGGAACAATTACTGCACCTTTCAAACAATAAAATATTAATATAACATATATAACAGGATGTGCAATAACTTCCTTTATTGGAGCTCACCAGGAGCTGGTTTTGATAAATGTGATATATAAAACTTGCGCGCATATAACTTCACATTTTACCTTCAAACATGAAAATATAATTAATAGGGTTCTATGAAATTAGGATCAGTGTTATTAATAGCTGTATTCATGTTTTGTTTTTTTTTTTCATTGATGCAGGTCGTGGAATTATGCTTATTTGTGCCCGATTTGACTTTACGCACAACACAGCAGAGATTAAATCTGTATCTACTTTCGTTCCAAACCTCTGAGAATAAAAACAAGGATTTTGTTTCACCTCTCAGTGTGTCCGTCTCTCTGCGTAACATCAGAAAATCCAAACTGTGCTCAGGATAAAACAATTCAAATTCGTCCAACTGCTGCAAACAGGTATTGATCACGACTTTGTTGTGAGAGAACTCGCACAGCAGAGCGCTACACAACAAAGCAGACATAAAGGTTGCACATACAAGTCATCCTGTCGGTCCAATTTAGGGCAATAAGGGCCACAATAAAACTCTCCTTCCATCTCGTAGTGTCCTTGGCCATGTGCACTCTATTGCTCTCTCCAGGTTGAAGTTAATCTCGGCCAGCTTTGCCATTACCAGGCCCAGGTGGTGGCCGCCACAGCCCCCCGGGTTTGTTGTGCAGCCCTATTGCACTGAAAATGAGGGGAAATTTCGGGAGAAATTCATAAATTGAGCCCATTTAGGTTCCTGAACGCTGCAGTCATTGACAGCTCATTTGTGTAAACTGGCTTAAGATTTTTAGCGCGTCGACGGTGGACATTTGTCACTCCCTCCTGCTCAAAACCTGCATATTTCAAACGGCTAAAATGACTGTAAGTTGGTCGGAGGTTATTTATGCGTCTATGAATAAAGTGAAATAGTCTCTTTTAAAAGAAAATTTGATATGTTAGAGAAATACATAAAATAAGGGCCTTGTTCTGCGGTGCGGGAGTTTTAAGGAGGAAGGCCGCGCGCCGAGCTTTTGCGCTCGCTTATTAAATCCACACACACACACACAAAAAAAAAGACATAAAATAATCCAGAAAACACGAAACTACTTAATACAGCCGAACTAATAGCATTAGTCCAAAGCATGTATGCTTTCCCCCGCAGCGGCCTGCTCTCTTATGGGACACATGAGCCCGTGAGGAAACTAAATACATCAATTAATTATGTGTGCCCGGTATTATATTGTTTTGGCCCGCACACTTCATGGTGTTGTCCTGGCACGGGGGCCTATCGATATCTCTGTGTTACAGTTATTAATTGTAGCTATTAAATCTTCATTTTCACAGCTGCCCGGCTATTATATCCTCAAAACAGTTTACTCTGACCACTGGCTTTGATCCGGCCCATATAATCGTGGCCGAAGAGGCCGTTTGAGTCGTATCATGTTCGTCCCGAGTGCAGTTATGAACAATAATGCCGCGTTTTATTACATCCAGCGGAAGCATTTATTTTTCACGAGAGACAAAGGAGAACAAGACTCGGTCCACACGCATTAAGGGTCCAGAATAGCCACTCGCCACTTGGACTGACACTGATAGCCGTGATAGTGCAGCAATGTGTCCATGACAGGAAGGAAAAGGGAGACGCTATTGCTGCCGTATCACAATCACATCTATCCGAATAAGAGCTTTTGTGCACTTGGCACGTACGGGGGAGTCTTTGGAAGGACGTCAAATGTCGTTAGTGGGTTTCTTTGAAGAAGAGGAAGAGGACCAAGAAGAATGAGCGCACGAGGCCAGCTGCTGTGATTTAAGATGAGCCGCTTCCGCACGAGATCTTTAAAAAATGAAATCATTTGTTTTGTGTCCAGCACCCACTGCTTCGTGCTGCATTTCTACACACTAACTGCTGTATCCCCCTTTTTTCGTAGTGAATAATTAAAACAGACTCTTTTTTTCCCAAATCCAAAACATTTGTGGCGAGACTGGACTGGTTGCTGATCTCTCCAGGTACAAGCCGGCCATGCTATACTTCAACCATTAAAAAGCTCTAGCTCAGCAAAATGAATAGCACATGCAGCATGAAGGCTTGGCACAGATGTGTTGCCTTATTAGGGCCCCCAGGAAGACTTTCTCCACCGCACGGCCCAGTGAGCACCGCAGAGAAATGTGGAGACTAAACTCGAAGCGGCTCCCATCTCAAAGTTACCGCAGAAGCGTCTAAAGGTCGAACACACGGAAGGTCTGAGCGAGCTGTTCCAGCTCCGGGTTGTGTTGACAACTTTTACCTGCGTGCATTCGACGTGAGCTTGGAGACCAAGGATCCGCGGCCATGACATTGGTCCCAATAGCGCCGCCCGGTGGTAGAGGAAGATCCAATCCTGAGGGCAGCCGCTCTCCACGCCACTGACTCGAGGTGGATGAACCAGGCGAGGGGGAAAAGCCTTTCAAATGAAGTCGATGCAGCCAGCGAGCAGAAGCTTTTTGCTATCCGTCCTCTCCCTGTCGTTGCTCTCGCCTCCTTGGTAACACAGTTAATAACCTTGGGTCTCAGACGGTTTATTGCACTGCACTCCAATTGTACAAATGCCCCAGACTCTCAGACAGCTTTTATGGCCACGTTGCTGCGGCAACGGGGAGGATGTCCCGTAATTAGGGACGGAATTCCAGCGCGCAGTAAAGGATGCGCAAGGCAAGGCCGGACTATGGCAGAGAGAGGCAACCATAAACTTCAGCCTCTCTCGCCGCGTTTATGGCCCTTTTGACTGTCATATATGAACGCCAATGCGCTGCGGCTAGCTCCCATAAACACAGTGATAACAACAGCAAATATGGCGACCCTCGCCAAAGGAGACTGCTGTTGGAGCAGTGTTTCCAAAGCCAATCAGCGAAATGACAGCGTGCACGTACAGACTACAGAGAGGGCGAGAGAGAGATAGAAAACAAAGTGTGTGCATGCTGAAATGCTGAATGTTTGGAAACAATAAATGTTATAGGCTCAGATAAAGGAGGACCTACACACAGAGTGGTTCAATAACAAAGATTTCCTTCAGATGGAATGCAGGAGTTGTAAAATAAAACATCTTATGTGGTTCAAAATATTGAGAGACGTGATTCAAAAATAATTGCGAAACTCAATTTGAGAGCACAGTGAAAACATTTCTGTTCAGTTTATATCTATATTTATTCTACTGAAGCACACAACCACAGATTTAAGATCACCTGCTCAGATTTAACGAGAATCGACAGCTTTGTGATTCAATTTGTTGCTTTATTAACTTTTATTTTTAAAACTCAGCATAAAATCACGTTTAATTTGCATTAGGTGGCGTTTTTCTGTTGTGCGTGAGCCTCGATTAGGTAGGACGGCTCATAATTTGCACGCGAGCGCTCAGATCTGCTGCACTTCAGTGTTTTTTAATTGTCTGCCATTCGCCATGGCACCAAACTGTGATCATTCCAAACCAGCGTGAGGTAAATGTGTGTATCTTGCGTGCGTAAAATGTTCCCAGTGTGCGTAATTCTACCCTCGAAATGAGTCAGATATATTTTTCTTTAAAAACAAGAAGCTTGTGAATTAAACCATGACAATGACCACACGGAAATAGATTTTTTTTCAATAATCTTTTCATTTGTTTTTATTTGGAAATATAGTATAATACACAATAGTTTGGGCATACCAAGCAATTGATTCAATGCGGTGACCCTGACCAGCCTTGCCCTGACAGCACACTTGAAAATGTTTTGTTTTTGTTTTTTGTTTTTTTGTTTTTTTAATCTTCTTGAGACAGCAAGTACCAAAGGATCACGAGTCATGAGAAAAATATTCTGTAATGCGTATCAACATGAGACCGAAGAGGCCCGCTGCGTTTACCTGTGTGAATATGTTGGGCGTGTACCTCAGTGCAACTCCACACGGATCCAGTAGACAAGCTTATCTCTCTGGTTTGGCCTGCATCATCAATACTCGACTGATAGTCTCCAAATAATCAAAAGGGACGACACTGATTTGGGAACTGATAGATACGCAACATATAAATAGTCATAGCCCGAGCAGGCGACAGGAAAGACGACTAGATCTGGTATTCGAGGTCAGCTCAGCCTGAACAATGAATCCCAACAGCCTGCCTGTAATAATTGACTTAGTTAGCCGTGGCATTAAACAGAGATAGTAAACGAGTGGCTACAAAATAAATAAGCACACAAAACAGGAACACATTACATTCTCATCCGTTCGGACTCATTATTTGGTCACACCAATATAGATTCAGTTATTAAAGTCACATATTCGCCATCGTCCTCAAACGGAACCACTTTTTTCTGATTTTAAAACAAAACAAAAACTTAAAATAAATCTTTTGATTACAAAATACACTGAGTCAGTCAATTAGAGACTGCTAATTTTTCTCGCCCGCACAAAAGGAGAATAAACGAGGCGTGTGCGTGAGCCACGGCAACATTAACACGGGCCTTCGCGAGCGCACAGACAGAAATGTCTTTAAAAAAGAAAAAAAAAAAAAGAAAGAAAAAGAGAAATCCGTTTCTACATTTTCCCTCGTCAACAGAGTCTGAAGAGCGAATTCAATGTCCACAGTCTGCTTTAATTCATGCTCTGTCTTTAGGTTCTTCAGATCACAGGATACTGTTGTCCTCGAACTTGAAATTAACCATCGAGCAGTGTTGTTGTTGCTGCTGCTGTCGCGGCCATTGTGGTGCACAGTGTACACACAGGGAGAGTCAGTCTGTCTGTAAACGCAGTCAGTCCACACAGCAGCAGGAGGACTTTTTAAGAAGCTGTGTCGGTGCTGTTTTCGCCCCTAAAGCAGAGGGTTAGACGTGTAGTATTGTAATCTATCTCTGTTGAGCTTCTTCTCCTTCATGCGACGGTTCTGAAACCAGATTTTCACTTGTCGGTCGGTGAGGTTGAGCATCCGAGACAGTTGCATGCGCTTCTCCTTGTTAATGTACACACTGAAAAAGAATTCTCGTTCAAGTTCTCGGATCTGATATTTGGAGTACGGGCACCTTTTCTTGCGGGTCCTCTGTCCATCTGGAAAGGAAGAGAAAAAGAAAAGAAGAGCGGTCACAGAAAATATAAACACTTCAAATTAGCCATGACTATGTTAGAACAAAACAATAAAAAGATTTAACCGGTTTGGATGTAGCCAAGTTTACGCACGGGCGGATTTCTTCTACGTAAAGCATATTTGCCATTACAGTATTTCAAGTGTCATATTCAGACTGGAAAAATGACAAAACCACTGGCTCGCTGGACAACACACTTGGGCTCTGACCTTTTCTAACAAATGAAAACAACACGCTCACTTTCAGATATCAGCTGCTCACAGCAACACGAGCGGGTTTCTATGAAATTGTTGGTTTTATAGGACACATAAAAAGGGCAAAATGTACAAATGGGAACACAGGATCTCCATGATGGCTTTAACACAAGAGCTCGTGTGTGCTAAACCTTAAACCAGAGGCACCACCCTCATTACATGCAAAGCGCTCCTTTAACGCTAAGAAACCGTGAAACAAGCTCGCTTATAATACGAGGAAAGGACGCAGGTCTGTGTCGGAATCCGCATTCATAAGCTGGGTGCCTTCTGGAAACGTCAGGGAGTGTTGTAGAAAAATCGCCGGCCTGATGTCTTTCACGGCCAATTTCAATTCCAAACACGTGATCCTGCAGTTTATAACAAAGTTTTGTTGGGGGGTGGGGGGTCTACAGGCCCTCTATAAACCTTATATGCTTATAAAACAGCATATAAAAATTTTAACAGCAGCGCGCAAGATTGCAAACTTTCTCTCATAACCAAGGCGCTGACTTTAATACGTACTGCTGCTGCTGGATTTCTCCTCATTGTTGCCGGAAGATAACTCCGGGCTGCTCGTCTCCTCCCGCGGCTCCTTCGCCTCGGTGTCCCTGCAAGACGTCGCGTCCTCCGGCGCAGAGCTGGGCTGCTTGGTCGGGGTTTTGTCGCCGGGGTAGCCATTTGTGGAAGAGCTCTCCGACGCGTTCCCGTACGCCGTCTCGTAAAACTGGTCGAAGGCTTGTGGCAGCACGCCATTTCTGCCCACATTCCCGTAGAAATTGGTGGCAGCGGAGCCGGCGCTTGTATGGTGGTGGTGGTGGTGGTGGTGGTACGCGGCGGCTGCAGCAGCAGGGCTGTTTTTACCGAACATGTCCCCTACCACGGCGGTTTGCGCCGACAGACAGTCCCGGTGCACCATGTCCTCCGCGCTGGGGTAGCACTGAGACAAGTTCCCCCGGTGCGGCCATTTACCGGACGCGTCAATGGCAGCATAGTCCCTGAACGTCACCTCTCTGACGGGTTGGACCTGCGGCAGGTTAGAAGAGTAGGAGTATGTCATGGGGCGGGTGGACGGGGTCTGGGATAAAAACGAGGGAAGACCGGAGAAATCAGCCCCCGCCGAGACGTAATAAGTGCAACTGGGCAAGTACATGTTTGATCCGACGGGGACCCTTTCGTCAAAATCCATCATCGTAGTTCACCCTCTACTATAACTCTATGTTGGGGTTTGATTCCTCTATAACCGCCCTGAACATGGCTCTGAAGCGCCGTGCCTCCTGCCTCTTTGAAGCAGGTTCGCTGAGCAGAAATTTGGAGACGTAAGCTGACGTGGAGAGCCATCTCCATCCACTACTCCACGGAGGAGGAGGTCACGTGACCACGCGGCAGAAATTGACAGATTTTCAGGCTGTGTGTGTGTGTGTGTGTGTGTGTGTGTGTGTGTGTGTGTGTGTGTGTGTGTGTGTGTGTGTGTGTGTAGGAAAGAGAAAGAGAGTGTGTGTAGGAGTGTAAGAGTCATGACTGCTGTGTGTCCTAAAGCTTGACATTGGTGGTTTATCGCCTTGGTGGCTTAAAAAAAATGAATTCCTGAACATGCAACAAAGTCAGAGGAAGAAAAAAAAAATATCATGCTGGATTTTAAAAGAGAAAACAGGGATTTCAGTGGAAGCTTTTACCAAAATATCAATATTAATTTCACAGATGTTCTTTTCCTATTACGCACTAATCTATCCTGGGAAAATATCTGCGCGTAATTTGAGCGTTTCTACTTTTCCTTGCTTATAAAAATTATTTATGCGAATGTGTGGAAAATAAAAAGGATTCTGGAAGCTAACTGGTCCGAGTCCTATCTGATAATAACATTTACCAAACCAGCATTACTGTGCGCAGATAACATGGAGCTGAATTGGAGGAAGGAGAAACCCACCTTATCGCTGAAGACTGCTTTTAGAAATGTCTTAGTCATCATCATTTGGTGGTTTTACAACGTAGCATTTGGCCCAGTGGGCATTTGGTTATCAGGGTCATGTTCAAAGTAGCGGCTAATGTTTCAACTGGCTTCAGCCTTGCGTGAGTGCCACTATGAGCAAGATTCAACTGAAATTTGGACGAAATAAACAAATGATACGGTCTTACAATGTACAGAGAGGAGAACACAAAAACCCAGACAATGAAGTGTAATGGTCTGTGATGACTCACTCCACTGAACACGCTTTTTTAAATTTGAAAGTTTAGATTATTTAAAGCATGTTCTTGTTTGGGTTTTTTTTTTTTTTAAACAATCTTTCAGCAGTTTGTGGGTAACAACAGAATAAGCCTGCATACACTTTTCAGGACAGACCGAAGGCTTGTTCAGGAAAAACGCGCAAGAATTGATCCTCTGTCGCCTGTAATCATGAAAAACACTCTGCTTCAACAGTCAAACCTTACAACCTCTTAAAATTCACAAACTTATTCTACTCCTGAATGATCCTCGTCTTGCGGCTCTGTTTCGCCTCATATTAAACATTTATTGGATCCACTAACAGCTCCAAAAGTCGCAACATTCGAGACCGCTCCACTTTTACGCATGGCTATTTCTTCACGTTTTCCTGCAAATATTTATTCTAATGTGCGTCGTGGAGGAAAAGAACAGCTCCCAGGAATTTACAAGACACTTTTATGTTTTGATGGGGAATAATTTCCAACCCATTGTAGATTTTTTTTCCTTCTATTTATTCCCACTACGCAAATATGCATACATTTGCAGGAATCTTTTCAACAGTCACAAAGGAGAAGAAA
Organism: Acanthopagrus latus; assembly: GCF_904848185.1. Classification (NCBI taxonomy): domain Eukaryota; kingdom Metazoa; phylum Chordata; class Actinopteri; order Spariformes; family Sparidae; genus Acanthopagrus; species Acanthopagrus latus. The sequence continues at coordinate 18,108,533 of NC_051041.1, forward strand.
TGCGTCCAAACGCACATTTTTTTAAATCCTTCCAGTTGTTTTTCACAGCTCGAAAAATACAAAACTACAATTTCCCAGGAATCCATTTTAAAAACCTGATTGTGAATAAGATAAATGTCTTGAGGCCAAATGCGCCAGTTATTTTGGATTAAAGCTTTCCTCTTTACCGAAGTTAAAGTAAAATAAGACAACATGTAGCAATTATCTTCTGAACTGCAGAAATGTCTTCTATTTAATTTAGCAAGCATGTCACAGAGCACATTCCCGGCTTCTCTGCTCTGAGGCCACCGAGCAGCTTGTTTTGGAGAGGCTGCAACCTGACTCTAATGTGCTGTGAATGAGCGACCTGAGCTCGGATTAAGACCGCCGCGGCTGGCCTGGCCCCACAGCCCGATGTGCACATGGTGATCCAAGGGGCTCCTGATGGCATATGTGAAACACAACCTTAAAATATCACACACACTAAATCGGTACAAGCACCAACTAACGCCCTGTGAGTGTACCAAAACAGGAAAAAAACATGTAGTCTGAGATATCCACAGTCCTGCTCGCAGGCCGTTTTATTTGTATAAATTGCAGGGACACAAACGAGACGAGTGTCTTCGCGGCCACACGCTCCGCCTCTCAGTCAATCCAGACAAATTCTACGAGTTGTGCTGAAGCTTTTAAGCTGTAATTGAGCACAGGATGCCCAGGAAAACCAAAGCCAGCTCTGCACAGACCTGCGTTTTTATAGCTGCTATAGTATTCTGCTGCGCGTTTTTTTCTCCCCGGCCAGACAGACACCACAAAACTGGCCAAGCGTGATGTGAAGTCGCCACCCGGACTCAAAGTCAGCAGCTGAGGATTTTCAGTGAAACAGAAACACATCATATCTGTGCATAACTACGGTAAGATTTTTTCTCACGATAACCAAGCCTATCACTAACAAGTTGCCAAAAAAATAAAATGATTGTCTTTAAAAAAAAATAGCATTTCAGCAAACAAGCACTGAAAAACTGAAGCCAATTTCATGTCAAATGTGTTTTATATTAAAAGGAAGTCGTTGTGTTGAGCCTCTGACCATCCCTCTGTGGTTTTTGGCCGTCAAACTGCAGTCTGACGCTGCGTAAAAGCTCTCAAAGCCAAAGCTTTGTCTGTACGGTCGACTTCAAGTTCGGGGGAGGGAGAGGGTCCTTCACAGAGAGCAAAGGGCCCACTGTGCCCCGGATGGAGTTCCTTTAATTGCTTTTGCATTCACGCAGGCTTTAGGTTACAAGATTGGTCGATAATGTGAGCCTGTAAGTCTGAGCTGAGGAGAAGACAAACGAACTTCACCTTCGCACTAATAGTGTATCATTAAAGTAGTAAGGCGTTAATATATTGTCTCGTGTGGGTTTGAAATTAACTTGAACAGAGCTGTAAATAAACAGCTGATGCTGACTCGTGATTTTATTGAGGAGAATTGTTCCATCAGGCCCCGAGGTTGATAATAACGTCATGTTATGCGCTTTACGCAAAGGAAAACATTCAGTTTATATCAGACTGGTGACATAAAGGGAAACATAAAGCCTCAGGAGATAAACATTAACTCACTGACTATTGAAAATAAACCACAATGAGTGACTATGGAGGAGGAGTGAACGTCTGGGAAGATAGAATCAGTGTTTTTACTCCGGCACAACGTTTTCATGGCCTTTACTTAATTCTTTCCCACGCACGCACACATATAAACACACACACACAAATGTCTTACATTAACTGGATTAAATCAGACACTAAAAACATCTAATTATATAAATACATAGATAATAAAACGGTGTATTTAGCTTTAATTTAACTGAAACTCCTGAGGCGACAGAGGCGCTGGGGATTTTGTCAGGAAGAGAAAGCGACGCACAGATAGCCTCAATCCGCGTGCCATAAACCCTCTCCAGACAACAAGTAAACAATCGAGTGTGGGGAGGATCTGGAAGTACAGTTTAACGCCACGTCAGGTAGGCCTGTGGGCTGTAAAGGGGGATAAATAGGCGCATTCAGTGTCTTGCAAAGAAGCCTCCTGTAGTTTGAGTCTTCAGGCGAAATGAAAGGCGCACAGAGCTTTAAGTGCAGGCCTGTTGTGTTGTTTTCATCTGGTGGAAAAATGGGCCACCACACCTGCGCCTCAAAGCATCCATTGATACTTCAGCTCGGAGTGAAAACATCGTATTTAGTGGAGAGCGTGCAGAGCAGAAGGCCGAAAAGATACAGACTGACGACAGTGAGAAGACGGGTGCCCAAAGTAAGCTGAACGCATTTACAATCACACATCCACAGGAAATGATCAGAAAATACAATTCAACTAAACGTAGAAGTTTGTGATGCGCACAAGCAGCGGTGGCAAAAACAAAACAAAACCAGGCTGAGCGCATTTAGAAATGTTTCATTTTCAGTCAAAACAGCCATTAAAATATATATTTACGGGTGTGGATCTACACATTACGATAATGTTTTAAAAAGTGTTTTTGAACTTGAATGGTCTCGTCTAAGCCGCTATCACTGATACGAGCCTACAGTTGCGGGGTGGAGAGAGAGATTATAAAACCATCAGACTGAAACATGAAACAATCAGCTCGCTCTTACAGTTGGCGCACAAACGAACGAGCAGAGAAAGTTTCTGTGAATTTGAACCTGATTGGGCCAACAAACTGTTGATTTATCCACAGGTGACAGAGATTTGGGCCGACGGATGTGGCGACGACAGAGGGGCCAGGCGGACCACACAGGGGCCAAACCAGGGAAACGGATCAACTCCACGGTCAACGGGAGACCCTGACTCACCAGCGGAGACTCACAATGCAGCAGCTGGATCAGCTCGGAGAGGGAAACAAGAAGCGGACCTGGACAAAAGGACACAGACTGGACTTAAATTGGGGGAATAAATGTTTCTTTCTTTTTTTTTTATAAACAACAGAGGGAAAAGATAGAAAGTAAAAATCAAGCTGGTGTAAAGATCAGTGAATGAACTCAATGTACAAAATAAAGAAGTCTGCGTCAGAAAACACTGCGCACTTGATTGCGCACTAATTTTTGTGGCATTGTGCAACAAAAACACATTTAGACGATTAGAAAATTGAATGTAAACGTTTAATTCCTGTCCTGGTGTCGAATGCGCATGCTCGAACACGGACAATTCTAATATTTTAGATAAATAAGATAGAGAATAGTAAAGCTTGTCTTGTTTAAAGAGTGTCTTCCTCTCATTAAATAAATCGTCGACATCTCTCCAGATGTGTTTCTGTCTGAGCATCTGTCCTTCATGTGACGTGAATATAATCCTCCACAAAATGCTGAAATAGATTATTTTAAAGTAACAGAAGCTAAAGTTGGAAAATCTTTAGTCAAACTTGCGCAGCACTTAAATGAAATTAAATACATAAATTCTTTTTAAGGAGATAACATCGCTTGTGTTTTTCCCGCATGTGAAAATGTCGGTTAACGCTCACAAACACTTCAGAGAGTCTCGGATTAAAGATATTCTAAATAGAAATGAGCAGGTTTATTTTATTTATCAGTATGAAACGAAACGTCGCCGCCGGATTATTGTTTCACTTCTGTGGCGCATTTTTCCTCCAAAGCTCAAATACAGAAGAATAATGAACGAACCACACGGCGGATATTTTGGTTTCATTCACAGATCTTCACTGACTCAGGCTGCGATATTAGATATGTAGAAATTATACAATATGTTACTTGTTTTCACAAACAGTTTGAAGAGTCCCGTCGATTGTAGTTCAGTCAATAATCTATTTTAGCTGAAAAACAGACAGAACTGGGTCAAATTTCTGCCTCTTTTTTTGGCCCTTGCATTCATTTAATTTGAGCAGAAACACATCAGATGATTGTCTGCGCAGGACGCGAATATGAAGCATCTCGCAGCGGTTTATAAAAACATTCAAAGACACCGTGAGGCGTTTCGATCCGCAGTCACGAGGATTGTCAAGAATAACAAGCTTCAGTGGCCTCACAGATGAAACTCTTGTGCGGATCGATGTTCGTTTTTTGACTTTAATCAACACCAAACATGTATTTTCTGTTCGGGGTAAAATCTGAGCGTGTGTCCAGACAGACAACAGACACTCTGCTGTCTCTGTACACATTTCGTCCTCGATGTTCATCTTCTTTTTAAAAAAAAATATGCCTGCACATCCTTCATGAACACGCACTGTAAATTATCTGGCATTTATATATCAAACTAAATGAGATCAGGACGTGAAAAGCCTGCAGAGGAATCAGGCGCCGGCAGGGACGCGGAGGAGGATTTCACATAATCTCGGTCAAGTGCTTCTATTTGACCGCTGTCACGGTCTCGGATAAGCTTATGTCTGCTCCGCTCTTTGAGCTGTATTACGAGATTATCGTCCAAACTCGAGCTCTCAAGCTTGACCAGAGCTATATTGTTGGCTGACTGAAGGTTGCAGGCCTCGCCTCCATTACGCGCAGAGACAGCGAAGGTCAATGTAAAGAGCAGTGCCTGGCGTTGGCCCTGTCTGTGCTCAGCCATGTCTGACAGGCAGGACAGAGGCGCAGACTGGATCTGAGCTCCAGGAGAGTTATGTTCCGGTCCGAAACCCTCTCAGGATGTTAAGTTATTACAGATGTAATAACAGAGAGATTCTGTCTGCCAGGGCACAAAAGAGTTGGTTTGATTATTTGATCACTACAAACCTTGAACTTATTTTAGTATCTTTTTTTTTTTATTTATTTATTTATTCATTTTTTTTTTTTTTTTTACAGAGGCCATTTTTATTGTTAGTGTGACGTGAAACTGTTTTAAATTTAAAACATGTCTCAGAGTTTAAAACAGATGTTTGAAGTAAGAACTAAATAACTTAACACATTTTTACTTCCTTCACTTGTTTGTGATGGAAGCAGTCTGGATTTAATGGAACTCCATGAATATCTTCATTTTCTTAATAAAGATTAGGTGGATTGATCCCATTTGGAGTGCTGAGTTAGAAACTGTAATTCGCTCTGCGGCCTGAGTGTGGCAGCAGAGCTCAACTCTTCCTCCTGTGCTTCCTGCCGCCGGTGGGCGGGCCAATCACAGAGGGCTCGTGTGAGGACAGACGGACAGGCGGCGCACTGAGCGTCGAGCTTTGGACCGTCACGGTACAGGAGGCGGGACTTGTCGGCTTTGTTTTGGTTCTCAGCAGGCCAATAGGACGCTGCCGTGCTCCCTCGCAGCCAATGAGCTGCCGCGCTCGCTCACGTCACTGCAGCAAACTTCCGCTCTAACGCGTCAACACTTCCGGCTCCTCTGTGTCTGTGGACTACAGCAGTCAGATCTCTCTCTCTTTTTTTTTTTTTCATTCCATCTCTGAGCGTCTTGTGTAACGCGTGCGCGCCCCGCCGTGCCTACGTCAGAGGACGTGAGACGTGGCCACGCCACATTCCGTGCTCGCGGACGCGCTGTCTCACATTTCTGTGGTGTTTGCGTGAGTCAGCCAGCTGGACATGTGCAAGTCATAAGCACCAGATATCAGCCTGCTGCACATTTAAACACACTGCAGGACTCAGAATTAATGTTTGTTTAGACTTCTGGATATCTGTGGTTTTCATAAAACTGGGAACAAATAAACTTTCATTTTAATACGATGACGTTTGATCTGATGTGTTAAATAATCTTAAATAATAATCTGTTAGACGAGATTTTGTGGGTAAAAAAAAATCAAATCCAACAAATAAAAGTAAAAGTTTAATTAGACTACAACGGGCCAGAACAGGCAAATTAACACTGTTATTAATTATCACTACAACTATGACTAAACATAACAATGATAATAATAATAATAATAATTATACTACTACTACTACTACTACTACTACTACTACTAATAATAATAATAATAATAATAATAATAATAATAAGCACTCAGGTTGAGGATGAGAATGAACAAAAACATTTTAAATGATTTATTTTTTCTGCGCGTGTGAGCGCGAGCGCCTTCAGTCACCGTGAGAAGTGAGCAGATTTATGTAGAACCTGATGTGCGATACTCTTCAGTTCACGCGTACGTGCTTGAAATTAATGGGAGAAGACAAAATGCATTACGCTTTTACATTCCGCAAAATGGCCTAAAACAATTATATCAGCGCGTAAATCAAGCGAACAGGTGGAGGAGGCCGCCGGAGGAGCCGGAGCTGAGAGGGAGGGGGAGGTTCTGGTTTCACTGCCAGTCAGACTGAATCATGTCCAGTAATGCAGCCGACATTATGGGATGTCTGGTTTCTGGCGGAAGCTGTGTTTAACACAAACAAACAAACAAACAAAAAACACTTTGTCTTTTAAAGAAGATGATTTAGAACAATAGTCACATTTCATACGTTTTTACAGAGAGTGAACGATGGTGAACGTGCGTGAGGAGGACCGGACCGGACCGGACCGGACCGGGCTTCGTCTCCAGCACGCGCACTGATGTCACCAAACCAGGCAGCGAAGGAGAAAATAAATCAAACTTTTCATAAATGAAACAGAGATTCTATTTTCTTAAGGTGACGCATTTTTACGCAGCGGTGTCGCCACGAGCGCTCGAGCTGCACACGTCATTAGATTTATATTTTAAAATCACATTCAAAATATTTGTATTTCCTTTAATCACAGCCACCGTGGACAGTATTAGTAAAACTGATTTTATCTTTGTTATTTCTGATCAATCCTGTATTAACAGAAATCATCAAACTATAATCAGAGGAGACAGAAGACGGATTCGACGTGTCGCTTTAGTTCGCCGGGAAATAAACTCATGGAAAAATATTCAGTAGAAGAGAAACAAAAACGGAGGCCGTCGCCTTTAGTTTCTACAGATTGAATCCTTTTGTTCCCTTTCAACTAAAAATATAAATGTAATCCACATTTAGTGATTCAGTTTAAACAGATCCATTCGTCTTTTCTAACATCGGAAATATTCACACTCGTATTCCAACACTGAGTGTGTCTGACAGCTGCATTTCACAGAGGAAATGTAAAGATCAGAGCGCTTCATCTGGAGGGTGGCGCGGATTCAAAAGCGTCTTCTTTAAAAAAAAAAAAAAAAAAAAATATATATATATATATATATATATATATATATATATATATATATATATATATATATATATATATATATATATATATATATATATATATATATATATATATATATATATGGAAAAACCCGCTGAGAAAAACACACTCGTTCACCTCAGAGCCCCTGAACACTGAGCGCTGTTGCATCACTCTTGATATTTTACAGTCAGTACAGAACAGAGAGAATATTACGCAGCGTTTTAAAAGCGAGAATGTTTAATAATAATTTAAAATAAAGGAATCTGTCCTGCGCGTTTCACCTGCGCGTCATTTTCTCCTCGGTCAAAGTCAAAGACCAAAATCTGAAGACTGAAAAAAATGTAATCATTATCATTATTATTATTATATTCTTGTCGTTTTTATTTTGTTATCAAACCTGCTTCGTTTTTATTATCATTATATTCATTAATAAGCAGGCCTCAGTTCTGCATGAGACGTTTGAACACCAACCACGAGGAGAACGTGTCAGCACGCCGCCGCTAGATGGCGACGTCAGCCTACATTTCAACCCACACTGGCCTCAACTGACTTATTCCCCTCAGAGACAAACACCACTGCACTGCACATTCCACATGTTGGAATTTCTTAATAGAATTTGTATGTAGCATGTCCGGATAAATAAATCCTGCTACACAACACAGCGGAGCCACAACGAGAGAGCGTCACTCTTTTGTGTTTTGGGGGCCTGTAGGAGTTTTTTTGGAGCGAATCTTTGAGGCCTGATGGAGGAAAAGATGTAAAAAAAAAAAACAAAAAAACAAACTAAAATATAAACCAGTCCATGTTTTATTGGGACGGACTTCAACACCGACATACTGGGACTCACACACAGATAACCTGGATATCATGCCGGACTTTACTTTATATACAACCACATGAGTAACGCACACATTATAAAAGCTATGATCGATATGAACACATATCCCGAACGATTATCTAAGCATTATAATAAGCAGGATTGCACCATGGATTGAATATGAATGAGAGCACGGGTTCATATGAGACTACGAGCTAAGCATGTGAGGTTTTTTTTTTTAATTCTTTCTCTTTCTTTCTTTTCTTTCATTTTTTTTAAAGGAAGCCAGGAGAGATTAATATTTAACATTCCCAAGGTCCAAATCCGTCACTTCCTGTGAATCTTCGCATTTTATCACTCTCGTAAAAGGAAAAACCTTGCAGATAAAGGCGTAGCTCGGTGGCGCACACCTTCTCTGAGCTGGGGTCAGTTTGTTCCTGTGCTGAGAGTGAGCATGCCAAAAATTTAAAAAATAATAATATTAATAAAAAATAAAGAAGAAGTCACACATACAGTCAGCTATATATTTTCTCTCGACTCCTTAAAAATAATATTTAACAACAAGTGGCAGGACGCGCAGCGGCTCCGGGACTCTCAGGCCTCCGAGAAGTTTTTGTTCCAGAAGCTCCTCTCACACAAATAAATCATGTTCAGTCAGGAAGGAGTTCTGCTGATCCAATCCATGAGTCCAAACGTGTGTGTGTGTGTGTGTGTGTGTGTGTGTGTGTGTGTGTGTGGGCCTGGTAGTTTATCTCCCACAGATAATTGTCCCGTGATGAAAAAAAAAAAAAAAAATGGGGGTAAAAAAAAAACTAGCTGATGGTTTTCAATTTGTTGACAACCTTCTTCTCCTTTACGCGTCTGTTCTGAAACCATATCGTGACCTGCCTCTCGGACAGGTTGGTCTGGGCTGATATTCTCCTCCTTTTGTCCTTCGTGATAAATTTATTGGCGGCGTACTCGCGCTCGAGTTCCTTCAGTTGCACCTTGGTGTATGGCACGCGCTTCTTTCTTCCGCGTCGATAAGAGCCCGAGTCTCCTCCGGCGTGGGACACCGCGTCTGAGAGGAGACAAAGGAAGCTGTCATGAGCTGCTTCTCAACAAGTGGACGCAGCCCACTCTCCATAGTAGCATTTTCTCCCCAATAAATTAAATGAATTAATAAATGAGTCCAAATAAAATCTAATTATTCCAGATTTGTTGTGTAGATTGTGTCTAAATAAAGATTACTGTGTGATAATAACAGTGTATTGATACAAATAAAAATTACTGGCATTATTTATGGGAAGGAAACACAAATAATAATCTCTGCGCATCACTTGTTTTCATTTCTTCTAATAAATAACTCAAACATTTCCGCTTCCTCACATTATTTCAGTCATTTTCTTGTGTTCAAATAATCTCACTGCTGTGCTGTTAGTTCTGCAGGTTGACACACCAACTGACATTTCATGCACTACCTATTCTTCACAATGTGCCTCCTGTTTGGTAACACACTAACATGTCGAACAGCTCCGTCCTGTAAGAACCGGACTCTGAGGGACGCTTCCTACCTGGTATGGAGGACTTCCACATGTGTCCGGGCTGAGGCTGCTCCTTGGCGCAGTAAACCTGCCCGTTCCAGCCGTTCGCGGCGAGAGTCCACGGCTGGTAGCTCTCCATGGGCAGCAAGGACTCGTGTCTGGCCTCTGACGGCGCACTGATCGTTGGCACCACGGGGACGTCCAGGTAGCTGGGCACAGGTTGGTACGGGCCTGAAGGGTAGGTCGGATAAAAAGCAAATTCCTTTGCCCGAGAGGTGAAGTCGTCGCCCGAGGCGGACGTGTCCATGTATTTCTCTCCATACGCGGAGGGGGGCTGCGCTCCGCACGACTTTATGCTGCTGTGATGCGACATTCTGCACGGATAATAGCCGCTACCGAAGTACCCATACGGCAGAGAGGCGCTGGATGAATTCTGAGCTGCAGAACAAGGGCTGCACTGCTTCACTGGCTCGCCCATGCCGGAGGTGGGCACGTCGCTTGACGAGTAAGCCGTGCTGGGTGCCAGGGACGCGGGGTGCGCCATCAGATTCCTGCACTGATTCGCAGCAAAGTTACCACCAGCAAAACCCTCCATGTTCTTGCTCACTTCATCGGAACCGCCGCCGTTGTCGTAGAGGAACATCACCGACGGGTCGACCCAGCGAGGACGGAGGAGCAGTGACGTTGTCATAGCACGGCATCCAACATTGAAGCTTCTGGCTCTTTTTTAAAAAGCCCAGAGACTGAAAAAAGGAGATACTGGTTCCCAGAGAGTATGCCACTCTGACGCGCACAAGAGCGCCGAGGTTGCGCAGCTATTGGCCCAGATGTTGTCACGTGACCAGGCTATGCAAAGAGGACGGTAAACATCAGCGAGTACAGATAATTAAATGGAGAAAAATGCGGCGAAGTAAGGTGACCGTACCTATGAAGGGATTTCGCGTTTGTCGCTTCTGTTTGAATTCAGATGGATTTTGTGCCTTTGTTTTTTTAAAGTAAGATCCCTTCAGTCAGAGTAACCTACTTTTTATTCATATCAGGACATATTTAATAATCCTAAATGTTTTAATTACACATTATTGTCTTGAAAACGCGTATTATTGAATGTGTGGTTGAAATAAAAGTCGACTATTCAAACGTTTTGTTGAAAAATGACTCAACCATCTACATATGACAAATATGCACAGCCTTGTGGCCTTTACGCACGCACACTGTCCAGCCTTTGTCTGCATTGCTTGAGGACGTGGGTGTCTTTACACAACCACTTAACAAAGAGGAGTCCAATTTATAACAACATGACGTTAAAGTATATCATATTCCGATGTTGCATACAAGGAAATAAACAGACTTCTGTCGCCCGCTGATGCACAGAGACGGTGTGTGGTGTGTTGTACCTGTCCGAGCGGACTCTGTACCGAGCTGCGCGTTCAGTATGGGATGTGGAAATGCTTTGGAGATGTATAAGACTCGACATGTGTCAAGTTGTTTCATTTATGGGTGCACATATTTCTAGAAACGCAGCCAGAATCCCCCCCACTTTAAATATCCACACACACATTTTAGGCAGAAATAAAGAAATTGGGATGTAACGTCACGATTTCCTGTGAATATTCCAGCACTCCATTTCCGACGTGTTGATAATACGCAAAGGCAGAAAACAGCGCAGTGCCTGGCTGTCCGTGCATGTTTTCACATAGGAGGCAGACGCGGCTGGAGGCCAAGGTCAAGTTGAAAGTTGCTGTCTAGCCATCCAGCCTGTCGGGCTATTCACGCTTTGAAGGGACCGTCTGAGCTCTTGAAAAGAGCGGAAGAGGGGTGAGAATTCCTGTCCCAATGAAAGCTATTGGAGGACATTAACTTTTACTATCATTTTGTTTTCTCCACAGTTTATTCTCACGAGCTAGTCTGCGCCGCTTCACTTGGGTGGTGCGTGTGCTGCTGTGTGTCCCAGGAGTTGGAGATATAAAAGGAATCTCGTTGTTTTTATTATTTGCAGATCTTTTGGAGGTGTTTTTGACGGATACGTGTGAACATGATGTTGATCCCTGAGAAGCGGGGACTGGATAGAGGTGTCGTGAGTGTGTGCGTGTGTTTGTGTGAGTGTGTGTGTGCGTGTGTGTGTGTGTGTGTCTGGTCTGCTGGTTTGTGTTTACGACCAGTGGCTCTCCGTCTATTCTGTGTTGGGGGGGAAATGGAGCTTTCACTGGATTTGTTAGCAGAGTTTCAAATCCAGCGTGAGTTGTTTCTTTTGTTTGTTTGTTTGTTTTTTTTTGGCCTGGTTGAGTTGAGACATCGCTGCTGGCGCGTTTTCTGCTGCTAGACAGATAAATGGAATCAAACGGAAGCTGCCACTCAAGTGCGTAAAACACACTGACGCAGCCTACAGAGGTGTTGTGTTTATTTGGATTATAAAATAAATGCCTATTTGGTCTCATCTGCTTCCTTTGATAAACAAAAAAGCTGAACTACCCCCAAATAAAATTAACATAAATCATTTTGAATATTCAAAACCAAAAAAGTCTAAAAACATTTATATGACATGTGAAAAACTACAAGTTTTGAAATAAAAGATTCTATCTCTACTTTGAGCGGAAGCTGTGGGGTTGTGTGGTCTACCTGCACTGAAGAAAAAAACTAAAACAAAACTGCGGAACCTAAAACAGAATTTGCCGAACAGAGCAAGAAATGATGCACAGAGATTGTTGAACGTCACAACACACATGATTGAAAGGTGGAAGGCGGTGTGTGTTGCGGCAACAGAATATCTTGTATTGTACTACAAGTTTGGTTCATGCGGGAGCTGCGCTGGAGACAGTGGAACCACGTCGGACTGCGTTATTTTTGATTTTAAAGTCATTGGATGGAAGAAATGCGTCAAATTTAAATCAACTAAGAGAAAAAACGCGAGAATTACAGTCAGGTTGTGTGTTTAAATGCAATTATTTAAAGGAATATCTTTTTATTACAAGGACTTTTCAATTTCTCATGCATTAAGAAGAGGATTACAGCCCTCGTTATAGTTAGTTATTAAAGTAGGTGAGTGTTTATCAGAGTAAGAAGGCTTCTGGGTTCTAATGCGACAAATCTTCCCTCTTGCGTTGCAAAAAGTCGCTCAGAAAATATATTTTTATTAAACGAATTAAAGAATTTTACACGCAATTTCCTACATTTCATTTTTTTTTTAAATGTGGCGTAATTACACTCAACTTTTCTTCACAAACTAACATGGAATGTCAGCAGAGGCGTGACAATTTTGGCGAGAAACTCCATCTAAGCTATAATAAATCATGTGATTCAAGCGATGGTCACAGACGCCAGGAAGCGTCACGCAGAAAAATGATAAGCGATGAAATCATTCAGCAGCAACATGCAGCAACAACGGATCCATGGAGTCACTGTGCAAGGCCCGGCCTGTTGCGCACTGCCCTGTGGCGCTTTTCTTCCTCAACTCAGGCAAACCAGGCTTCAAAAATAAACACAAACGCGTTAATCATTAACCGTCCCTCCTGACGCCGTGGCTGTCTTGTTACACCATCTATCGGTGTCACGGCCACCATATCAGGCGCTCTGCTGTTGTATGATCTGCTGCGGAGAGGCGTTCAGGGGCTCATGTGTGCGTTTTATCCACGTTTGGATCGTTTTATTCTTTCGCGCTGCAGTCACAACAACTGTACGCATTCTCCAAGGTGGCCGCCGGCGCGCACATGTGGTCAGTCCAGACAGGAGACATCCCAAACTACAATGAACACGCACACACACACACACACACACACACACACACACACACACACACACACACACACACACACACACACACACACATACACACACACACACACACACACACAATGAGGCGGCGCACACATTGTCCCGCCAAATAGACGAACATCTCACTATGGAGTTAAACATTTTGTTCCAGGGACACTCGTCAGAAACATTCACAGCTGATTTGATACTTAATTATTTTACAGTAGAGAGCAAACAACTAATGGAACACAGAATTATTCAGACTGAGTTATGATGAGATTCTATTTTACGCAAGTTTCCTGCGAAATTTAAAGTATTCTTGAATTTGATATGGAAGCCTTACTGATCTAAACGAAGGATCCCCTGAGCTTTCTAAGACTCTGAGACTTGGCACCGCGGCCTGAAGGCTTTTCTCTGGGGTCATTATCAAGGTTCAACCCCCCCTTGTTTGTACTGGCATCCCAAATTACGCACTGAAAGAGGGCATTTATTCCGCGGCCTCTGCGCCTCAAGCCCGAACGAGTAAAGCTGCGAAAGGTCTATATAAAGTTATGCTCTGCAGTAAATTTTTATCTTTAATAGCACAAACTGTGTTATAAAACGGGGCTGCTAAGAAGAGCTACATGCAGCCCAGTGTCAGACGCGCTGGTGACACGTGTATAAAGCAGACGGCCTGTCAAAAAGTTGTCAAAACATAACAACCAATATGTTTCTGTGGTCGCGGCAGTGAACCACAGGGCGGTCACACACTTGCCTTTTCCATATTTTCTGGACGGTGGCCTGCGGTGTGATTATGAAGGATTGCGTAAAAATAACAAGACAAACTGACCCACTACAGTCTCGGACCCACACACAGGAAGCCACCCAAAGCTCTGCACTTTAGTTAACTGGGAAGGCTTCAATCCCAAGGTGATGTGGTGCCTTTGACTGACGTGTTCAGTCTGTTTCTGTTTCTGCAGCAGAACTCTTAAATGTTGCGTTAACAGCCTGCTAAAGCTCCGGCCCGTGAGCTGCATGTGAAATCATTTATTGGCATGGAGGAATCTCCGCAAATATGAACGTCTGCAGTTTGTTCCACTCGGTGTTCAGCCGGTACTTAGTTACACATCTGTTGCATTTTTGATGGGCATTGCAAACTGCAGGGACGGAGGCTGTGGCGGATCTGCAGGGAGGAAAATAACAGCGACTTTAAACATTTAGTGGCAGAAGTCTGTAAGTCAGAAAACCAAGAGTGGGGAAAAGAAAATATATAATTTATGTGCTTTTATTATTTGTTCTCTGGAGAAAGTACACACCAAATTATCATTAATATTATTGTTGTTATTATTATTGAATATTATGTTTTCTTTTGTTGTTGGTTATTTCTTATTTTCTTCTTATGTGCAGAATCCGCCATGTTGGCTTTTTATTTATGGCTCCATCACACAGGCCGACATAAAGGGACAGATTTCTGAGTCCAGCTTCAGCAGCATCACGAAGATTATAAAGTTAAATTAAATACAAACCCAACTATATTAAGTATCACGCCACTTTATGCGCGTATTAAACACGCACACCTGGTATAATTCAAAGGTTTGTTGTTTTCTTATTGCGAAAAAAAATAATAATGATAATGATAATAATAATAAAATGATGCAGAGAACGCACGGCGCCGATTTCATGTTTTCAAAAAAAAGTACAAGTGAATTTAATTTAGCTCCATTTTCTTTCGCTCTTTTTAAAGAATTACCCAGAGGGGAAAAACGAAACTAGTCGCAGAGGTTCATTAGCAGCTGCTCATCGTGTCATAACCAAACCGAAAATGAAAAACAGTTTGAGAAAATAATCGACCTGAGAACGACTTAATTTATTTTAGAATTGCAGTAGATTCAGAATAAGATATGTATTTAAAATGTGGCGATTTTTGCGTGATTTCTTTAATTTAATTACAAAAAAAAGATGATCCACATCTTGGAAATGTATCTTCTTGTTTTCATACGATCCAGAATAAATCTGCTGTCCGTTTTGTGACTGATGGTTTTAATAAAAATGGTGTTTATGAACTTACTACTGTGCTTTAATTCATTCATAATATGTCTGATCAGCGGAGACAAACTCTTCTGTGTTTGATATGCAAACAATCTGCGCCCCAGTTATCTCTTTTCACCGCGCGCTCCGTGAGTCAAACTCTGGATCTTATCGGAGGATGTGAAAGAATAAAACGCTTATGATTCACTTCAGCCGTCCGTCAGTGCTATCTGCAACACCCCGTCAGTCACATTTGGATGCCTGATCGTTGCGTTACACCCACACAACACGCAGTAAAGTGAACTGGAGGACTGTTTTGCGAAATACGAACAGAAAATCCGCCTCCAGCCGACAGTCCGTTATCTTAGTCCGCAGCTAAAACTCGCCCAGACGAGATGTAAAGAAAGCAGCGGGCCGCACACTGGCGATGGATCTGATGACAGACACACTCTCTAAAAATAAAAACCCATTAGCAACCAGACGGACTTGTAAATATCACCTCTCAGAGATGCCAGGGACGCGCAGACCAGCCTAAAGAATCACATGCACTCTTGTGAAACGTCAGGGCTTTGCACCTGGTGTGTTGCCTTGCTACTGCTGAATTGGTGGTAAGCCATACCCCCGTGATGTTTCTCCCCTTTAATGGGGTACTACAAGCCTGATCTCAGTGGCTTGCTAAGCCCTTTGTGTAATAGGGTTTGCAGGATGGAGCGGGGAAGAGCGATAAAAGCGGGTCTTGCAGCGCGGAGATTTCCAGCTGTATAGTCATCAGGACATGTTTGGCTCCCAAGGTCAGCGAGTTAACTCTCTGGTAGCTGCGTCATTCTGTTTCAAGGCCAAGTTGAAGCAGCGGAGGCGGGAGGGGCCATGATAATGAAGGAGAGGCTAGATGTTATTTTCTTCCAGGTTCTGACTCCTTGTGTGAGACGCGCTGCGCCTCAGCCAGCAGCGCGCTGAACCTCCACCAAACCCCATTCATGCGCCATTCTAACACACGCTCAAATACTTTTTGTGCCAAAAGTCAAAACTTCTGGCAGGCCTGCGTGGCCAGGGCCGAGGATTGGATTACATGGGCACTACTGCGCAGGCTCCATGGTCAAGTTCAAGTTGGGCTGGCTAGTAAAAGTGAGGGGCGCATTCTGCAGTGTCTGCCGCGGGGGGCGCTCCCCCTCTTTGATCTCCGCCTGCTAACACTGAAGCAGAGCCGTGACCGCGTCCACTCCTCTGCGCTCTGCCACCAGGAATGTGCCGGATTCGGCCCAACTTTAAAAAAAAAAAAAAAATACTGTGCTGCAAATTCCTTCATATATATCAGGTACAATGGTTCCATAATCTCTTATAATATAACGTCTCCAAACCCATCCGCTGTCCTTCACTATCTAAAACACACACAATATAAGTGGCACTACTGTAAACCCACAAGGTCACTGACGTGTTGCGCAAAAGCCTTTCTAAGTGTTATCTCCGGATGATCACAAGATCTCATCTGCCCTGGCCAAGGCCTGTTGCATCACTCCTGGTAATAACAAAACAATGGGACCTTTGCCATCTCAGGACACTGAACGGTAACCCATCTTTATGATTCTGAAAGCAAAGTAAGTCACTGTCAAAACAAGGGGACGTTTGAATCAGCAGCCTCGCATGTGGTCTGAAAAACATCAATCTGACAGAAAAATATGTTTTAAGATTAACCGTCATTTATCAGATCACGTGTCCCTCATCTGAACGGGCCCATTACTGGGAAGAGAAGCTCAAATCAGCCCTCAAATAACTGACGCCGACTAACTTTGGCGTCCGTGCCAAGAGTGGAATGACGCAAATTCAATTTGCCTTCTCTCTTCTGGCTCAGCAAGATATTTATGGTTCGACTGAGGAATTTCTTCAGTCCTTCAGCTCGTTTCGTATCATTTTCCATCAGTTTGTGGTTCTTCATTGACAGCTTGCAGACTGATTTGTGGGTGTTTTGCGCGCTCTTGGTTTGGTGTCCAAAAATCATAGCCAATCAATTATTTAAATAACAACAGTTTACAACACCATAACGCACTGATTCCACGTAGCACTGACAGATAGAGACGTTCTGACTGTGATAACAGCTCAACTCTAAAAAGCAGCGACATCAAATCGTCAGAGGGTGAAAGGGGAGAGAGACAGAGAAAGAGAGAGAGAGAGAGAGAGAGGAGGGGGGTACTTTTTTCCTTTGCTGGCCAGATGAAAGAGTCGAGGGAGAAAAGCCAAAGGAATTTCCCTCACTCCTCCTCAGCTGCCGGGGCTGGGGGAGGGGGCAGCCGCCGCCACCGCTGCTGCTGCTGCAGATCGAGGCCTTTTCCCTCGTTCGGACAGGCGAGGGCGCACAAGGACAGCGGAGGCTGCTGCTGCTGGAGCTCCACCGTCTGCCTCCCTCTCCTCTCTTTGGCGACCACATGACTCCACCTCTCTCCTCTCCACACAACATCATGGCCGTCCAAGTATTCCACTATAACCCTACTAATGCGGATCTGATTTTAAAAATTGGAGCGAAGGCTGCTGGTGTGGTCAGATCCCTGTTAATGTTAGAGAGGAGCTGCACACCTGGCATTATATTAGGCTGTTACAAAATCATATTCTAAGGTAAGTTACAAGGTGCATGTCGTTATTAGAATATTACCAGTAAAGTACACTGATAATAAGTTCATGTCCTTCTGTTAGTTGTATCCCCTCAGTCCACTTTTTATTGCTTAGTGAAGCATTATGAGAATAAATCCAGAGTCAGAAGCTGAAAGAACTGAAGACTTGTCACATATTCTCCAGTAGAGGCTGGAGGTTGGAGCAGAGACTGGGAGAATCTGGTCACAGGCTCAGAGAACATCAGTGGACAGTCTGCGCACTGCAACCTTCACAGTCAAACGTCAAACACATGATATGGCTGCGTTTGCTCCAGCTGTTAACCCCACATCAGGTCTGTGACTCCAGGATGAGCAGATCTCTTCTTTCCTCTGACGACAGGAAGTGAACATGTGGTCAGCCTGATCACAGCCATTAAAAGGAACACAAGCTCTATAATATGTAAATGCTTGTGAGTGAGTGAGATAAAGGCTCAGTACTGTAATAATATAATGATTTTAAATATATCCCACTCGTTTGATAACAACATGCTGTCCAAGAGAAACAAATAATGACTGGTTCCACTCCGCGCTGCTGACTTTAAAGACTCTGACCCCAGAAGACTTGACCTCTGAGGACTTTACTTGACTCCACTTTAGGTGGAGATGAGAGATGGAGAGGAGATGAGGCACTAAAGAGGAGCGAGAGGGGGGAGAGAGGAGGAGGAGGAGGAGGAGGAGGAGGGAGAACTAAAATGCAAGTCTATGATTTGTTTAAATGCATTTTTTTATATATGATATTCAAATACAATAAAATTGTTGTGGAGTAATTACTGTCACTGAGATTCGTTGATTTATTTGATTTTTTTCATAGATAGATAGATAGATTGGGCTCCCCCCCCCCGACGCCCCCCCCCCACCTCCATCTCGACGCTGCCATTTCTCCGTCTGTTTACCCATATCCAATCAATGCGTGTCGTCATCAGGGGGGGGACCGTCATGACGGCGGGCCTATTAAGAATGACAGCTCTGGAGAAAGAGAGAGAGAGAGGGTAAATGGTGATCCCTCCCAGAGCTCCCTCTGCGCACTCTGGAGCGCTCTCCTCTCAGGGTCACACCGGATTGCATCCCCTCATTTTTTCCAGAAGCCTCTCCTTCTCTCTGGGACTCACTCAGCACCCCCCACCCACCTCCACCTCCACCATCACTACACACGCACACACACACCCCTCCAACCTGGGAATCATCGCCTCGGTTTTTGACGGCTCGCACTCTCCCGCGAAGTCGAGGGGTTTTTTTTTTAAGTCGTGCTCGTGATGGAAAGCAGAGAGGAGATGGTGATGCTGCCGGAGGGAAGCCAGCTTGGCAAGAGCGCCTCTAATTTGACGGAAGCCATCGGGAGCCCCGCGCGAGAACCGCAGGGGAAGCCGGGCCACAGGAGCTGTCTGAGCCCCGGCGCTGCGCCCTTCTCCCGGGACAGGACGGAGGTGGTGATGGAGGAGAGCGCAAGGAGGAATATGTGCGCCGATATGAGGCCAGTCGGCACGTCTTCCTCCGGAGAGCGGCACCGGATTGATCATCACCACAAAGACGGCAGCAGCTCAGACACCGAGTCGGACTTCTACGAGGAAATTGATGTCAGCTGCACGCCTGAAAGCATGGACTACCCCTCAGCTAAAGGTAGGCGTACGAGCTGCATGCCAATGCGGCTTTTTGCGACTGCATGGTGCCGCTAATGAAGTTGATTGAATGCCAACGTGGATTGTGCGTCTCAGAGACGCTAATATCCATCTACTCTTTATATAAAAACAGCATGCTTCATGTATATAAATGTGCAATTAAAACGATTTGTATGATAACAGTTAATAACATGAATATGAGTGAAGTCGGTGCTGCACAGCTGTTCTGTCAAGTGAGCAGTGTGGCAGGAGACACGCTGAGGTGACACCCACAAACCAGACGTTTCTCCTCCGAGTCTGACAATGAGTCACTCGTGCTGCAAATCAGCCGATATAACGAGGAAGAAAACAGGATTTTATGTAAAGCACAAGCAAAAAAAAAAAAAAAAAAAAAACGTTAAGGGAAGGCCAGAAAACACCGGGAACTGTGGAGTGCACACACGTGAAACTGTTGGCTGCAAATGTTTTATATAAAAATAACATATAAATATTAATATTAATAGAAAAGTGTGGTTGCTGTTTGCATCACACGGTGAGAGATGCAGGACAACAACAGAATCTCATTATTCATCTTTATAATCAACTAAAATTATGTCTGAACATCAACATACTCTGACAAATAATATTATATATAATATGAAATATATTTGCACACAGTTGTCACGAGGCTCTGAAGTATTTTGTTAAAGGAATTTAATAAATAATCATAAACAATTCCGTTAAAATAATGAAACAAGACTACTATTGAAATATTAAATAAATATTAAATATGAAACGAATTAAATACATTAAATATTTTGTATCTATCAAATTATTCTGCTGAATGTTGTTTTAAACTCTCTGATGATAATATGTGATTAATTATTCTGCGTCTGATTCAGGTCGAAATGTGGATTCTCCTGGCCATCATCCAAATGAGACCGGTTCTGACCCGGGAACGAATGTCCCGGGTCAGGGCTCTCTGTCCTACTCCGCGGATCAGATTCGCCGGTACCGGACCGCGTTCACCCGGGAGCAGATCGCACGGCTGGAGAAGGAGTTTTACCGGGAGAACTACGTGTCCAGGCCGCGGAGATGCGAGCTGGCGGCCGCCTTAAATCTACCTGAGACCACAATCAAGGTGAGCGGAGAAGAATCAGGCCTCCATCCGCGAGCACAGGCTCAAAATTCTGCCTGTCAATATATAAAGCTGCAGAACGTTTTCCTCTTTAAATAAACGATTCTGAAATTAGAGAAATAGAGACAAAAAAAAAAAAAACCATGACAGAAATTGAGCCAATGTCAGATGTAGAGTCTGGACTTTGCAGCATTCAGGGGCGTGATTATTATTTTCATCATCATTATTATTATTTTCAATTATTTTAATTCATTTTTAAATTTGGCTCGAGATCAGCAAAATCATCTCAAACACACACAACTGCAAAAACTCGCTGTAACCCGACGACAAATTCGTGCGTAAACGCGGAACTGATCCAAGCTTCTTATCTTTTGTTATTGCGGCTTCTATTTGAACCTGTGGTTAATATTTGACCCGGAGTGTCTCTCTCTGTCCCAGGTGTGGTTTCAGAACCGCAGGATGAAAGACAAGCGCCAGCGCCTGGCCATGACGTGGCCTCACCCCGCCGACCCGGCCTTCTACACCTACATGATGAGCCACGCGGCCGCCACGGGCAACCTGCCCTACCCCTTCCCGTCACACCTGCCGCTGCCTTACTACTCCCACCTGGGTGTCGGAGCCGGCTCGGCTCCGGCCGCCAGCGCTTTCCCCAATCCCCTGCGCTCCCTCGACAGCTTCCGGATGCTGTCTCACCCCTACCAGAGGCCGGAGCTGCTGTGCGCCTTCAGACACCCCTCCCTGTACCCGGGTCCGACCCACGGCCTCGGCCCAGGAGGAAGCCCCTGCTCCTGCTTGGCCTGTCACTCCAGTCAATCCAACGGGATCTCCACCAGGCCCTCCGCCTCGGACTTCGCTTGCTCCCCAACCAGCAGGACTGACGCTTTTGTCACTTTCACGCCTTCAGTTCTCAGCAAATCCTCATCTGTGACTTTAGACCAGAGGGAAGAAGTGCCTCTGACCAGATAAAACCAAAACAACTCTCCCTCTACATCAGCCTTTAACTAAGCGTTTTAACACATTATATGATCAGGACTGAAGCAGCATGAAGAGGTAGCCTGTGAGCAGTGAAAGACAGCTTAAAAACTTGGGCCAAGATAATTAGTCAGATCTTCAGCTATGTGACGCACAACGGATCTCCCATTACTGCAAAAATAATAATCCCACAGCAGAGCCAGGACAGTGGGCTGAAATATGGCGGCATGGACACGAAAGCTGATTTGATTTTTAGAGGAATAATTTGTTGTGTGAGAGTGAGAGAGGAGGGGAAACGTTTAAACATCCCGTGATGGATGGCGCAAAGGTTTTTCACCGTTACTTGTCGCGTCTTTACGCGTCCAAATGGACCTCCATGTATTGTTAGTTACGCGAGAATGATGCTTTCCATCTCTCTTTTTTAACAAGGGGATTTGTTAACAGACTGCGGGGCCGTCCTCATTATAAAGCAGCTCTCCACACGCGGGGCCCTCCTCCTCCTCCACCTCCTCCTCCTCCTCCTCCGCGGCGGCCCGGGCCGAAATGTGCAGATGCTAGTGAAAATTAGTAAGTGATGTATATGTACGACCCGGTGAATTTTGAGTGTTGAATTAATGATAAAACCAGGAAGGGATCGTTACTGCCAAAAAGGTAACAAGGCGTCAGGGGAACGGATTACTACAGCCCGCGCGGTTTGACGAGGAGGGGGGGAGAGAGGAAGAGGAAGAAGAAGAGGAAGAGGAAGAGGAAGGACCCACAAGAGGATGGAGAGACAGGGAGGACAATCACAATGAAAGGAGAAAAAAAAAACATACAGTTCAATCATCCTCTACGATCAGAGAGCCACTTCTTAAATCTGATGAACATTTGACTGATATTTGACTTCAGGACTCTTTCAAATAAATAAATAAAAAATAAATAATGATAATAATAATAATAATAACAATAATAATAATAATAATATTCCCTCTCTCGCTGCCGTGGCGCCAGTTTAGTGAAGGTTTTACGGACAAACACGTGACTGATAATTGTTTTTATGTTGTTGTTTATTTTATTCTATTATATTTTGGCTGGGTTGTCCTCGACATAACTAATTTGCAATAAACACTGTCAAAGAATCAATGGAGCGATGGAGTGTTGTGTCTTCCACAAAACAAAAACAGCTTCACGACTTATTAAAACAGCCAACAGGAACATGAGACTTCATGCTGTAAACCGAGAATTCAATCAGACTCAGACAAGTTTTCCTCCCTGCAGGTTAGTTTTTCTCACCACCCCCTCAGATAATAACACTAATTTTGTTCTCAAGTGGTCGGTGTCAAAAAAACACCAGCGCGCCCTCACGTCTCCTGATGGGACCCGCTAGATTGACCGTGACAGTTAAGTGGTCCCCGGGCTCCGCTAACGGTTCCTCATATTTTCCCCTCCGAGCACTTAATAGACACGACAGAATTAGTTGTCTGGAGATATTGGAAATGCAAAGAGATCGATGGTTCGAGAGAGGCCCGCCACCAATCAGAGGGGTCCTTTAATTGGCGGCATTTGACCGGAGAGTGCGCAAATTAAAAAGCCTTTTTTCTGATCGTAATGGGATTGTGGCCCGCGGAGAGACGCACAAATCACACTTTATTTCAAAAAGAGAGATCAGAAGTTACTGCAGCAACGCGTTCAGTGTCCACCTGGCACAAATATCGACGCCAATCGAACACGTGAGGATCGAAAATGACTAATTATTCCGGTGAAACGCGCTCATCCAGCCTTCACACTAACGAACAATTAGCAAACACATTCAGTCCAATTATTAAATTCCAATATTTTCACGTTTTCTCCTCCATCAACACGATCACACACCACCTCCTCTGAAGTCACCAGATTCTCCCACACCTCTGGTTCTTTCTGATGGAAAAAGGTTCTGATCAGACCGAACTGCAGCCACACACACCGCACCGATGAGCCCCCACCGCCCTCTCCCCCCCTCCCCCTCCCCCCGCCTCCCTCCCGCACACGCGTTTGATTGATGGCCTTATTAACTGGAGTTCTTGTAAGTGTGACCGAGCTGATTAAAATGCATATGTTTGGAATAATACACCGTTTAAGCCGCCCGGGTCGAGGCTAAACCACAAGGCAGATTTATGTAAACTATCAGCCGGTGTCTTTAAGCCTGATAGGGACTCGGGTCATGCGGGAAAATGACTTCGGCTTGCGCATAATAAAACCGCACTATAAAATAAAGACGAACGGATCAGGGGAGCTGAATATTCAAAAGGAGCAGTCGCTCCAAAAACTCTGGGTTATTTTTCACAGGGTGGAAAGAAAACGCCCGGAGCTGGTTTTCATTTGGTTGCACAGGAGCGGCGGCGGCGGCACTATACGATCATCTTCTACACCCGCGTCACACGGTGCCAGAATGACACATTAAAGTGAGGCAAATTACAGCCATATTTACGCGGCCGCGCATACGGATCCCCATCTCTCCTCACTGCGTAAAAACTACACGGCTGCATCCTCGGCGGCCTAATCCAGCATCAACATGCCATTTACCCGCCGAAAGATTGTGTCTGACTGAGCTTCAAGATATGATGGGCTCATAGATTGCGCTCAAAACACCAATTACACCGGCCTTATAACATCCTATTTGTGTGAATTGGCTCAGGGCTCCCCGGCTCCCACAGCCAGCACAAAGCGTTTTGATAGGGGCGGTGCAGTGCAGCTGTCCACCGACAGCACGATCAAAAAAAAAAAAAAAAAACCCGCAGCAAATGGATCCGCGGCTGCTGCCGCCGCTGTTCAAATTGGATTACATCCTAATTTACAGGCCCTCGTCGTAACGCAAGGGGCTGGCGGAGGCGTGGACGGACCAATCACACAGTAATGATGATGAATGGGAGATTAATGCGCATACAAGCAAGACAATTTAAGCCTTCATCTGTTTAAATAGGCTTCCAATATCATTTGGAAACGGGGGTCACGTTAAATCAATCGGGGGACGCGTGAAAGTCGTTTTCGGCGGCGTCTTTATCAAGCTTATTTACGGCGCACCGGAGACAGCTCTCTGCAGCTGCTCCGAGCCTGCGTGACACACAAGAGCAGGAAAACAGAGCAGGATGGACTCAGGTTGTTTTTTTTTCTTTTTAAACAGGACCCTCTTAAATCCTCTCGTTTTAGTTGCTGAGATCAAGAGGAGCCGAAGATGTTTGTCTGGGTTTCTGTGCACGTTCAGGCTAAAATTCCTCCTTTCTGGACCGAGAATTAACACTTCTAATCAGAATAAATCCGCAATGTTTGGTGTTTGTAATAAGAGTTCTGTGTAGCACGACAGAGCTGATAGCAGAGAGGAAATAAAGACAAAACCATCAGAATGATCAGAATCATATTTGTGTTGTGAGAACAAATCTTTTGCTCCTGGAAAACCGAATTTATTCTACCCACAGCCTGCAGCCTTTAAACAGCTAAACAGAACCAGCGCACCGCGTTTAAAATGTCTTCATGATCATTTTCTGCATCAGCACAACATGACAGATTATCCACTTTATTTATCCTGTTTATTTTGGATAAAAACACACACAATCTGAGCCAGTGTCTAATGTCAACGCACTGATGTAAAGTGTGGATTCAAACAGAAAAGAAAAAGAAGATGAAGAAATCAGACCTGCAGATAAATATTATCAGCTGATACTTTCTCTCTGAAATGTTCCCGCAGTCTGAGGTCTCAGGTGAGAAGTTGGACAATACCATGTCGGCAGAACACACACAGTGAAATATTAAATATTTAGAAACAACAAGTTTGTATATATAATATTATTATTATTTTTACATAAGTACAAATTCATATCAGAGACAAACAGAAACAAGAGAATGACAAGAATCGATGCTGCCTCATTCTGACCCCCCTCCTGATTATTATGGTCTGCTCCTGGAGGGTTTGAGCAGGTGTGCAGATATTTTACAGTCAGGTGTGTGTTCCTGTCAGCTTTAACGCTTCACAGTCAGTCATTCAAATAAATGAAAAAAGAAAAAAAGAAAACGCAAAGGTGTAAAACGGTCAATTAAAATTCAAAATAATCAAATCTGTGCAATTAATCAGTTGGTTATCAGTTATAATTCTGAGGTTATACAGTCGCGATTGTATAAATCAAATCAAAAAATCACCACTAAATCAAATTTTAAAAAGTTTATATTATATTATCATATTTATATTAAGATGTTTATATTTCTTACTGTTTCCAACATGGAGAAATTCAGTTAACCAACAAATGAAGTGATGAACCTGCAGTTTGCAGGAGGATTCGTGTTCTCTGTCATCTTCAAGCAAAAGACGTGATTAATTTTCTTTTACACTGATTTTTAATGTGGAGATATTCTAGGATGAATGGCCTTAAATGACAGTGTTGCATTATTTGTATTTGAATGCTCATTATTTATTTTGCATTCAACTGAACGCAGAGGCCAACATCTGAATTTACAAAATGAGCAGCGGCTTTTCAAAACTATTATTATGATACAAATTTTAATAGTTGCTGTAATTAATTCAGCACACTGCAGGCAGGTGACTCATGTTGTCACAATGCATCTTCACCCCTCACACACATTTCTAATATTCTCAGGATCTGAGACATGATTCAGCTTCACAATCTGTTGTTTTCTCCCTCTGCTTCAAGATGAAACAAAGCTATTAAGGTGACATATTCCAGATCTTGGAATTGTGTTTGCAACTGAAACATGCAAGTAACACAAAGTTGTGAATATATCGTACAAAGCATCCTTTGATTTCATTACTGTTAATAGATAATCAGCTGATTAACTACTAACAGTAATGAAATCAAAGTGTATTCACAGGGTTGGTCAGTGTGTCACCTCCTGCCAAACATCTTTTGGGGTGGCGGGTGATGAACCAGAACCATCGCCTTGTGGAACCTTATTTGGTGTTTTTTATCCTCTTTGCCATCATTAGAGTTCTTGATTATTTATTTTAAAAGGTCCCATATCATAAAAACACTCTACATATATAAGCTGGTCCTCCCTGAGCCTGCCAACCATCAGAATGAGGAAAACAAGTGATTCCTGCATGGTCTCTGCAGCCCGCCCACTGGTAACACGGAGCTCCTACAGGATGTTCAGATTCTGCTCCTTTCTTTACGCAGTGAAAGGAGTCATTATCATAGTCCGACCTCCTCTGAGCGGTGACAGGAGATATCTGAGAGGTGAAGTTCGGTGTGTCAATCAGTGAGACAGCAGTGTTTCCAAGATAGACATGCAAATAGCTCTGTTGTTGGTTGTACAAATCAACACCAGTGTCTTTATTCTGTCCCAGCTACAGAACAACAGAAGAGACAGTGGTTGCGTTTCATATTTTCAGACAACGTGCCGGCTGCGGTTCGTGTTAGCTTGTGTGTGTGTGTGCTAATCGCTTCGTATCTGACTGCTAACGAGGGTCAGTACAAAGCTGCTTTGCCTCGACACTGACCCTCGTAAAGGATCAGTACCAACCATATCGGACCCAGCAAACTGCACCCGAGCCACCGAGAAGTGTCTCCGCGGTTTTTATAGTATTTACGTTATGGATTCCTACGAGTCAGCTGGAAACTGGCTAACTAGTTAGCTCCGCTTCGGTCCGCTATGTAATGGCGTCTGAAGCGAGTTTGATGTTAATAATATTACGATGGAGCTTGTTTGTCACAGTAAAAAGTCTGGAAACATGCAGACTGGAGACAGAGACGATGCGAACAGTGTCCAAGAGTTTGGAGACAAACACAGCTTTCGCTAGCTGTTAGCCGTTAGCTTCATGCTAGTAACAGTAACAACACACACGAACAAACTAACATTATACAGACACACTAACCATTCTGAAACGTCCTGCTGCAGCCACAGAGTCTGGACTTCTTCAGCAGCTTCTCCTTCTGGATCCGGTTCTGGGTCAAACTGGTTCGGCTGAACGAAAAAATCTCCGCGAGCCACAGCGATACACATATACATCCACCATAAACATTAGCGTGCTAACTGCTAACGCAACGGGCTTCCCCTCCCTGAGAGTGACGTAGAAGGAAGCGCTCTCCAAGTGGGCGTGGACAGACGGAGCTCATTAGCATTTAAAGGTGCAGGCACAGAAACAGACGGCTGTGAATAGAGCTCTGTAGAGCGACTTTTACACTGCTGAAACTCAGGACCATGGATGGGTTTGGTGCAATGCATATCGAATACAGAGCTGTTGGGCCTCTGATAGCTGTGTGAAATTGATGAAAAACAGTAAAATATGGGACCATTAAAAAGCAGCACAACAGAAAGCGGCATCATCTCACAATATATCTGTTTGCTTCTCCTTTTGTATTTTGGCTCATCTGTGACGTGGAGCAGCAGTGGGTGTAAAGGATGACGTCACAGCTGTCGTCCAAGTTATTGCAATTTTGCAAAAGTGTTGTGAAATTTAGGATTATGGATTATAGATTCCATGATAGTGGAATCAGACCCAAAGTACCGCATGCAAGAAGAACAACCACAGCAGCCTACAAGAGC
This sequence comes from Acanthopagrus latus, assembly GCF_904848185.1. Lineage (NCBI taxonomy): Eukaryota > Metazoa > Chordata > Actinopteri > Spariformes > Sparidae > Acanthopagrus > Acanthopagrus latus. The sequence continues at coordinate 18,136,550 of NC_051041.1, forward strand.
AAAGAGCATGTAGGTATTTAGCATCCTGTTCTATGGATTATGACCCTCAGGCAGAAATGTTGATTTATGGATTGGGTGTGAAAGCCAGCACTTCATATTTTTTCTCTTTTTTGTAAAATTGGACATCATCAACATCTTCATGTTTCACTCTGCAGGCATCTTGTGATGTGGCTCCAATCCAGGTGGAAGCATTTCCTCTGCCGTGATTGATGGAGCAGGAAATGTCACCAACACTTGACACTCCTGTGGTTTGTTCCTGAGATCATTCACTCTGAAATTCACAGGTGAGGAAACGGAATTATTCCACTTTCTGGACACATCAGAACACAATCAGCAGCTTTGGAAGTGAGCAAGAAAAAACTAAATTACTTCATTTCAAAGGATGTATTCACTTTACTGCTACAGCACAGTGACAGGGTGGGGTTAGTGTGCAATAAAGGTTTCATACAGAGGCAAATTCAAAGACACTATGATGCTAAATTTCATAATAAGTAGCAGTCATGAGGACAGTAACTACACCTTAACCTAACATCCTGATATCTTATCACCTGATGCCTTTCTTTAGCCTCCATTTTGAGTAATAGTCCTCTGAAGAAGCTTATCCCCTGCTGCAAACTATGAAGCATTATTTGACTTGTTGCAGCAAAATTCTGTTTATTTTGCAGACATGTTCACTTTAAAGCAGTTCTGCCCAAAGAGCAGTACTTCTGACCCTCTGATACAGTGTGGCATTCAGAGACATTGCATGTAATATTACACATGGATGATCTCTGGAACGGCTTTGTTATTGGAGTGATTTGATAGATGTGCAAGAATTGAAGTGGTGCACGATCAAAGTAAGACGGCAGGCAAAGCAGGACAATGTAAAAAAACACTGCAGCTGCATTTCATTACATTCATTTAGCAAATGCTTTTGTACAAACTGACTAACCACACTCGAGCTCCACGGGTTGATCCTGGTCATTTACCGGCTCGTGTTTTCTCTTTTCCTGACCTGCATGACTCTACATCCTCATTACTTGTACTGATGCACAAATCCATATGGACTCCATGAAGCTCCCACTCCTTCATCAGCCCTCCATCGCACCAGTAGAGGTAGAAATGTGTTCGCTTCAGGATCAATGCAGCAAGAGTTTTAGTTCAGCAGCCAGTGAGAGTGAAAGACAGTGACGGCACCGACCAGGAGGAAAGTTTCATCACTAATATCAATCTAATATATGACATGCTGCTGTGTCATACAGGGCTACATGTTATGTTGTTCCCACCAGCACACAGAAAGAAATAAGCACAGGCTGCTATCAGGGGAGGCTGCTCTCCTCCGCTCTTCTGATGCACATTGTCACTTAAAGCTCAAGTAATGGCCACATAATGGCCGAGTGTCACTTTATTGATAGTGCTGGGATGAGCTCAGCCACCAAGGTCTCCCAAAAGTCTTACTCAGCATTGTGATGATGATCAACTTATTAAATTTCATTTGGTTGTTCAGCTGCTTTCCCCATGAGAGCTCTTTCTTTTTTTGTTGTGTGCTCACAGAGCGCGCCACATCGTGCGATATTGTTTAAAATGATTTAATAACCACTTTGTTTTATGACGGAGCGTTATTATTTTACGACCCTCTCGGCAGCCAATGGCTTTGCAGATCAGTCCAATTCTCTCCACACCTCATTTTATTTTACTGCACGCTGGCCGCTTTACTGCTCGGCAACGGCGGTGGGTGAACGGCGACAGGAAAAAGTTTTGCCCCTTCTTTCCCAGAGAATCATCAAACAGACCCTGGAGCAAGAAAAAGTCTATTCCCACAGTCACACTGAGCTGACATCAGTCGCAACGCGCCGGCCGTGTTTCACAGTGACGTTGAGGCTTATTTGACGTCCTCTGACATGATCAGCTCAGAGGTTTGATAGTAATTTGATGTGTGTGTGGCCCAGTGGGGATGTGGGTACACAGCCGGAGTGTGTTTACTTGTGTTTGCCTGCCTGTTGGTGTGTGTGTCTGTGATAGAGCACCTCATTGCTGCAGTGATGTATCCTCATTATGCCCCCGTCCCATGACCGTCACACCCAGCCTACTGGTCCTCTCTTGGGGGATCGGGGTGTCTGGGCTTCCCCTTCTCTCCGCTCCTCCATCTTCCAACCCCCTGTCCTTCTTTCTGCAACCCCTCCATCCCCCAACCTGCACCGAGAGTGAATCACTAAGTCGTCCTGCTGACCTCTGACTGCTGCTGACCAATTGCTGCAGTTTGGTGATGCTAACTGGACACGAAAAGCTTATTTCAAAAGTGCCGCAGGTTAAATTGAGGGTCAACAAATGTTTGCTGTAAAGTCAGACTAACAGGACAAAGGCTTGAAGTGGCTAAGCCTCTTATAAAACAAAAAACGAAAAGAATCACGCCTGCCACTGGGCAACTAAAACAGGAAGAGGCACAGTTTTCCCCCGTTGTTATCTGCTGATAGAGGAGCCAAGAAGGTGAAGAGGAAGAGTGATAGAACGGTGAAACAAGAGTGAACGGATGGACACAAGCGCTGGTGTTGTGTCAAAGTCAGGCTGCTAGCTGAAGCCATGCAGCTAACACTGTCTTTGCAACAGAAGTAACACTACAGGGAAACATCAGGAGCTGAAAGATCGTCTCTTTCCTCTTCTATGCTGTAATTGTTAGCATGTCTGGATACCAAGCTCACAAGAGGAACCAGCTTCTTCCAAGAGCAAGGAGCACATGGTTAACTACATATTTCCAGCTAGTCTAGTCTAGCTGCACACTGCAGTACAAGAAAAATGCTGTTTCCTTATTTCCACGTCTTCTGTATGGATCTGCATCTGGTTAGGATGGTACAAGGGGGGCAGCCGAAAACATTTGAAAGTGAGCCATGAAAAGCATTTTGCATTAGCTAGCAATGAGAGATCTATTTTGTTTGCAACTCTGTTTGAAATCTACGAGCCGTTGTTTCATGTGGTAAAAGAAAACTTGACGGTCGTGGCAGCAGCGGCTCGGGAGCTGCGGATTAGCCAAATGGTCAAGTCAGCTCGTACCAAAGACGCGTACCAGGCAGGAACAGCTTGGTGAGCGTGAGCATGAGTGTCCTGAGGCAGAGTGAAAAAAGTTTGGGAGGTAAGGTTACACCATGGGAAAGAGAGCAGCAGAGATAGTGGTGCCAGATAGCGAGGGCATCAGAGGAGAAGCTAAAAGCCTGTGCTTAGCGTTTTAATGGGTGATTTGAAGGAACACTCATACTGTTTGGCCAGAGGCAGACCTCCCCAAAACTATAAAACTGTTGTGATTGACAAGGTGGAGGTGGGGTCAGCACTGTGTGTCTGCATTTAAATCTACACAAATAACCTCACCTGGATTATTTCAGAGAGGATGAGGTAACAAACACAGTTATCTGTGGGATTAAAGGAAGGTTGAAGATACGATCACACGTCTGGCTGCAGGATCCAGATTCTTCCTGAGAAACATGATTATTAATCTTGATGATGAAATGAACCGTATGTTTATATTTTACTGCATTTTGTTCATGTTATAATTGTATATAAATATAATCTTACAGTTTATTTTTAAGAACAGCAGATAGAAACAATTTAGATTCAATGTATTTGACTTTTCTGGATCATTTTCAGGTATCAGTTGCTGAAGATTAAATAGTCGGACACACTTATTTCCTGTCATCAGTAATATTACATTTAATAACAGTGAATTAGTGTGATGATGATTGTTTTGTATAATATCTCTTTTGCTAAAGTAAATGTTGATCTTAATGTGTTTACTTTATGACTGCATTAGAAATGGTAGATTTATAGTTAGATAATGTTAGTTAATAGTCATTTCACTCCTAACAAACCATAAAATGCTTTATAAACCATTATGAAGCCATTGTTAAGGTTTGTAAAAATTACAGTGGCCATAATAATAATGTTTGTAGCTGAACACAGTATTTATTAAACCATTTACAAAGTAGAATAAGCATCAGTTGCAATTTGACAATAAATAATTGCTTAATACATTGTTTATAGCGTTTTTAAGCATTTCATTTTTTGTTAAAAGTGAAATAACTATTAACTAAAGTTAAAATATACTGTTCGTTATATAAAGAGTTCCCTCATGATTTAGCAATAACTGAATTTGTATCAAACAGTTGGTAGTTATTATATTTAACCATGTACTGAGTGATATTCACTTACAGCTTTGACATTTACTTTTATAAAAGGCTGTGTCCCCTTTTGCCAAACAGGAAGTGATGTGTTTTGTTTCTGGCAGGAGCCTCGGGGGTTTGTGGGAAATCAATCAAAGACGAGCTGCTCAGTTAACGCAGGGCAACAATAGAAGAGCCGGACAATAAAAAGAGATTCACAATGAGCGGTCAGACGAACCGACCGAAGATGGCAACAAAATTAAAACAACGCAATCTCAGATTTCCTCTGAAGTCCACCGAATGTCCTCCCCGTCTGCGTGTTGATGCTTAAACTTTATATTATTATTTTTTCCTCAAACAGCACACACAGTTAAATATTATCTGTACTATCTGAGGACATACGTCTGCAGACTACAATCATGTTATTCTGCAAATTTGTCTTTGAAGCAGATCAACATGAAAGCGGCTGGTGAACAGACGCGGATGAATGGCAAGCCCGGTTTAACAAGACAGACAGACTGACGCTGACAGACCTGTGGCGTCTTCAGGTTGTGACTCACAGACCAGGAACCCAGAATAAGGGGGGAGAGGGCGTAAGGAGGGAGTCCTGTTTTGGTCAGCTGAAGGGGGGGGGGGGGAGGAAGACAGAACAGAGGCTGCAGGGAGTCACTTGTTTTATAGATGTTTGTCCATTGTTTTGTGGAAGATAGAATGAGTGGAATATTAGAGAAAGAGAGAAAGAAGATGTTGAAAGAAAGGCCAAAGGAAGAAGAAGACAAAGAGACTGTGAGAGTGAGGGCTGCAGAGATCAAGAGAGAGATGGAGGTTAGGAAGGAGGATCCAGTTTATGGTGATGCTCTGTTTGTGACGGCTGTCTGCTGGATGAAAACAGGGCCTCTTTAACTCCTCGTGGGTTAATGGAACTTTTATGAGTTTGTCCTGCAATCATGTAACCCCTGGTGTCTCCTTTCCTCTGTGCTTCTCTCCGTCCTCTTCCTCTCTCTCTCTCTCGCTCGTCTTCTTCGCAGTATCGCGGGGCAGATCAGAGGTGAGCCGCTCCTGTGTTTCTGTAAACACTGCTCTCTCTCTGCGCTGGGTTTACGAGGACAGGACCAGTTAGGAGGAGGTCTAAAATGGTAGATGACTCACTGGTCGGGCTCAGTTTACATTAGGTAAAGACTTGTTTAGGCAGTGGTTAGTATAGTCAGGTGGAGAGTATAGACAGCAGCAGTATAACGTCTGCACAGATCCAGACTGTGAGAAATAATTGGTCCCAAGATCCAGAGAATGGACGATGGGTGTCTAATTAAAAATAAAAAGAAGTAGCTCGTTTTGGTTTATTACAGCAACCGCATTTGCAACCCCAGACACCAAGACTTCTATGACACCACTCGCCCAAACCCCACAACTGAAAAGTCCACACCACTTGGATGAAAGCGGTTACGTCTGACAACACTAGGTGCATTAAAGTAGAAGAGAGGTCGGGGTGTCTGTAGGTGTGGTGGATTGATGGAGATTGGCGCAGAATGGCGATGGGAACCTGACCAGGCCCCCCATCATAAAGCACGGCTGAAGGATGAGCGGCTGCGGGCCAGACGCAACTTTTAATGTCCTGCCATGACTCACGCTGACTGTCAGTAATGAGTTTTATTCATTTCCATCATTTGAGTGTCGATTGCGATCATGGGGCTATCTGAGAGGCATGATTGACGGAGTGGAGTCGGATTTGTGGGGTGGGAGAGTGAAATAAAGAGAGAGGGAGCTGGACACTGATGCTAATATGAGTACGGAGGCTTTACTGAAATGTTGTTTTTTTTTTTCTCAAAATGTTTTTGTTTTTGGACCCTCAGGGCCACCATAGCTCAGAGCAGCTTGAAAATACACAGACGTGGTGATTTGAGGCTCCTATCCCAAACGATGAAACTCATTTTCCTCTCATATCCATAACTCACATCCTCCCAAAATGGCAAACCAAAACAGAAGCCAGCCATGTGTTTCCTCAAACCTGCACAAAACCTTCAGGGTACAGCAGCTCCTGAAGCACATGGTCAAAGACAGGCAGTTTAGAGATGATAATCAATATTGATCTGTTGTAGAGTGAGTGTGGAGCGATGTAAGGGGGAGAGGGGAGGCCCTCTTACTCCGTCTGGATGTTGATGGGATCAATGAGCTTTAGAGGATCGAGAATGGATGGTTCCTCGCACTGCGGTGACAAGGCCAGAGAGATTACACAACCTGGGCTCCACATCTCTCTCATCATCTCTCTATTTTAACCCTTGTTGCTCCATTTGCCGATAATCTCCTCACATTTCAACGCTATCACGAACATGGAAACGCAGGCATTAACATTGTACATGTGTGAGTGTGTGTGCGGGGCAGATGTTGAGGTGACTTGAGATGAAACCAGCCTTATTTTTCACCCACTCCACGGTATTGATTTGGAGGCAATAAGGCGGTAATCTGCTGGACAGTTACATTAGAAGGACATGACATACACACACCTTCTCCCTTTTTTATAGACTGAGAACATTAGCAGTAAATTGCAGAGGGTGCACACAAAAAAACTGTACAACCAAACTCCAGATTTGTCCTTATTTTAAATGTAAAACAGAAAAACTACACGGCCTTGTGAGACGTTTCCTCTTGGTACAGCAGAGGTTCAACCAGGAGGCTTCTCGGAATAGCTGAGGATGACTGTTGGACTCTGGGTGTGGAGGTGAGGATCTGTCCCAATCGCTCATGCTTACCTGTGACAGTAACAGAGCTTTTTCTATTCTAATAAAGCCTGTCCTCGCTATATTTACCTGCTTAGCACAGTCCAGTGCTCTGGGGCCACTGTGACCTGCCTCCCCCCCGTCCTCCCTATGTGTGTGTTGGAGGGAGACATAATGGTGACTTAGCACCTGGACACGTCAACGATATGTAGATTCAGCGATGTTGATACAGCATCTGAATTGGCAGTGAATGCAAATGTATTTGTGGCCGCGGAGTGTGTGGGGAGGAAGTTGGCCGAGTGTGTGTGGACATGCACGGCGTGAGAGAGAGACAGAGGGAGGAAGATGAAGATTCAGCTGTGTGGCTGAGAGTGTCGGATTAGAGATGACAGCCAAGAGCGAGGAATCCCATCATTCCACGTCCAGGGAGCGCTCCATTCAGCCAGTGACACGGCCCTCTGGGGTGGGGCAGGAGGTGGTGGCGCCGGTTACGCCATGTCAGGGGTTCTTATGACCTGATGGATATGACGCTACGGGATGCAGGGAACACCCTGACTGTTGCCTCTGGCACACCCACAGTGATGGGCTCACTGACATCAGTGCCGCAGCAACAACAACTGTCTAATTTGGTCTTTTTCTTTCCCACACTTGTGTTTTTATGGTGTACGTTCCAGGACGTAGACAGAGCCGTGAACATGCACAGATGAGCACGCTACACACATTTTGCAGGATCCCACATGACCGTGCCGAGCAGCTCGCCATTGAACTGCAAAGCCCCGAAGTTGCAGCTTCTTTTAATAGAATGGCATAATAACTATCCATCAACTCAGCTAGCCAACCGTATCTCTCCCTCCTGACGCCCACAGCCAATCGGCTACCTCGATATTTGAGAGCTAATTTGTCACAGTCAGCAGCATCCCTCCCATTTCTTCCTCTCCCTGAAGTGAGTGTTATTGTCATCCCAAGTCTCTGAGGAAGGTTTTATCATTCCTGCTTAGTACAGCGCTGGGACGTGTAACACACACACACACATCCATGGACATCTTTCCACCCACACCAGCCACTCTGCAGGCTTGTGACGCCTTTTTATGAGCATTTAATTTCACTCCTCTTTTCTCTCTATATATATTTCTTGCACAGATACAGACAATGATTGCTGTTCGTGTGTGCACAAGTGCTGTTTCCCTCCACTCTGCTCTAAATGAACCAATTATGGGTGTTTATGTAGCCTTAATGCGTGTAAGCGTCAGGAGAGAAACATTGCACCGCTCACCACCTAATCAATGAGGCCTCGCATGCTACACCACCCCTCGCTTCTCTGCTCTCACTCGTCCTCCATCACTTCATCCCTTCCTCCTCAGCCCCCATCGTTTTCTCTCTCTCTCTCTCTCTCTTCCTCTTCCTTCTCTGTTCAATTAGCAAGAGACAAGAGTGAGGTATCAGGTCAATTGGCCATGAAGAGAGGTTTAAACAGAACAAGATGAGGCCGTCACAACAACTAGAGGATGAAGTTTGGTGTATCGAGTACTGAAATTTTCTAGTGTCTCAAAAAAACCTCTTGTAAATCTGAAATACGGTGCAAGGAACATGATAGTTCATGTTGGCTCTATTAGATACACAGTTTGTTGATAATCTACATACATTTACTGAGTGAAAACTCTTGCTGTTGACAATAACAGAGAAAAGAATCTTATCCTTGAAAAAATGCATTTAGACGTCAAAAAGAAGGGTCATGAGCAGAGGTATCGGTACTGGATCAGTTCATCTCTATTAGTCGAGTGTCTGTATTTTCTTGGTGTTTCTTGAGTTCACGCTCTGCAGTCTGATGAACCACATCGAGCAGACCCAGTGTGACTTCGTCCCTGTGGTCTCCCTCATGGTTGATTTAGTAAAAGTTCTTGTATTTGTTTGGTCCCCAGATCTCATTTTTCATGTGATGCCATTATTACCCCACACAGATTAATCCACAGAAGCTCACACACCTTTTCAGAGGTAGTTGTGAGACTGAATGCATTATTCCCTCAGACTACCTTAACTATGCTCTCACCCCGCAGCCTCTAGAACTGGCCCTACAACTACCTTCTCCACTGGCAGAGATGAATGTGTCTCAGTGTGAGCTGCACCCCCTGGGTATTTAGGGCCCACCCTGGTGGGTCCGACGGGAACGGCAGGGCCGGAGCCCTGCTACCGACACCGGTGATTATTTACCGGCCCGGGTCTCTGTGGGAACTGGGTGGTGATGGATTCTGACGGGGGCTGATGATCACTCTTCCAATGAGAGTAATTAATATAATGAAGAGCTACTGAGCATGTGCAGTAGCGTGTGATGAATAGAGTGTGCATATTGTCGTTATTCACAGGTGACAGAGGGTGCGTGGGGGGTAATGTGAAGAGGAAAGTGTAAAAAAACAGAAGGAAAGTAAAAAGCCAAAGCAGGAAGGGAAGTATGAATGAATCAATACAATGTTGGAGGATGGCAAAGTCTTGAAGTTCAGGGGATTGAATTGTTTGCAGGTCTTTGAACGCCACACGTCCAGCTCAGAATCACAAAAGCAGAGTGAAAGTACGAAAACTACACCGAGTCCTTTCTCCTCCAGACGTCGACTCATATTGTTGTGATGACACCTTTTAACCAGGAAGTGGCTCCATGTTTCACAACAACTCACTACACCCCCATAGATATTCTAATGAGGACCTCATGGTTATAATAAGCTGCTGTTATGACCCGCTGTCTGCAATAGAATTATCTTCACTAATGAACCTAAGCGGAGTCAATGAGTCAGGATGGGAGAATGTTGTCTACACAAAAGGAAGAAGACTTGTGTGGGTGTTGTGCTGATGTGCAGACACTGTGGGTGTGGATCTGGGCGAGGTAGAGCTGACTATTATTGGTGGGTTCATGTAAAACTTGTCAAGGCCGCATTACTACACAGTGAGACAGTGGCTCGTTACGCACCGCCGGGTTCGCTATTATACCTGCTCGATTCCAGCCGCTAATTTAGCCACATGCCACTTAGCGTGCGCTTGATATGAATCACAGGGTGCTTAGAGGAGCCTCGCCTCCCCTGCGCCACCCGTGACCCCACCGCCTCTTACTTCCTTAAAGAGCGAGTCGTTAAACAGGCTAGAGGATCCACCAGCGGTTATAATGGTGAAATAATGAACGCTGTTGCCTCAGGTATTTATCACAGCAGCAGCTCTCAGAGCCGAGGCTGTTTTATTCTCTAAATGGTGGAGAGGGGGGGTTTACCAAGTGGGCAATTAACTTCAAAGTCTGAGCAGCAGACTCCTATACCAGCAGGAGTAGGAAGGATACAACACTTGATCATCTGTGTAAAATGTACTTAAATTTAATTTCAAGACCAGTTGAGCTCAGTGTCGTGTGTGTGTGTGATACTATGACCAGAAAAAAGGGGTTGTTTAATGCCTGGAGAAGTTGAAAAGGTCATATCTCAGCTCAGACTTGTGAGACTTTTCAAATCCCACAGTACAAACACACATATTGAATCAAACAGTGAACTCCTGCTGACACATCAGACTTGGTGTCCTGGTGTGGACACAATTCAGTGCGGTGTGTCTGGTGTCCCGCCACTGGCTGCCTGGTGGAGAGGGTGAGGCCCTCCGGCTCAGACCGGCTGGCTCGAGACTCGGTCGGTCCTTCGGTCGCTTGCGTCCCCTTCAGACGTCAGCGCAGGCCGGTCTCACCAAGGCTCCTTTACAGCCTGCTTTCATGTGTCCTTTAATGAGGAAACCGCCGGCTCAGCAGCCTGCTATAAAACACAGGCAAATTAAAACACCCAAATATGAATCAGCTACGCTGCCTAATTCGGCGGGCCAGGCCAGAGGCGTAGCTCTTCTTTAGGGAGACCTCAGGAAGATGAGAGTCTATTGTCTGCAAAGGCCAAGATGGTGGTGGAGGCTAGAAAATACCAAATCCTGCCTCACATGGCTTTTCATAGGAATAGATATGTGACATCTGGTGCTACTTCACCTAAACCTAGAGGTACCTCTCTTTTTTAATCAGATGGACATAACCTTTAAAGCACACAGCCGAGGCAAGTGCATACTTCCCAAAGAACAATAACAGAGTGAGTCACAAGCCCACGACAAAACCCCTGCCACCGACGGCTCGCCGCAGTCTGCAACAACTGCGGCTGCCACTTAGACGACAGCAGCTCCATAAAATGTCGCGAAGAAACACCAGCCCTCTGAAAAAAAAGGGGGAGTAAAATAAAAACAAAACCACATTTGTTTTTTTCCTCTCATTTCATTGTAATGATGGAAATAAGGGCATCATTCTGAGATTAGTGCTGCTATTTCTCCCCGACTGACGTTTAATGTTATGTGAGCGCCTGCTGAAGAGCTTAGGAGAAACCGTGGAACAACAGCCCACTGAAGACACGGATGGCTGGATCAAACTCCAGAAGAAGACCTATGAAACATGGAACCAGAGGACTGATGTGCGTACACGTATGATGAGACAGATACAGTTGAATTACCAACAGTTTGGACCGCTAGCTGAACAGCTAACTGAGCTTACTAGCAAACAGCAGCAACAATTAGCAGCAGTTAGCAGTTACTCTGGTGAAAAGTTGCTCCCTATTTACTTGGAGTATGAATTTGACGTATTGCAACTTTAAGTAGATGCGTGAGCAAAATGGAAATAGGCTGATGATTCATGACTGAAAGAAATATCTCAGCAATTACTGTCTCCAAACGCTAGAGAGACATTCAGGGTCTCCAGAGGATGAATCCCTCTGATTTGGCCAACTTTACCTCTGGCACTACACGATACAGTTTCAATCTGGTTAAAAACTCAAGTTTCCCTGCTGCTTTAACAAACTGTGAGTTAACTGAACTTAAGGTGAATAAGTAGTTCAAAGTTTTCTTGTGTGTTGTGAAAATGTTAAACAGACCTAGACGAGTTCATTGAACTTGAAACTAAGTCAAAAAAATTGAATATTAATTTGAGTCAACTGCTCAGTCGTGCTGAGAAATGTGGACATGTTCCCAGTTGAATGATTGAACCGTAAGTGTCTGCTGCACTGGACTCAAATCTTCATTGTGGTTCAGTTTTCATTTATTATATAAACTTGTTTCACAGTTAGTTTATTCCTTGACATTTTATTTAGTGCAAAGATGTGTTTTGTCCAATATCTGAAAAAATGTATGACAGCCCATCGGCCTTAGAGGATGAACATGGTGAAAATTATATCTGCTAAGATCAACATGCTAACAGCAGCTAGCTAGATACATGATGACACTACAGTAGGCAGTGAATAAACTGAAGTAGATGCAAACACCTGTTTCTTCATGTGGCTTTGCACAAGAACACACTATAGGTTTATAGTGTTGTATATAATTTAACTGATATAACAAACCCTCAGCCCCCATGTGGGGTCATTTTTGGTGCTACTGTTTGAAAGATAACCAGATTGCTCTCAGATTTCTTCAGAGTAGTAACTACCAACAACACAGGGCAACAACAACTGAGTTATTTACTCAGTTAGTCTATAATGGAGACGTGACAGCAGATGGAAATGGTGCCAAGCTGCCAGCTTGACTTAATCACCAGTCAGCCATTTTTCCTGGGAGATTTTGCGCCCGCTGGCAGACAACATTGCATCATGAATAACAAGGTTTTAGAGGGAAGCAATCTAAACCCAGATGGTGTAATTATTCTATAGTCAACATTTACTTCATAATGGTACATTAAAGCAAAAACGCATCTATTGCCAGGATTTAAGTAGTTAAACAGACCGCTGCACCACCCTCTCAAAGCTGTGTATTAACTGAACTGATCACCAAGTGTTATTTGTGAGCTCTATTTTCGTTGTGCAGGCATGTCAATACCTTAAGCACAGAGAGATGATAATGTGCCGTAAAGAATTATAGTTTGAACGACAGGTGCTACATCATCAGCGACACACTGTACTCAATCCAACAAAACCAGACAGACGCAAAATACACAGAACATCTTTTATTTTAGGCTACAGCGTGACTGAGGATCTGCTTCACAGAGCAACGACAAACTGTAGACACTATTAATGAATTTTACTAGAAAAAAAAGTGACAGTCCATTTATATTCCTCTTCAATACTACACAACAATATGAAATATACAATATGTACATTTGCTCAGAGCAGGGAGGAACCATTCCTCACGTACACTTTACACAGATGTCTTGCAAGCTGGGAGAGAGAGAAAGAAAGAGAGAGAGAGCGAGAGAGGAGAAATATCTGTGGACATGCTGATAAAGTAAAAACGGCCAAGAGAAAGTGCTTGACAGCGAGAACAACATTCTGTAGTGAACAGTATAAACTTTAAACAGTGTTGGTCACAAAATAATACTCCAGTGGCTCGATAAGCAGATGAGGACTGTAGAGAAGAGAGGTAAGTGTAAAGATATTCTGTAACTGTATCAAAATGGCCCGGCACATCGCTCTGCGATGCACACAGTGCAAAAATAACAGGATATAGTATATCACAGTATTTAAACCGAAGCAGAACTGGTCGATTCAGTGATTCAGTGGCGACTTAAATGTACCAAAAGACTGAAACTATTGTAACTGAGGTGTATTCAAGAGGTAAACAACAAAGTGAATGACTGAAAATCAACAAATAAAAATATGTATGCTGGCAGGATGAACAGCTTCCTGCCAAATACTGACAAATGTAACAAAACAAGCAAACTTTGAGCCGACACCGCGGCCTGTTTTGGTTTCCTTGAGCTGTTTATTCGCTGCAGGCAGCGGCACGACTCGACTCATATCTCATATCTTGTATCGCCTCAGTTGTGGTTTCTAATTAGCTAACCCAATACTAAAAGGTGACATTAAACATTATCAGAGTAATGTAGGTTGTGTGTGTGTGCTGAGTGAGAGAGCGAACGGCAGAGAGTGACGGTCAGTGTCGGCAGATTAGCAGATTAACAGTGAGGTTGTTAGTTCAGCAGTAAATGTACAGTGCAGGTGAATAAAGGCTTCTCAGGACCATAGCAAAGTTCCTGTGAGCTGTTTTCTAAATGTTGGGAAAGTGAAGGGGGTCGCAACTCCGCTGTGACGATCAGGTAGGAAGGTAGTAAAAGAGCAAGACAGAAGTACCTGGTACAGGTGAGTCGGGCCGTAACCTGCAGTGGAAAAGCAGCATTTTGTGTAGTGCTGTGAATATGGGATTTTGTTCTGTTGGAGAAAGGGAAATCTAACTCTGCACTCTCTTGCACTGTCTCTTCAATGACATTTCCATCAATATGTGAGTCCTTACTGTGGCTTGTTTTTCTTTTCTTGTCCTCTTTCATTTGAAAAGGGCAGGTCTGAGCCGTTTGGGTACCAGGCAAAAGCAAAACTCTGAACAATCATGCACTTAATAGTCATCAATCATCCTTGAAAAACACCCATGTTATTTGCATCGTTACATGTGAACCTGCAGTGCCTCATCCTGCTTCTTATTTTACACTCTGGCCTCTCAGACTGCGAAGAGAGTTGCTTTGTCTCTAGATACTGATCTAAGGTCAGTTTTAGCATTTCCCCCACGCAGAGGGAGAGCTGTGAACTGAAAATATGATTCGGCTAATGCAACGAGGGGACATGCGTCGACATACAGTATGTTAATTGGATCACAGATCTGTGCCTGAGGGCAAGGCCTTAGTCTCTCCTGAGCATAGTGGGATAAGGGGCACTGGGGTGTGTGGTGGTGGTGCGTATATGTATGTATGTATGTGTGTGTGTGTGTGTGTGTGTGTGTGTGTGTGTGTGGTAACATCCCCCTCCGTTCACTGGCCTTCCTCCTCACGTAGGAATTGGAAGACAGATGAGAAGTCCTTGTTAGCGTAGCCACGGGAGCACATGACTCGAAAGATCTGGTGGGCGAGGGAGCCCAGAGGGATGGGTGTCTTAGTGTTGGTGGCAGTGTTTTGAGCCAAACCCAGATCCTAGAAACAGAGAGAAACACAGGACGGAGTGTGAGACAGGCCGGCTAACATTGTTATCTCTTTTGTGTGGCTAACAGCGGACAATTCTTTTAGATTTCCTTTGGTTTGGTTGAGTGTGATAGAACTAGCCGGGCTAAATGCAGAGCACACAATGCAGAAGTGAATTAATAGACACCCAGATGCACTAAATAATACACACAGGCGCAGGCTGACCCAGCTAATGCAGTGACAGTAAACTGAGGTGGCACACAATAAGTCACAGATGGGATGGTGAAGAGGAGAGCAGCAGCATTACACAGACAAAAGAACAGTTAAAAGAGAGACAAAGCAAATGACAGGATAAAGAGGACTAAAGGAAAAGAGAATGAGTAGAAGATGAAAAGATGGTTTAACTAGTTGATCTGCAGAAAATACAAGAAGATCTAATGTGAATAATTTAGGTGAATGATTGATGTGAATCAGCTCTCAAATGTGAGGATTTGCTGCTCTTTTTTAAATACAGACAGCTGGTTGTACCTTGGCCATTAGCGTGGTTCCAAATCCGCCCTGGTAGTTGTTGGCTGAGGGGACTCCCTCCATGACACCGGGAACCGGGTTGTACGTGTCGCTGGACCAGCAACGACCTGAGGACATGTTGAGGATCTTTGCCAATAGCTTGGGGTCTAAACCCAGTCTGGGGAGAGAAGGAGAGGATGGAGATCAGTGTTCTCCTTCAGACAAACAACAGTCAGACTGGGGACATGACTCCTGTAACAGTCTCTTGTCGAGATCAAAGTTGAGACCCGAGTCTTCGTTTCACACTAAATGTGCTGGTGTAGAGTGTGTGTCCAGTTCTGAATCAGGAGATTTACTGCTACACTTACTGCAGCAGGTAAACTTTGGTCAAAATTAGCCATTGTGTCGAGGATGAAATCATGACAGCATGAGGTGGAAAACTGCTGGTAGTGACAGAAAAAGAAAGAAGATTTCAGCTTGAAGAAGTAGGAAATAGTACAGATGAGATGGGAGGGATATCAGCGCTGATTATGGAATTAATTCTCAAAACGAGAGAGAAGAAGATGGAGAAGATGGGTGTGGGGCGGCTGGTGATTGCAGTGACCCCCATTGAACCTCATGCTGGGCTGCGACCATTCCTCAGTGTTAATGGCTGAAGGCTTTGTAATGCTGGCTAATGCAGTATTGATGTTTACCAGCACACCTATCCTTCATCATCCTTCTTTCATGAAAAACGAAAGTAGTAGAGGAGGAGGAGGAGGAGGAGGAGGAGAAGTGGTTAAGCAGCACAGGGGAGCCATAAACCTGGCTGTCAACGTATAGAAGTACGCTTCCTCCTCGCTGCCCCATTTTGCAGCAGCAACCCACTTTCATATGCAAGAGGACAAATCTCCTGGCTATGATGAGACGAAGCAAATGAGACAAAGAGAGCGCGGGCAGACAGAAGCAGGGAGTGAAACAAGCCATTACAGTAGGCAGGGTGTAACTACAGCGTCTGTGTAGTGCAGCTTTTGTATATTAACGGTTTAAGGCCAGTGTAAAGCTGACCACATCAAGCCCTGGCTGCCTCAGCTCACTGTTACTTACGGGCCTGTAACTCTATTCTGCTCTCAATATGACTATTAAACCATCATAGGTCCTTAAGGCCAGCAGCCTCCCTCCCTTCCCTCCTCTCCCTCCCTCCACCTGGCTCTCATTCTGCCATTACTACCACAGTTTTTATTAGCTGTCTACTAACTAATTAAGAATGGGAATTGCATTTACACTCTCTCCATGTCTCTCCCTCCTCCCGTACCCTTCGTCTCTTTTGTGTTCTCTCAACCCTCCCTCATGTTTTTTTTTTTTGTTTTTTGTTTTTTAAAACCGACTGTTTTGGAAATGTGGCATAAGTGACACTACGTGTGTGTGTGTGCGTGCGTAAACATGTGTTTTAGCTCACAGTCTCTCTGATGATGGCTTTTTTATTCTATGTCTGCAAGCAACCCTTCGCCATCCTGCCTCTCTCCTCCTCTCTTCCACCCCCTCGTCTTCCCCGCTGACACCTCCCTGTCTGAGGACTCTGGGGGACATATGTTTGACATCGTGCACAACCCCCCCATCTCTCTGTGCACATGCACACACACACACACACACAAGCAGGCAGCCCCTCCCTGCGTTCTGGGTCAGCAGCTGAAAAGGTTACTGGCTGAGCTACAATAAAGCGCGTCCGAGCGCGCAGATCGTTTGTTATAGCGACCAGAGACGCTGACGGGGAGCTGTTGTCCTCTGTTAACGATAAATCAATGAAGTTCCCCTCCTGCTCCCATCACGCACACACACACATAACCACTCACGCCCGCATGGTCGTGGTTATTAGCTGACACAGTGGTGTTGTTCCTCGCCTGCGGTAATTTGCGTGGAGAAGAGGACATGTCACGCTTTAACAAGATTGACATGGATAAACACACAAAGACGCGGACGGTGAGACGAACGTGTTGCTGCGCGATGCCGCTGCAGATTAAAGTAATGTGAGAGCGATGGAGATGGAAATAAGGTGGGGAGGGAGTTTATGTGTTTACGTGCAGGGGGAGCTCGAGCAGGTGGAGTTCATTTGCAGCGCTGATATTAACTGTCTGTTTCACTGCGATTAGCTCCTCGTCCTCGTCTGATGCCACAGGAGAGGAAGCCCGGCCCGCTCTCCATTTATTATTACATTAAAGAGCTAACGAGCACATATACACACACAAGCGTTTACTGTCCCATTTATAGAGGCAACAAGCGCGTTTATCACCCAACTTTAATCTTCATCGGAACATATGCTCACAATTCATTTAAGAGGGGGAGAGATGTGTGTCTGTGTTCATGTGTGTGGTTTCTGTCGCTCAGCACAAAGGGTCGTGTCTTGTTATACCCTTTGCTTCGCCCGTCGTTCTCCCAATAAAATGAATAACAGGGCAAATATGTGGCTGTCTGCAGGTGCTTCAATGACAGTGACTTCATGCCTCGTATGCCCGAACGAGTGCAGGTAGACAGGCGTGCAAGGTGAGCTGTAAAAGCCTCATATCCCTTCTTGGGGCAGTCGCCTCTCTCCTCTTCTTCCTCTCCTTTCATCTTCATGTGCATCATTAAAATCAACGCTGCCTCTCTCTCTCTCTCTCTCTCTCTCCACAGCTTCTCATCCCCCTCTTCCACTGACTGGTTGGCTGCGTGCAGAAATTACAGCGAGTGGAAGGGAGGCAGAGAGGAGAGATGAAGGGATTAAAAGAACAGGGATAAAATGAGGAGGTAAAAGCAAATAGGGATGGGAAAGAAAAGCCGAAAGAGAGGGAGCGAACGGATGACAGAGAGGCAGGGTGTGTGTGTGTGTGTGTTCATAATTGTCATGCGTGGCCATTCCTTGCACTAAGAGAACGTCATGCTCTGTTGGAGACGGCCCGAGCCTCCATCTGAGATCAACAAATTAGCTCCACGAACAGAGCCGTGTGTGTGTGTGTGTGTTCGCCTCAATATACAGGTAAGGAGAAACACTAGCACACACACATATTTGAAGAAAGGGCAGCTCTATCAGACCCAAGTCCAGCATGATAAAATGTTATTGCCGTTTTCCTGTAAATTGGCTGTGAGTGCTCAGTCTCCTTTGTGTCGGATGTGTGTGTCGCGCGCGTGTGTGCGTCCGTACACATACGCCTAAGAGAGCGTCCTCTCTGCATAAGAGACTGGGCCGCAATGCAGCATGGGAGATTTACGGGTGTGGGCTCTCTCTAAACGATGACAGTCTTTGTCAAACCCGATAATAAAGCCCCAGAGATTGGCTAGTAACATGGGGGGGGGGGGCATGGAAACACACACATTACACACACTTGCATGTACGCACACACAATCAAGACTGAATATGGGTCAGTTTTGCAAAGATATAAAAAATAATTCACATTCAAAGTGAAGGGATGCTGCAGTTTCATAGGCATACATTATAATGATGTGCACGGTGAGTAGAAGTTGTTGTAGTTTGGTAGGAAACTGCTGTCTTCAGTGACTGTGGATGTAAATCTGTGTGTCCAAGTGTGTGTGTGTGTGCACCAGAGACAGTGTGGCAATGTGTAAATCTGTGTTGCTCCCTTAATGCCTCCATATTTCAGAGGCCTAGTGGGGGGATTTATGTGCGACTGCTCATGCCAATTTTCCTCCTCTGTCTCAGTGCAGATAAATCAGCGGCACTAACACAGCTGCACTGAGAGAAGAGCAATTCGCGCACATGCTCGCACACACACATCTGGGCGCACACACCTTTTAGGCTGCAAAACCCATAAAAATACATAATAATAACAGGGAGCGCAGAGGAAACAGCATATTATTGGCAGGGGATATGTATAATTTGATTGGATAATAAGGTGAAAAACTAATTTAATGGCTCAGGTAAGGTCATTTATGTGATGGAAATCTAATTTAAGTTCCAAAAAAGGGAGAAGCTGAAGGGAAATTTGTACTATGATGAGATTCGGATGCTAAGACACTTGTTTCACAGTCTGTCGTACATCTTTGGTTGAGCCGAATATTTCAGATCATATAAAAATGCTTCAGTTTAAGTCAAAAAGACTTCACATCCCATCCGCGTCCTGGCTAAAGAGGCTCTGTGCCAGGCCGAGGCATGATGAATGATGGGACTTCTAGGCGGTGCTCAGAGACAGGGGTTGTGGCAGGATGCTGGTGAGAGCTCAATCAGCAGATGTAAATCAGAGTCTGTGGCTCCGCCCCCTCATCCATCTCTCTGACTCGGGGCTGGGCTGACCCCTTCACACTTCCATAAACTACACAACCACACACACAAACACACACACGATACACACAATGCATTTCCAAACCAGTATTGAAGCAGTAAATTATTGCCACAGTTACAGCCATATCACTGGTATAGTAATTGCTTTTATAGTGACGGCTATATCAGAGGGCGAGGTTGAAGCCAAATTCATGCGTGGCTGAAACACGGACACCTCAAGTGTGCCGCACTAAGTTCTTGTGCTTCTTATAATCAAACATCTGGAATCTTCAACATTTTCACATTCACACGTGGCTTCACCGAACAAACCTGTACATTTTGACCTTCAGTTTCTGTTTTATTTACTACTACCAGAGTAGCAGGTAAGACATAGGAATCTGTTTTGTGGCTCTGCTCTTTGTGGAATTTAATACTGCAGTGCGAGCTCAGCTGTCTCTGCTGCTAACGTAACATTAAAGCTCTGTGCTGTGTGTAAATGTATTGATAGACAAGCCCCGAGGTAGACTGTGCATATTTACATAAATATACTTTGGGTTTGTGCCCAAAAAATGTCGAGATGCAAAATCCTGCCCCTTGTCCAACTCTGTGAATTAACCTACTTTATCAGGAGGGATACCGGTCTTATATCTCAGTTTTATTCTTATTTGAAGCCAATAAACGAACAAATCTTCAATCTTTTTTAAGATACAGTGGTGGAATCATGTAACAGCGTTACATGATACTGTCATACTGAAACAAAGTTTAGGTCACATCGCCCACTCTTTGTCTTCACACTTTTAATATCCCACTCACAATGTTCCCCATGTCAGTGCTCTGCCATTAACTGTTACAACTACCTCGGCCTCGCTCATGTTAATCAGGTTTTCATCCTTGCATTTCCCCTTTAGGATAACAGGTAGGAAGCAGCTTAGCAAAGCGTTGGCTGACGGTACCTGATGCCGAGGTTCATGGTCTCTGCAGTCCCAATCATCCCAATGGCCAGGAGCATGTTGTTGCAGATCTTAGCTGCCTACAGAGGGTTTACCAGAAAGAGGAAAAGGCACTTTTACTGTGTGAGTGTGTGTGTGTGTGTGTGTGTGTACATTATGAGGAGGTTTGAAAGACAACATGAAATCCAGAATGTAAGAACATTTAAATCAGACATCAAGCTTTGGAACAGACATCTTAGAAAGATCTGGCATGATCATTCCTGGATTAGTAAAGTAAAATCTTTATTTTTCTATGATTTATTCAGTTTTTAAAACAAGTTTAACATTCAGCATTAGAAGATAACTATATTTGTGTGTGTGTGTGTGTGTGTGTGTGTGTGTGTGTGTGTGTGTGTCTTTACCTGTCCAGTGCCGACCTGTCCACAGTACACGACATTGGCTCCCATGCAGGTGAGCAGCTCCTGTGCAGCGTTGTATTCCTCCTCCACTCCACCTACCATGAACGTCAGTTTGGCCATGCTGGCAGCTCCGACACCTGAACACACACATGTTCAAACACAGTGCAGACGTTAACTGAGGAGAACACTTAACGTACCTGCTAGTACAAACATTCAATCGATAGAGCTGGTCTGTCCCAACTACACCTGTGGACAAACTGCAAACTCATTGTTGATTAGTTGTATTTTTACCAAACTCTAAATAAGCGCAAATAAGTCATTACTGAGCACAACCCCACTAAAATATATGGATTTGCCACACAAAAGATCATAATATATCAACTACTTGACTGTTTCCACACCTCCAACTGTGTCTAAAAGGTCAGCTGTGTACTTTTCTGTGTGTGTCTGTGTGTGTGTTACACTCATAGTGGGACAGGCGTGTTAAGTAGTGGTGCACCAGAGGGACAGAGGTATCTTTAAAAGCCGATTGTTGCCATCATCCACTGCACAACCCTCGTGGGAGCCCTTGCCTTTTGTCCTGTCACCCTTACTCTCTCTCTCTCACTCATTCTCTCTCTCTCTCTCTCTCTCTCTCTCTATCACAAACACACACACACACACACACACACACACACACACACACACACACACACACACACACAGACACACACACACACACACCAACAGCTGTGCCTGAGGCCAGCCCCCCTCTTGGGGGTATCAGTGACAGGCGTGAGGGGTAATTAACTTTACACTTTATCATGTTCAATTAGGCGTCCCTCCCCATGCCTGATGGCTTAAGGAGCGTGCCATGTTGTAGGAGGCAACCTCACCCCCCCTCAGCCACTCCACAGGGTCCTTAATGCAGAAATAACCCCTTTTCAGAGAGGGCTGGACCCAGCCGGCCCGAGTCTCCCCTGAAATGTCCCTGAAATGCTTCACTGAATAGCCCCAAACATTGATCTCTGGTAGACGCATACTGTATACAAAGGTTGCCAAAAGTATCAGTACATCAATACATCTTTAAATGATACTTAACCTACAATACATTGTATCAAAGTTACTAAAAGCTATATATTTAAAATTAAAAAAAAAAACAAAACAGATCTACAACCAGATTTACAAATCAACGCTGCACAGATATTAACATAATTACAAATTGAATGAACATCTTACACATATACAGTATTTAGAAAAGTACTCTATAAGTCAAAAGGCTGCATTCATGCATGCACAGGGAGAGACTTTTCCATTCTCCCTAAAGAGCAAAGAAAGACAGAGAAGGAGAGAGAGACAGAATATGTGTCTTCAGGGTGTCGTCTGGCTCTAATGAAAGGCCTCTTAATAGTGAAAGCCTAATAATGTCAGTGTTAATAATTAAAAGGGAATTGCTGGGGACAAAACAGCTGAAATCACATTATCAGGCTTTACTGCAGAGGAGAGGAGAGGAGAGGAGAGGGGAGAGGAGAGGAGAGGAGAGGAGAGGAGAGGAGAGGAGAGGAGAGGAGAGGAGAGGAGAGGAGAGGAGAGGAGAGGAGAGGAGAGGAGAGGGGAGAGGAGAGGAGAGGAGAGGAGAGGAGAGGGGAGAGGAGAGGGGAGAGGAGAGGAGGAGAGGAGAGGAGAGGAGAGGAGAGAGGAGACTTACTGTATATTTATCCCCTATAAACATAAATATACATCTCATTCCCCCTCCCCCTTCTTTAATTGGCTGTCGGTTGTCAAGTGTATGATGATACCACAACACTGTATATGTGTGTGTGTGTGTGTGTGTGTGTGTGTGTGTGTGTGTGTGTGTGTCGGCGTCGAGCTGTCAGCAGGTCATTAGGGCCACATAATGAAGCCCACGCTGCGGCAGCTGCCTATGGACACACGCTCAACATACGACCACCACACACACCCATCACACACACATATGGTCCACAGACCGCGGACATGATAGATTTACTTCCCTTCTTGTTACTTAACGTTGTCCTTTCTATCCCACTTACACGTCTGAAGTCATTTGTTGGAGTCTAATTTAGTTTGATATAATGAAGATGTTATTAAATGTCAGACCAGTTAGAAGATCGATGACACTGTATACGTCTGAAGTAGCCATCTAACTTTTCCCGACAATGCTACTATTGCAACGTTGTAGATAAAATAAATAAATACATACCTCAAAAGGGGTTTGCTTTAATTACAAAGTTGTAGAAGTTCAACTCATTGGGAGAATTTTTTTCAAAAAATGTAATACAGTAGTTTAGTTTAGTAGCAAACACACACACACAATAAAGAGCAGTGTGACAACTGCGCTGGTTCATTAGTAGAGATCACTGTTTGCGGGCGACTAAAGAGGAGATTATTGATAACACAGTCAACGTGCTGATCAATATCTCTCACTAAGAAGAGCAAGGAAAGTGAGACACAGAGAGAGACAGAGAGAGAGAGAGAGAGAGAGGGGGAGACAGAGAGAGAGAGAGAGAGGGGGAGACAGAGAGAGAGAGAGAGAGGGGGAGACAGAGAGAGAGAGAGAGGGGGAGACAGAGAGAGAGAGTGGGAGACAGAGAGAGAGAGAGAGGGGGAGACAGAGAGAGAGAGAGAGAGAGGGGGAGACAGAGAGAGAGAGAGAGAGGGGGAGACAGAGAGAGAGAGAGGGGGAGACAGAGAGAGAGAGAGGGGGAGACAGAGAGAGAGAGAGAGGGGGGGGAGACAGAGAGAGAGAGGGAGAGAGAGAGAGAGAGGGAGGGAGAGAGAGAGAGGGGGAGAGTAGACGACAGCAGAGAACGATCCTTCTCTTCCTACCTCCCAGCATCCCTCCCAACTCTCCCTCCCTCAAATTAACTAATCACCCATAATAAGCTCTTATGATCTGTAGTGGATTTCTATAGGCAGTGACACCAGGATGATGGAAGATCCTTGTTGGTGGAAGAATAACACATCATTAGCATAACAATGTGTGTGTGTGTTGGGAGTATCAGTGAGTCTGTTCATTGAGCGAAAGTACACATGTGTTTGTGCGGCGACGTCATGATTCTATGATAATGTCTATGTAGTGTGTACGCTTCTACCGTGTGTTTTTGTGTGTGTGTGTGCGCGTGCGTGCGTATGTGTGTGTGTGTGTGTGTGTGTGTGTGTGAGGGGGACATCCCATTCTCGGACTGGTCCTGTCAGAGACGGATTAAAGAGGAATCCTAATGAGGCTTCCTGAGCGCCGGGTCCGCCCGGCTCATCCATCCCAGTGGGAGTGACAGTCCTGGATCGTTAGCACTGCACAACTACACACCGCCCCCTAGGGGGGGAGACAAGGTGTGTGTGTGTGTGTGTGTGTGTGTGTGTGTGTGTGTGTGTGTGTGTGTGTGAGAGAAAGCGAGGGGTGGCGGGCACCTATGATAGAGGATACAGGGCTGAGAGATGGAGAGGAGCGAGTAAAGGAGGAATGAAAATGCTAAACCACAAGAGGAAAAGTTATGTATATAATGCCACACAAGATACTATTAATAAAATGAGCCAAATATAATTATTCCAAAGGGCCAAAACACTTCATACTGCCGCCTCTTTCAGTGACGGAGTAGATTCAGATTAAAGACAAAAGTAAAGACAGAAGACTCTAATGTCGAGCAGGCAAAGCCGGCACAGGAAATAATTCCCTTGGGAACTCTCTTCTGTCACTTTCTCTCTTCCAGCTCCAGGGTTTAGGGCCGGTTCTGATTGGCTGAGAGGTGGGTGACCACCTCCTCAACGCAAATATTCTCAGAGCATAATGAAGCTGGATGAACCATTAATGAGCTTCTCTGTGGCTTTTTGGATGTTGAATGCAAGGATTAGGGGGAGAATCAAAGTGACTCCTGCAGTAAGTTGTATGACGTAGGAGGAGGTGCCGCACAGTGTGTATATCTGTGAGTGCGAGTAGTTGTGTGTGGTCCATGTCCACATTAGCTTCCATCATATTACACACACACACACACACACACACACACACACACACACACACACACACACACACACACACACACACACACACACACACCGCCTTCATCTGATCTCCTCTATTGACAAGTTTCGAGTTAATAAGCAGGCAATCAAGCACCATTAGGACAGATGCTTAGCAGCAGGCTTCAGCAACAGGCATTAACCATGAACATGAGGGTGAAGCTGGTGGTGTGAAGGCAAAGGAAGATCAGAGAAACAACTCTGGTTTGGCCTGTTTGTAGTGAACACTAAATTCATTAGCACTTCTTTCATTACACACAAAAAGACTCAACCAAAGCAATTCATGACAGCCTTATAACCTTTTAAACTAGGGGATCTGTTTGAAGTGGTGTGTGTACGTACAGAGTGAGTGAGAATGCAGTATCTGTGTGTGTATGTGTGTGTGTGTGTGTGTGTGTGTGTGTGTGTGTGTGTGTGTGTGTGTGTGTGTGTGTGTGCCAGGGACAGGTGCAGATCCCAGAGGCGGCCGCCAATAAGACGTCAGTTAGAGCTTCTGAGGCCGTGTCTCGGAGTTACGAGCCGCATGTAAACCAGTAGGCACTTTTTATTGGCGGTGGGTTTAAATTAAACTACATTTGTGAATATGAGGCTACACAAACAACACACACACACACACACACACACACACAGTTGCAGACACACACACACAAAAAAGGGGATGTTCCCAGAGTTTGGTAATGAATGACGCATTTGACAACATGCCACCACCCTGCTTTTTTCCCCCCAGAGAGCGTTCGGAAAAACACTTGGAGCTAAAACAACACCTTCAACAACATTAGGGCTCCTCCAAACACCTAATTTCCTAAAATGATAATGTAACTACTCAGAGATTCAGGGATACGCCAGATTTCACGTCATACCTTCCACATCCAAATGCAGTTGGTGTAAACAAACTCTGGCAGTATCGCACACTGTTTGCAACTAGATTTTTAACTACATGCACATGTAAGGTTAAAGTTTTGGCTGGACTGCACTCATCTATTATTCAGGCTGAAAAGAGCCCTCACACTTCATAGTGCAACACCCTTTGAGTCAATGGGAGATGACTGCCTGCAGTGTGAGCCAGTGGGGGTAGGATGTTAACAGGCCAACAACGCAGCCTCATGTGGTCCACCATTATAATTACACCCAAGGGCAGATCTTTTTCTAAAACAAATTAAAAACCCAAACAGGCCCCGTAAAAAGCGTAACGGATACACAGTGAGAAACGGTACGAGAGCGCGCGTTAACCAAAATCGCTCACACACACATTTTTTTTTTTTCTAAAAAGCGCACTTTCAACAGTTTATCTGCCAACTTTGCTAATGCTCCGCTGTTATGTTAAAAACAGACTCTTTATCGGCTCCAGTTAACGAGCGCAGAGTCATGAGAACTGAACTCCCGCACACAAATACTCCATGAGAACCTCCAGTGAGAAGGCGACGGGAGAAAGTTTAGGTTTGGTGAAAGGCCAGTTGACGAGTAAGTTCAGTTTACAGACGGCGACACAGTTTCTTGTATATAAATGTTAAAACTGCTTTAAAAGGGACATTTCACTCCAAAAATCAGAAATACATACTATTCTTCTCTCTCAAATATAATGGAACTAAATAAATGTGGTGTTCAAAGTGCCCAAAAAAACTACAATTAGAAACTCATCTACGCTGTACAGCAGCAACAGAGACGCAGCACAGAGTTGCCAGAGTCACATTTCATTTTCTACTCTCTAGGCTGCCATTGTAAATAAGAATGTGTTCTTAATGACTTGTCTGGTTAAATAAAGGTTGGTAGGGTTCACATGCTTTCATGTAAGAACTATCTTCTCTCTACCAAATTATACCCAACACTGCATCATGTTTACATCCTGCACTGTCACAAGCATGAAGCTCTCCTCCGTCTCAACCCAAAACAGTCTAGGAGGGTAAATATCACAGCAGGTAAGATTTTATATTTTTGATTTTTGGGTGAACTGTTCCTTTAGGGGTTCAGTTTGCTATGTCTGTCCATTGACCACCAGGCCAGGACTCATCATCATCATCATCATCATCATCATCATCATCATCAGTAACTGCTCTATTCTGTAGGGGAGAGGCTGGTCAATGGTAGGTGACAGAAGCTGGAGGGCGCAGAAGAGATCCACAATCAATCCTTTCCCTGGTCCAATGAGACTCATCGAGGGTAGAGCAAGTTAATAATGATCCCCAATTAGGCTGTTAGCAGGAAGGGACACACACACACACACAGGGTTGCAGAAACTGTCCTTCATACAGACAGAGCGCTTATTCGCTTTACGTTTGAGTGACATGCAGTGTGACATTTGGTCTCTGTTTGACGGACAGAGACTTTTACATGACTCATACACCAGCTGACTATTTGTCTGCACACACACTCATACACAGCAGATGACACAGGGGCAGGCATGTGAGAGCCAGTCCCCAGCTGCTGTGGGTCTAACTCCATCTGGAGCATGAGCTAGAGCCCCCCGTCACCAGCCCTCCATCACCACCATCCCTGGTCACTTTACCGCCCTGCTCCCTCCCACTCGTTCCCCCCTCCCCCCTCTATGTCACCAGGACCCGTCAGTGAGAGGCTTGTTATGCTAATCTAGTCTTTGGACCGCTGACGCTCTGTAGTAGTGGTAAGCCATCAACATGACAGACTGCGACAGCACCATCCTCGGCCCATCCAATCTGATTCCTTAACTCAGTGTCAGAGAATCATCACCAGCCTTCACTAAACGACCTCCAGACTGTAAAGACTCATCTTCTCAATTAATCCCATTCTCAGACTGGATTAGGTTGGCCTGAGTGCTCTCCTGCTCCTTCCTACGTACCATGGCAGGGATTTTTAAAGACACTTCAGACTGGTTTTGGGGCTATTTGCGAGGGCCCACAACGAAAGTCCCAAAATCTCTGGTCACTGGTCACTATAGAGTGAAAAAATGGAATAAAGGGGCAAAGAGAGAACATTGTTCGCACTAGAGCTGCAACAACAAGTCAATTCATTGATTAGTGAACTGACAGAAAGTTAATTGGCAACTATCTGAATTATCCATTAACTGCTTTTGGTCATGTTCTGCGATATCTGTCTGAATATTTTCGATTTCTGGATATTTGGTTTGACAAAATAAAAAAATTAATGCATCACCTTGGAGTTAAGGAAATTATTATTTCACTATTTTCAGGCATTTTTAGACCAAACAAATATATAGATTGAGAAAACTAGAACTGAACCCAACAGTAAAACGTGGCATAACTAACCTTGTGAGCTGTCCTGTCAAAAGTTTTGCAGTTCTCTCTTTTATAATAGTGGTTTATTGGGACAATCCTTTTTGGGCCACAGGGGAATATTTTGCTGACGTATCAGTGGCAAAATTATAAGCAAGGCTGGGTGGTGCAGGTGTATCCAGTTCTAAATATAATATGCATTCATGATGTGCACTGGAAGCTTCAAAATGATGCTTGTGTTTGGTGGAATACTGGACATCCATTGGCTTCCAAACTATTTGTGATATCACAGAAATCTGAATAAACGTCCACACAATACATATTTGGAATGCAGCGGGGACTTTAAGCATCAGAGTTCATGATTAATCTAAGAAACAATAGTGTGAAGACTGTGTGAGATAGTTGAACTCTCCAGAAAAAGGATTGTTTTGTCAGACAATCAGTTCTAATCCAACAATTAACGTAAAGCTTCAAAGATAACGAAACAGCTTGGGGCAACAAGTGAACTAAAAACAAATAATGACTTTGTAATGTTAAGTGTAAGCTGGAATCAAAGTTGATCTTTGTCAAAGAAAGCCCCAGGTCCTGTGGGTTTGGAGGGAGATATAGAGCGCCTGCCAGTCGGCAGAGGAGTGGATTGGCAGTGTTGTCTGATAAACAAACTGGTGCCAGCCTTGGCTTGAACAAGATCCTACAGGCTGGAGGATGACGTTCAAACTGTCAGCAAATGACACACTGCAACACTCAGGCTTCACTTCATGTGGTATGGATATGATTAGAGTGGTGTTGAGACTCAGCCTAAGTAGGTAGTTAGCTGAGGATTATAAGACCTCACAAACAAGCAACATTAGCCTGAGTACCCATGGTCCCACAACAGCTAGGCTCCTTCTTGCTTTTATTTGCAGCGATAGCTGACTTTCCCAGCGCTGGGAAAAACACAATGAAAGGTTTTTTAGGGCTTTTTTAAAGCCATCGTCCGTTAGCAATGTGGCAGCCCACCATGGGCACACAGACACAAACACATGCATTCTGGGTAATTACTGCTAACGACCCCGCCGCTTGCTAGCCAGACCTCCTATTTTTGCCATCGCTGTGCCAACACCCTGGGCCCGTGACATCAGAGCTTGTTTTGTTGTGGGTCAACTTTGCATGCGGACGCTTTTAATGACACCAGACAGTGGTGGAAATGTGTGTGTGTGTGCAGGCAAATGTTAGCATGCCTGAAGAACCAATGTGCATAAAGATTACAACTCTGTGTGGATGTGTGTGAGTGTGAGTTTTATACCAGGACGCAGCTGGGTCATGCAGGGATAAAGCCAAGACACTGGTCAATGTGCAAGAACGAAAGGCAGCAGGATGCCCATGAGAAGAAAGTGAAAGTTTTTTTTGATTGCTCTTTTTAAAAAGGGTTATGACTCCGCTGTACAGATCCCAAGGTTGGCTGCCAAACCTCTGGTGACGCACACAACATACACACACACAAACACACATACAAACACACACACACCCCCTCACACACATTTCTGAGTGTAAAAACGCCACCTCACACACCACACACACACACAAAATGATTCAGTTTATATCAAAAGAAAAATCTGAATTAAAATAAGAACAAATACAGAAACCACAAAAAAAGCAGGCTGTGTCTGCAAATGTTTAAGGCAGAGCACAACAAGTCTGTGCTGAGTGTGTATTGTTATCCTCAGTGAAGAAAAAAATATTTAAATTGGATGATGCCCTTCTTAAGTCAGTTCATTAAAGATGGAACAAATAATCTCAAAAAAATTGAACAGAATTAAGATGTTAATTTTAGGGACTGGAATGAAGAGCCATAACCATTAAGAATCATCAGCTCCTTTTATCAATGCTGGCGTGTTTTACTGACACATGCACATCGCAAAACAATGACTTCAAACTTGTGTGTCGACCCTGCTGCACACTTGCAACAGTAAGAAGTCATGGCAGACACAAAAAAACGGTACAAATCGTGGATTAATTTCACAAAAATAGATGACGACAGTGACGGCTTTAATGTTTGTATAATATCATTTCACATCAGCGGCAACAAATTGAGACATCTCTCTTTTAAACTTGGGCTTAATCCCAGAAATGTTTTTTTTCAGATAAAGAAAAGGACTGATAAGCACAATTGATAAAGCCACTGGTTTCAATAAAGTCGTATCAATTCCCTGCAGCATGTTACAGCACTGTTGAGGGTAAACATCCTACATTATAATAACGTTAGTGACACACAGGCAGGCTCAGCAGATTTCTTTTTCATCCATTTCAGATAATAACAGACAGATGTTGCAGCACATAGTCCTCAGGCTACAGCCATCTGTACAAAAATTGATCAGGATTCAATCAGATTACCGATAAAGAATTGGACTGATATGCAGAACTGCATCAATAAAATCTTATCAAATGCCTTCCTTAGTTATATTACTGTGTGTCTCTGGAGTCTATCTGGGACAACGGCTACTGTTTTGAACTATTTTACTTTTATGTTATATTGTATTTCATTTGGTTAAATGAAGTATTATTATGAAAACTATTAGGTGCTGATGTGACTCATACACACACACACACACACACACACACACACACACACACACCTCATGAGTGTGTCAATGCCCTATTTGGGGAGGGTGCCATCTCCTGGTTGGAAGGGAGCATGTAACTTCATATCCCACCCAGACATGTGGAAAGAGGGGTGAGGGGGTGGAGGATCAGGTCTCTGCTATTTCCCATGAGCCTGCTGTCCTCTGTCCTGACCCGTATACTTCCACAGGTTTAGTCCAGCTTATCAAGGTCACACCATCACCACCAACTTCCACTCCTTATCTCAGAGTGGAGCTGTTATCTCGCTGTGTGCAATTTGGAGCTGCGACTAACTACTTCTTCATCTATTTATCAATCAGTTGATTCTTTATTTTTAGATTAATGGCTCCACTGTTTTGTCGATAAAATGTCAGGAAATACTGAGAAATATCTGTCTCAAGCTCCCAGAGAAATATGGTACATCTTTAAAATTCTTATTCTGTCTGTCCAAACCCATTTCTCCAGTTAAATTAACATAAACATAGAAGGGGATGTAGCAAGTCAGGGTTTGAGATTTCTGCTCCATGAATAACATACATTGATTATAACTGGTTGTTGCTTTTGAATAAGTGTTTGCAATTTTCTGCATGAAACTAGTGCACTTATGGACATGACTTATAGCTGTCTGGAGGTGACGCTGGGTGGGAGGGCACTTGCACATGAGTGTCTGCCAGAGGTAGCAGGTAAATCATTGGTCATCTCAGGCTAGTAAAAGAGGCTTAGTTAAGAGACGGGAGAGGAAGAACCTTCACAGAGGACTGCACACACTAACTGTGCACTGTCTATAGTATGTAAACAGTGTGTGTGTTAAGAGAGAGTAACAGGCTTAAGGCTCTGATCTCGCTGACTGCACTCGGCCTGTTCTCCAGACGCCAGCTGGTAAACATGCCAGTGTGGGCCAAGTCTGTGTTTGTATGGGAGTGTGCGGGAACTACAGTGTGCAATGTGCATGAATTGGGTAATAAAAAGCAAGTAAGAGTATGATCGCAGGTACTAGTCTGATGTGGAGGAGTGTCAGGATGTAGCATACCTCACCTGCATACCTGAATGAAAGGAACTGTGTGTATGAGAGAGTTAAAAAGGCAGAAAGAGAAAGACGGGGAGATGGACAGTTTTACTGCGATGTGTCTCCTTCATGTCTTATCTTCCTCCTCTCCTCTCCTGCACTCCATGTGAGGGCAGTTTCTCTCCTCTTTATGACTCTTTATCTGACATGAAAGGCACTAACATGGGATACCCGCCATTACGGCTCCATCAACATGAAAAGCTCTGACACGGGATTCTCCGCCGCGGCTCAGCCCATTAAGGACGACTGGCGATCCTGTGCTCTGTCAAGAAGCCGTCACAAGCAGACAGCGCAGACATAATGAGGACTTCAAACCTTAACCTTGCCTTTAAGACCCCTGGTCAAAAGCAGCAATAAAACCTCAAGAGGGCACCTACTGGCTGGCCCGCTCAATAATTACAACTCATGTCCTAGCACTGACCCAGAAGGTCCCATAGTTTAGATATACAAAAGAGTGTTAGTTCAAAAGTAAGGCTGAGGGGTCACAGGCCGAACACTATGATTGGTATTCTCAAATAGATAAACTACCCAGTATGATCCTGCTTCTGATACTGCCACATCACCCTTCATATAATCCTTGACCAGTGGCCGTGGTCCTCAGCAGAGAAATAAAGCCTGTTATGGAACTTGCATGCAAATTTCAAATAGTCGAGCTATAAAATCACATGCAGGCTTTCTTTCTTTAGGCGACAGGTTACCTCCTGACACTGGAGCATCCATGAACACGGCCCCCATCTTCTCCGCCGCGAGGGCCATCTCTTTTGAGACCGAAGGGTCGATGGTAGAGGAGTCAATCAACAGCGTTCCCTTCTTCACCTTCCTAAAGCAAGCAAAGTGAAAAGCATTAAAGCATTTTGTCCCGTAAGACACTTTGCTTCTTTTTAAAAAGGTATCACAGGGAGGTTTTAAATCTGCTCACTTGAGGATGCCATTAGGGCCTGTGTAGACTTCTATGACGTTGGGACTGGAGGGAAGCATTGTGATGATGCGGTCTGCCTTCTCTGCCACCTCTGCTGGAGAGTCTACTACCTGAGTGTTAAAGAAGTCACAAAATAAACACATTAATAGACAGCTGTACACACATGTTCACTTACTAACTGCTCTGAAGAAACTGCAGTGAGTTTCAATGAAATGGTCACTAAACCCTGCTAAGACTCATCAATATTTAGTGCATTTTTAGTCAACTTAGCCTGTTAAATGTACATGTGTACATGTTATATAGTGTATTCTATTAAAAGTTCATATGTCCATAGGTGTTATCTTACTGACGGAGTGTTACCTGGGCACCAACGTCCTGCAGCTCCTTGCAAGATCCAGGAAAGACGTCAGTGGCGATAACAGGATATCCGTTCTTTAACAGGTTTTTGGCCATGGGAGTGCCCATATTTCCCAGACCAACAAACCCCACAGGGGTTTTTGAAGCCATTGATCGTGACGACACTGAGGGGGGGATAGAAAGACAGCATTACAGGTGTGATGGAAAAAAAAAAAAACATGAGGCATTTTCTTCAGGTGTTCACAGTTCAGGCAAAATTTGTACAATCAATAATGTAATTTTACTCTTGACAGTGCAGCTGATTAGTTTGACTCTGGTTGCTCGATAAAGGTAAGGTAAGACTGTTTGTACAGCAGATGAAATTAACAGTAAAACCACTTTCCACCATCAGTTGTGCAGTGGAAGTCTAAACAGATGCTATCCTAATATTCTGAAGAAGGAAATGCTTTACTTAATCGATAACAACAGAGCAAATCTCACTGCTTTAACCTGCAGCCAGCTTTTGGGGAAGTCTGGCCAAGCTATTAAACACTGCTGGCTCAGCCAAGGGCCATCCAGGTGAACAGAGACTAAACAGAGCTAGAAGCTACCAGACTGAAACAACAGGATTAAGCCTGGATTGTGAAGCTTAAACACTCCGTCTTATCTTAAATTCAACCCTTCAACTTAGACGGTAGATACCGCACTGCCACTACTTATGTTTTGGAGATGATAAATTCCATTAGGAAGATACTGTAAGATTTCGTTCAGGTGTTGCTCCTTTTGGAATAAGTTATCTAGTAAGATGGCTACCTTCTATAATGCAAAGATCAATGACATTAAAATAATAATTGTCTCCTCCAGACAGACATATTATGGCCAAAGTTTGTCATCACACCTATTTTTCCCTGAACTGAGTTTATGAGTTTCACTTATCATCTTTACAAAATACACATGCTTTCCAAGAACTGCAGCATGTCTGGATCAAATGCTTCCTGTTCCCAGAGGAAAAAGGAGCTTAAACAATAACACCACTGCTAACAACATGTTTCAGAAACGCAGGAGAGAAAATAAAGCAGATCGTGTGGATAGCCTGGGGATAATGTTTACGTACCTACAACTAATCATACACTTCCATTTTCTAAAATATACTTTCCTCACCTTGTTGTCATGCCTCTTCTCTGTATCTAGTAATTATATATATATATATACACATTTATTTCAGTAACTTGCAGTCCTCTGTCACAAAATGGTGTAAAAATATGGTGCACTGTGCCAAACCGCACATGGTGGATTAAACTAGCAAACTAACTGTCTCAAATATTATGAATGTAACTGTGAGTGAAGTGTAAAACAGTATCACACATCACACTGTCACTTTAACTTGGACTGTAACTTAAGTTTATTTGCATTGCCAATTAGTTTACTGGCTTTCTCTATATTTTCTACAATGTGTCCAGGTCTGAAGTGACATCTTCAATATTTGTATTTTGTTAGAGAATGTCTTAAACTTGAAATTGAATTATTTTACATTTAGAGAAAATCCTCACTTTCAAAAACACTAAACCAGGAAGTATTTGTAGCTTTGAATTGTAAGCCAATTGGAGCAACAAGCAATCAATAACTTGATCAATTTCTGCCCTTTATTCAGTTCATTACAAAATACTTGGCTATTGGAGGTGTCTATCCACAAAATATCTATTTATTTTTCACATTACAATCACCATGTTCATTACATTTACACAAGTATGCCGACCTGTTCGAATCCGTGTTTGGCATTACCTCACAGTGGACTTTGAAACTGTCTGGATATCTGCTTTGTTAAGGTTTTACAGGGAAAAGGTGAAGCACTCAGACGGGGCCTTTAGAGAAAGGGCCCTAAAAAAATGATTTCCTCTCGCTAATCTACACAATGTAATGTTGGGCTAGGATACATTAAAGACTATAGTAACAGCTCACAGTACCACTGACTATATCAGCACCAGGGTAACATGCAGCGCATCCTGTTTATTTATCCTGATTATTCAAATCAACACCACTGCTGCTGATTCAGAGGGCACTGTTGTGTCTGGTTCTGTTCTGGGTGGGCAGGGAGGAGTGGGTTGTGTGGGTTGATGTGGTTCTGATGCAATGTGAGGCTGCCATGTGAACATGTTGTACTGAGAGTGGCACCACCTAAAGCAGACGAACCCAATCAGAACCAAACACAGATGTTACACAGTCAGACAGAGGTCTGTAAAGATGTCACTGTCGGGGTACAATTAGCTGCCACCGGCTACTGCTCCACATTTCACAATCCTCACGTCCAGTGTGTCCTAATGTGCTGCATGACTGAACCGCACACAGCAGGTGACCACCTCCGGGACATTGTGTCCGGGCTGTACCGCTTAACAAGCACGGACAGAAAGTATTCACACTTTCTTCAGAGGGCTAACAAGCTAGCTAGCAGGCTGCAAGCAGAGGCTGTCCCGCTTTTGCTTTCCCCTCCAAACACGCATTCACTGACGGACAGTCACGACACAAGGAGGCCGACAACATGAGCGAATACGTTACCGAAGGCGAGGTCGACATGCTTGTTCCACCTTAGCAAAACATTTCTCGACCCTCTAAACAACGCAGCCATGCTTCTTTCCCCTTGACCTCGGCGTACAGTGACAGCTGTCAAGTCCAGGAAAGCCAAACGGGAACTGTTATGATTGCCTGTGATTTCCAGCCAATCGCAGCGCGCCCTGAGTTCTCCCAGCCTATGGGAACGAGGCAGAGGCGGGATATCCGGTGCTTTTACTTAATGCCCTTTAGCCGCTTCTGTGAGTACCGTAGTCACTCCAAATGAACAAAACCGGGATATTTATTTGTTTGAGAAGAGTAAAAGTAGCTGCACGGCATGCATTTTGTTTAGAAGTTAATTATATGCAATGACAGCAAAAAGATCTTAACAGCAACCGTTGTTTTAAATCACCAGGGATACACATCAAGAAAGCAAAGGAAGTTATTTAATAAACTGGTTTAAGTAGCTCAAGTATTTAATAGAGTTTCCTCCTGTAATATGAAAACACCCCCTCAGCATCCTCCTCAGCATCACTGGTGCCGCTCAGCATCCCGGAAGTTCAGCATCATCTGCTCCTTCAGGAAGACGCATCATCGTCAGAGCTTTGACAACAACGGGGACAAGTGGCGAAAACATCGACCTGTCCAACAGAAACTCCCTCTTTATCGCAGGTGGAATTCACGTGAGAAGGGTACTCTTTCTGATTTCAAGCTAAACGAACACCTGTGATGTCCGCGTCTTGTCTCAGCTAGCTGACCGACTGGGATAGTGTTTAGCTAGCCAGTGACTTGACACGACATGGCCTGCTCACGAGCTAATGTTAGCTGCTAGCTAACCGTAAATAAGATTATCCCCTAGCTAACTGAGGTAGTGTTATACGGCGCGGCGGTGTGTTAGCTGCCTGGTGAGCAGCATGCTAAGTGTTGGTCGCTGTGTGTACAGACGGTGTTGTGTTAGCTGGTTAGCTGAATCGAGCATCAGCTGTGACTTGGTCAGTTTTACTTTCACTTCCCTCACTGAGGAGTCCAGTGTTGGTCTACATGGAGATGTGGGGCAGGAGGGTGTGTTGTGTTAGCTTTACCCTCAGCTAGGGTTATATGAGTACATGACAGTGATGCAGGGAGATTGAATCAGTAGCAAGAAGCTGCACACACTCACAAATGCTCTGTCTATACTCCTGTCTGTATTAAAGACTCAGTTTGTGGTGTGTAAATTCAGATGCCTTGCTCTAAGGTGTCAAGTCACAGAGGTGTGGTGGTGTCATGGTGGACTGGTTCACTGTGTCTCAGATAAATACACTGTAAAGCTTTGAGGTATAAAACCACAGCAGGCATTTAGTAGTCTGGTGATTTTAGTGGTTTATCTATTTATCATCTGTCTATAGAATATATATATTTATTATGAGTATTACAACCTGCTTATTTCTTCCATCTAAGTATGTCAACTGTGGCAGGTAATAAACATGTGAATGATAATTTTTTCATCACAGCTTTCATTTTCAGCGACGATGTGACGTTTGTTGGGGTCTGTGCCAGACATAGTCATGATGATGTGGCCAATCTCTATTGGGTGAAGAGGATCCTTTACTTAAAGGGGTACTTCAGATATTCAGTCCTGCATTTTCAAAACACTGGACGACTTGCAAGCGACAGATTCAAAGAATGGTAGTCAATGATGCTGCAGAACTGTCCAGCCTGTCACTCTCGAATGTGTCCCAGGCTCCAAACACACTGGATATTTTATGTCCTGTAAAGCAGCTCAGTGTTTTCCTTAGGTTAGTGGAAGAAACCAAGAAAATGTTACCGTGCTAAAGAAGTCTCTCTGGGACTAACTACATGCATTAGATCTGGGAGAAGAAAACATAATAATGTACGTTTGTGGTTTTGTACAGTGGAGTTGTGGTGGCTGCTGCCTGTTGTTGAATGTGACTTCTCTGCTGATTATTTGAATAAATATTTCACTCCTTGTTTTTTTAATGTAACTGTTAATAAAATAGTGTCAGTTGTGTCCTGGTGCGCACCGAAATAATGACTTAAATCTTCCACTATGATTTGCCCTGTGCTGGTCGCACCCAGAAGGAAAGCAGTGCTGTTTATGGGGTAACTTAAATTTTTAGTTTTAATGCTCCACATTGATTTTACATTAATTTTGCTTTGGTGCTGTTGCCATAAAAAGCTTAGTTGGCAGGGAAAACACTGGAATTATTCTTTGTGATCATAACTAGACTTCCACAAGTAATCGTCCCCTTTTTTGATAAAAGAACAAAACTAAAAAGGACTCATCTCTGTTGCAAAACTTCATTGAGCTCATCAATCATCTGTAACATAGTGCTTCTCCCGAGGCCTGGTGGCATATAAGGACAGTGCACCACTACCTTGGGTGAGAGCACGATATTAAGAGGTGTAGCTGTGAAACAACAGTTTTCTTTGTACGGTAACAACACAGATTACAAGATATACTGTAATACGATCGGCTTCTGGTGGATGGATACATTTTCGGTCATTTGCCTCGGAGGGTTTTACAGCACAGAGAGCTTATAAAATAAGTGTCTTTAAAATAAGAGTGACGCTGCCCAGAGGTTGAAATATGTGACATGTTTACCTGTTCCCCTTCTCTACATGGTCTTAACTTAATCCATATACATTTTCAGAGAACATGTAGAAACTGAATCTGCAGACTGCTAATTCATTTCATATGCATCTCTTTTGTCTTACAGACAAATGAAGTGACCAACAGGAAACAATGTCGTCGTTCCAGGTGGTGGACTCGTCACCGGGCAGCAGTGTCAGCATCATGGAAACGTCCAACTTTGCCCACGTCATCTTCCAGAATGTGGGGAAGAGTTTCCTGCCCCAGGCACCCCTGGAGTGTCGCTACACCCTGACCCCTTACATCTCTCCCCACCCGAAAGACTGGGTGGGCATCTTCAAGGTAGGTCAGGCACAGCACAGCGGCTTCAAAGACATCGTCCAGCACGATGAATGAAGAACCAGACTTTTATAAATCTGAATCATTTTTGTTACTAAGGGATAATTATAGATTACGTACGTGTTTGTGAGATGGATTATGTGTTAGGGTTTTATTCATTGGCCATAGGTTTGCAGTTGGCACATTAACACATACTTCCGCTTTGACACTAATGGTTCAACTCTTCCCTACATGCCTAATGCCTCACCACAAGCTTTGGTGTGGTTGCTCTGCATGCAGAAAGAGGAAGAGTGTACATGGTGGGCTGGTTGCAGTAGGTCTCGCTGGGGGGCAAACATTTGGTGCTCTTTACGAACCACTCTGATTCTTATTAGGACCTCTTTCCCCCCCACTTCACTTGTTCGTTTCTCTCTGTCTTTCCGTCAGTCTTCTCTCTGCTTCCTGCTAACCAACCTCCGCTCCACTCTTTTATCAAGGCCATCAAATCTCACACGTAATTAACAGGAAATGTGAACGAGGAAACTTAATGTCTCGTAAAGTCAAAAGACAAACATTTTATTGTTGTTTAAGGACTGACTTCAAATCCACCATCTCAATTAAAAAGGAATAAAGACGCTGGGTTTATGTGGAAAAAAGTCAATTGGAAAATTTAATTGTTGTAATCCGCGCTAATGAAACCTGTTTGATGGTTGGTGCTTAATGTCAGGGAACAAACAGACTGTGCTTCTTTTGACGTACATGTCTGTCTTTTTGGTTGTCATAGAGATCTTTATCTCTCGCAAAATCATGATAGTATGTGTATACAGGGCTGCAAATAACAATTAGTTTAACTATCTGTTAATCTGCTGATTATTTTCATGATTGATTGTCTATAAAATGGCAAAACAATGCAAAAAAAAGGGGCTTATCAGAATTTCCTAGAGCTAAAGTGAATTCGTCAAATTGTTTCTTTTTTCCAATAAACCATCCAAAACCCAAAGGCCCTTTATTTGGCAGCAAATCTTTACATTTAACAAACTCTAATGAGTGAATGTTCGACAACCCATTAATGGCGAATCCATTAATCAACTAATCTATGCAGCCTTGTATGTATATATATTATCAGAATACATCATTTAGTTGATGATGATTTCGTTCTTTTTGTCCAATGGGTGTGCATCAGGAGCTCAGTGTTCATGTTTGCTTTACAAATAATAATCATGTAATCAATCTTATGTTTTGGCTGGAAGTTTGTCAGGCTGCCTGGTGTTGCTAATGTCTAAGTCAACAGGTTGGTGTGTTATTAAAGATGATTTATTAGATTTGACTCTCCCACTGAGCAATGATGTTCAACACATTGATGAAAATGTTACTCTTCAGTCATGCAAGTCTTTTTGCCTCCCAGAGGCAAAACCTTTGTGCAGAGATGACTCAGGGACAGAGCATTTTCCCCCTCTTACCTTACCGTACATCTACAGGCGTTACCTGTCTCAGAGAAACTGAGCAACAGAGCTGACTGGCTGTGAGGATGACTCAGACTGCACAGACAGGAACTGCTCATTTGAGTTGTGCACAGACACCCCCTAGTGGCTGAAAATGTTCATAGTACATCATCAAGAATACTGATAGAACAAACGTATAGCTTGTACTATGCTTGCGTGCAGTGTATACACAGTAAACATCACACAGTATACACTAATCAAGCTAAACAGGTTTCCTTTGTTCTCCACATGTCACCAGTCAGCTGCTCTGTTGATATCCTTTGTTTGTCCACTGAAAGCTTGTTTAGATTGAGTTTGATGGTGGACGCATGCACACACGCACGCAGCTCCCGAAGAAAAGCCCTGTGGAGGTTTTTGGTTGTGGCATGTTTGTTGAGGCAGCAGGGAGAAACCCGTTGTGTGAGTGTATAATTAACGTGTCATCATGCTGTTCCCTCACACCTTGGCTGAATGATTGATAGCTGCCTTGCCTGTGATTATTTTATAACATCACTACCGTGCTGGAATGCCACACCATACCTAACCAAATGTCAGTCAACTTCACTCTGCAATTAGCAAAATAATTTATGTCTGTTCTGTCTTAAGCAAACACACGTGAGCACAAGCACGACTTGGCAGGAGGCCATCGCAGCCTTCCCTCTCACACTGAGATGCTGCTGGATGTGGAAAGAATGTTCTTGGCCTGGGTTTTCGTGCTACCATTCGTTTGGAATAGCATTATATTCAGCGTAATGGGTTGATAAGGCAAACACTACAATTATGTATCATGCAACAGCAATATCAAAACAGACACCTTGACAAATGTTTTGAGGAGCTGGTTTGATTTACTGTTGCTTCCAAATGTTTTATCAACCCATTTTTGTTCTTTCCTTCCTCAAATTCAACTACCTTTTAATTTCATCATTGTTTATTTAAATATTTAACCGCAGAAACAGTTTTATGTGAACATGGTAAAAATTTACAGGCATGTTATCATTTAATATTTGAAAGTTATGGCTCATTTAAAATTCAGCAGACGAAAGTAGCCCCTCCCAGTGTCTGGTGCATCCTATAATTTTCCGTATAGCTCAGTCAACCAACTGTCTAAACATACAATATAATATGATTACGATGTGGCGGCTGTCCAAGCGAGACACTTTCTCTTGCGCCACTTTTTCTCTATTTTTAAAAAATGTTTTAAAAAA
Organism: Acanthopagrus latus; assembly: GCF_904848185.1. Lineage (NCBI taxonomy): Eukaryota > Metazoa > Chordata > Actinopteri > Spariformes > Sparidae > Acanthopagrus > Acanthopagrus latus. Next base: position 18,177,678 of record NC_051041.1, read on the forward strand.
AAAATTCCCACAGGTGTTTGAGTTCCCTGCAGCTGAAGTGCAGTTATGCAACGTCACAAACATGTATGGCACATGTGAGTTAAAATGAGGTGTGTGTGTGTGTGTGTGTGTGTGTGTGTGTGTGTGTGTGTGTGTGTGTGTGTGTGTGTGAGCGTGAATGTGCGGTTGTGTGTGACAGATTTACGACGCTGGACCTGAGTTATGATGTTCACAACACCCTTTCATCATCTGTCACCTAACAACACATGAAATCCATGGAATTACATCTCCCTTGCCATTTCGTGTAAAATTTTCACCTTTTCTTCCCTCATTTTTTCCCCCCCGTCTTCTTGTTTCCTTGCGGGTCGTTCTCGGCCGCCTCACGAGTCTGCGCATGTGCACACACACACACACACGCGTGCACAAAGACCCATACACCCATGCCCTCCCCACCCCATTCTCACACCTTCGCTGCCCCTCTTTTGTGTGAGCCTGAAAGGGGCAGGAACTGAGGGGAAGCAGAGAGGAGGAAGAGGAGGTGTGTGGAGGAATGAGGGGGCATGGTTTAAATGTTTCCATTCTTGCCTTGAACATGTATGTAATCCTCCAGCTTTTCTTCATTAAGTGTGTTTCTAAAACTCCGGGATTAAGAAAAACGATGAAATGTCATCTGGTTATAAACACGCAAAGGTATACGTGAAATTGATGATGTTTTCTTACTTTACACTGTCCGGTCGGGCACTATTTCTTGTGGTGGATCAACATTTCATTGTGGGTTATGTCTTCAGGTGGGCTGGAGCACAGCCAGAGATTACTACACCTTCCTCTGGTCTCCTATGCCGGAAAACTATGAACCAGGAAGTACTGTGCACAGGACTGTGGTGTTTCAAGGTACACACACTCACACACAACCTCACATACACTCACACATGCACACACAGGCTACGTAAACCTCTACAGGCCCAGGGTATTCCAAAGTAACTCCTCCATTTTACGGCGCGTATAAAAACCAGCACTTTTATTTAATAAGGGAACACAACCGCAAACGGCGGCCTGGGACCTGAGCACCTCTCAAACCACACACACATACACACACACACTTACAGGTTGAGGGCCTGCAAACTGGTTTTACTGGGACTGGAACGGTCAGATATTACACAGTGGAAATATGAGAGTGTGCTGTGGTGTGTCAGTAGTCAGTAAAACCGGTTGGCTGCCGGATGCTCTGCACTTACTCCTCGGCCGTCCCAGAGACCCAGGCCTAACATGTGAATGATGTGAGGTCTCACAGTTCGGCTGTGGGCTGATTGAAATATTACCACATGACAAATGATGTGACGTCTATGCAAATTTTTGAATGGTTTTTGAAAAAATGAAGCTGAGAAACTTCTTAACTCATCCTCGCTCCGCACTCAACCATCACAAGTAGTTTTTCTTGTGTAGCATTAATGGACCACCACCTACATTTCCATGTACAACACTGTGTTGTAGAATGACATATTAATACATCTTGACTCGTGCAATGGTAATTGAATAATTACACTACCTGCATTTAGATTGGTTCCTCATAAACATTGTTTTCACTATACAATTTTGTCTGCAACCAGGCACAACATTTCCTGGGAAAAGGCTGACTGTTGAACCAGTCAGGCTGGCAGCCTGGCACCATTTCTGTTGGCTTTCACATCCCTATTAACACCTAAATGAATGGATAAATCCACGTCTTGTTCTGTGTTGTTGTTATTTACAACACTGAAGAAAAATACAACTATACCGGTGTCTTTATGTTACCAGCAGCAGCAAAAATGCCCCCTTGGAAACACTAGTTTCCACTTTAAGATTGCTGCCATTTTTCTATTTTGAAGCAGAAAAACTGTCGATATATTGTAGGAATCTAGACCAGACCTACTTCAAATACTACCTGATGGTGCCTCTTGATAAAATAACACACACTCTTATCTCTTTGCAGGTTATTATGTTCCAAAATCTGATGGAGAGTTCTACCAGTTTTGTTATGTCACGCATGCTGGTGACATTCGAGGTGCCAGCACGCCGTTCCAGTTCAGGTCAGCCACGCCCACCGAAGAGCTGCTGACTGTCACCGAGGACGACAGCAACTCTGACATTCTGGTCGTCACCACCAAAACTGGCCTGCTAGAGGTACGCCAAGACAGATCAAGATATTTCTTGTTTAGCTTTCCATCTTTGTGGTTCTTGGGCCCCTGTGAAAGGTTCCTATAGCAAACCAGATCCAGAGGCTCTGTTCTGTACCCAGCTGTGACCAACACACATCATACAACTCAACATGAATTTTATCTGAGACTGGATGACTTTTAAATTGACACTTCATGGAGAGATATGAACAAAAACACGTCTACCTTTCTGTGTTTCTAACCATAACTTACCTCCGTCAGCATGTGGAGGAGGCGCATCAGGAGCGCAGGGAGCTGATGAAGGCCATGCGTCTCCTCCAGGAGGAGAAGCAGCAGCTGCAGGAGGAGCAGAAACGACTGGCGAGAGAGAGGGAGCAGGAGAGGGAGACGTGCTGCCTGCTGCGGACACACAACCAGGTCAGAGAGAGTGACAGCAGGAAGGAGAGGAAGTTCGTGAATGCGTTAATATGACTGAATTAAGGTTTAGTATTACTAATTAAAAGCAAGTGCAAAACTGAGATGTACAACTGCTGAAGCTTCGTCCCAGCCCTTTCCAATCCTCATCATCTAGTTAAACATAAAGAAAGTACACAAATAAATAGTTATTAATCCAAAAGATGGAGAAAAAAACACGTATTTATTCTTCAATAATTAGCAAATTAGGAAAAAATGTACTTTGCAGTTAACAGAAAAATAGAGTCAAAGAGTTAAGATGAGTTTATGTGTATTTGTAAGCAAGTGTGTGTGTGTGTGTGTGTGTGTGTGTGTGTGTGTGTGTGCGCGTGCGTGTGTGTGTATGTGTTTGTACATAAACAGACAGTTTCTATTTGCACATGTGTGTGTGGAGCCAGTTCCTCACCATTGATCACAGGTCTGAAAACTTCAAAGGGCCGAATTTATGAATAATCTGGGACTGTGTTTGAGAGACACACAAAGAGTCGCAGCGTGTGCGTGTGTGTGTGTGTGTGTGTGTGTGTCAGCGCATGCCAGTCTTTCTCTCCCTCTTTAACGACCTGGCTCAGTGGGCCAGAACGGAATTGGGACACAGTTTTCTCGGGCATCTGGCGTCAGGGACGATGCCATCGCGACCACAGAGTGAACAAACATGACGTCAAACACACAAACACACAAACACACACACACACACACACACGCTTGTACGCGTACACAAATCCGCCTCCCCCCCTTCGCTCTCACACTCGCATTCAGGTTCCACACCACAGGGCCCCCCTCTAATGTGCATTCACACATGCACAAGCGCGCACACAAACACACTCATTATGCCACCCGCTCGCAAACCCTTTTAGTCTGTGTGTGGAATGAGAGGAGGGTAGTCCGCAAAAACCGCCTGCCTGAAAAGAGAGCCCTGCCCAGCCTCAGGGACAAACACCACTCAGTCACGCGATTCAGTGGCCACTGCTTTCTCACTGTCTATTTTCTCCTCCGTCTGTCTGTTTGTCCCTCTCCTTTCTCTCTCTCACTTTTCAATCAGTTATTCTGCTAAAGCAAGGTAAACAAAATACATTCATTATTATTTACATGATCAGAATTCATTCTTAAGTCTTTTTGGCTCTATTTCCTGCTGATTCACTCGTTCACCAGGATGAGTCACATTTTAGATTTCATTGTTTTATGACTTGCTCATTTGATAAGAAGTAACTTGGCACACACGCCTACAAACAGTCAGCTCAATGAGAAGGAATCTCAGTGAGACCAGAGAGGGGGGAGAGGTGAAAACTTGCCAAGAGGTTGGTGGGTTTGAATCCAGTCTCTTATCGCCCCCTAGTGCAGCGCCGTGGTCTTGGCTCTGAGTAAGAGCAGGCTGCTTTGAGTTAGTCCACTGCTCTGCTTTTTTCTTTTTTTTTTTATGAAGGACAAAATCGCCATAAATTACCTGGTAATACGCACTTACACACTGTTATTACCGTGCTGCTTTTCATTCAGCAGGCATGTCCATCTGCAGATATATGACTTATGTGAGTAGGTGTGTGTCTGTCTTTGCAGAGCAGTTACAAGAGGTGCGTCAGCCCCTGCCCCGCTGATGAAAATATCTCCAGTTTAACATGAAAACATAAGTACATATTTTGTGGCTGCTAATTTTACGACTACGCTTTTTATAAGGTCTTTATGCACTGCTAAAGTGCTTCCCGAACACCAGCCGTAAAAATCATACAGTAATCTGTGCAGAGCCAAGCCCAGAGGGAGACAGGCCGGAGTACGCACTGGTGTGTGCTTGTGCACTGATTCACTCAGTCTGAGTCATTGCTGTACTCTGCTGTCTGTCTGTCTTCATATGTCCTTCAATGTGGACCTGTGGGTCCGTCTCTCTGTAGCTGTCATGTGAGTGAGTGAGTGAGTGAGTGAGTGTGTGTGTGTGTGTGTGTGTGTGTGTGTGTGTGTGTGTGTGTGTGTGTGTGTGTGTGTGTGTGTGTGTGTGTGTGTGTGTGTGTGTGTGTGTGTGTGTGTGTGTGTGTGTGCGTGCGTGCGTGCGTGCGTGCGTGCGTGCGTGCGTGTGTGTGCGTGCTCTACAGATAGAAAGAAGGGGTGTGTGTAAAGTTACGTTGTTCTGTCACAGCCAGTATTATCTATGGATGATTTAATGTCCCTCGCTGCTGATTAGCAGCAAGTTCAAACAAGGCATTTTTCTTTCTCAGGCCGACCACATGGAGAAAACAGACCTCATACGATCTGCAGGAATTTGTTAGCAGGACTTCACGTATACTAGACGGGTTCTTCCTGCATGCATTCACAACATACCGTCACTGTTCGCTCAAATATTCAAACGTTTCAGTAACTTCAGGAGCTGTTTGTGTTTTGCATCCATCCGAAGGCTCACATGTGTCACAATTTGTAACTAGTGATTTGTTGTTGGTGAGATAAGACTTAACTGACTGCCAGAGGGAAAGTTCACACGCTACAGCTGCATCAGAAACTGCAGAGGCAGGACACAGAGGAACGAGCCATTTAAAGGGAAACTAAATGAAAAACCAAGTTAAACAATCTTCAGAAGCTACACACGCGATATGAATTTACACAAATGCATAAGTTTATCTGCCTTGGCGTGCTGTTGCATAACTATAAACAGTACGAGAAAAAGGAATATGAAAAGAGAAAGTGAGATAAAGTAAAAAAAAGATAAAGTAAAAAAGTAAACTTTTAAAATCATAATTGATTTGAATTCATATCTAAAGCTTTCATCTGCATTTTTTGATGCCAATGAAAAGCCTGACATACACACAAGTAAACCCCAAAACTCTGTAGCAGGCCCAGTTTTGTAAAGGTGAGCCAGAGCTGGGAGCAATTTAGACTGAAGAGTTGACTGATAATATATTAAACATCAACAATTTAGAAGAATACAGTAAGTATTATTTCAATACCAGAAGTTTTACTTGTAATTCAGTAATAGCACAGTAATGTGACTATAATACTCGACTTGAGTGCAGATTTTCAGCACAATAAAAAATCGTCAAAACTGGACCTCAAACCTTCATTACATCTGTTGAAGAAGTAATCTGCTTTGGTTTAATAATGGTGGACATACGTGATAAATACAGTGTGGGTAAAACATGAAATACAAATGCATATGTGAACATGACACTTCCCATTAAATCTTCCCATCTGTGAAATCATGAGTATTACATAAGCTCCTGACTCTGTCCAGCACTCGTTCTCTCTTGTTTTCGGAGCTCAGCCCGCTTATTCGGCGGCTGTGATTGGCTGTAGCGCCTGTCACCGCGATCCACAGCTGCTTCTCTGTCCCACAGGAGCTGCTGCGCTCATCACAGGGCCTGTCGGAGGAGAGGGAGGAGGTGAGGAGGAGGCTGACAGAGGCCACGGATCGGGTCCGCCAGCTGGAGGAGGACCTGCTGGGAGTCACCCAGAGAGGCCTGCAGAAGGAGACGGAGCTCGATTGGTGAGTGGAGCATGTGGACACGTTAGCATCAATCATCCACAGTCATGACTGTTCAAATGACTGCTTTTGCGGTGGAGTTGTCTACCTTCTGGTTCCTCGACATCTTCATCATTCCACTCGTCTGCAATGGGTGGACAAAATAACGCAAAGTACGTACCATGGACTCAAAAATACAGAGTGAATTGAGTCTCCCTTCTCCCTGATGCTGTGCAAATTCAATAACCCTAACCCTTAACAAAGGGGATATTTATTTGGCAGATATTATCGTGCATTGCTTTATTGGCTTGTCTCTTCCCCCCCTCTTTTGTATAATTAGTTTAATTATAAAGGTCTTCTGACTTGGTTACTGAACAGAATCAGGGTAATGTGATAATGCTGATAAATATGTTTGAAGAAGGAAGCTGCATTTTCGTCACTTTATGTCACAGTCTGCGTGACCGCCTGAAGAAGCTGACAGTGGAGAGAGACAGCCTGGAGAGCCAGCTGAAGAACGAGAAGGATGAGAGAGACCTCTACAAGGTGGGGAAAAATAAAAAGGTGCATTCAGATCAACAAAGCCTGTGTGTCTTACTTCTTACCTTTGCTTTTTAAAATCTTTTTATTTGCTGTCTCATGGGTGTAGGCCCACCTTCGCAGCACCGAGCTGGAGAACACTAAGCTGAGTGCAGAGCTGCAGATGCTGAAGGCAGTGGAGCTGAACCGGGAGGTGACCATCGCCCAGTTCCAGGAGGAGCTGGACAGGCTCAGGGCCTGTGTTGCCCAGCGGGACAGCCTGGAGAAAGAGCTGCTGACACACAAGGCTGACAAGGTAGTAGTGGTTAATTGAAACAGAAATAAGAATAGGTTCCTCTATCTGTCTGTTTTTGTAATGTTCATATCATTTCCCTCTCTGTGTTCAGGCAGAGCTGGCCCGTGTGCGTGAGCTCCTCCGTCAGGCAGAGGAGCAGCTCCAGGCGTCCCGGCAGCAGGCCTCTCTGCTGGCCTCGGAGCTCCGTGACTCAGCCAGCGCCCGCGACCACACGATGACTGAGCTGTACCGCGCCCGCTTAGAAGCCGACAAGCTCCGTGCCAGTCTGGCCGATGCTCAGGCCGAGTGCCAGCGCATGGAGAGCCAGCTAGACCGGATGAGGAGCGCCGCGCAGAAGGAAGTGGTCAGAGTCTGACCTCCTTATTCTGAATCTGTCTTTAATTTTCTGTGCTGTGGGAATTCTGAAGTAAACCATGGAAATAGGCTTTTGTTGAGGGAATTTTCATATTAGTAATCAGAATTCGCTCTCCTTCTGTCTCAGGGTGTTGGGACCAGTGGGGAGGTGACACCCAGCATTTTGGTGGTGTCAGAGGCTGAGGCCGAGCTGCAGAGAGAGGTGGAGGAGCTGAAGCTGCGTCTTCACATGGCGGCGGAGCACTACAAGGAGAAGTACCGGGAGTGTCAGCGCCTCCGCAGGCAGGTGGCCAAACTAAACACAACTGAGTCACAGGGGGTGAGTACTGCGTAGTAAAACTCATAAAAAGAAATATTACCGACATGCTAATTTAATTTAATCTTTAATAGATATTAACATGCTGTTCATACATCGTTTCTTCCTGCAGGAGCCAAAGAGAAATGCATCCACCGAGACGACACAGGAGCCGCTGACCCCGAGTCCAGAGTCACCAACAGCAGGTACACACACACATGCAAGGGCAGAACGTATACCAACATAGTTAAGCTGTTACACTAGTGAGTTAACTGTCATTATGTATTTTCAAGAACAGTTGAGCTCATTCAAAACAGTTGTGTGATGATAAACATTGCATCATGCAAATGAAAAGGTAGAAATACAAGAAGTTCCACTAACAGTATCTTCAGTTGACAGTGATGCACGGCAGACGCATGACATCATTAACAGTAAACGTTGTGACTCACTTTCACTTGACTCAGAACTCTTTCTCTTTCTTTGCTGTGACTGTTGCTTATCACCCACACATGCCAACATCTTAAAACCACAAGGTGATGAATAAGCAGCGATCTGTCTTTTAAGTGTAGGAAGTAAAGCAGAAGGTGATGAGCCTTGGTGACAGATAGTGATTACGTAAATCACAACCTGTGATCTCAGTGCTGTTATTTTCTTTATTAATCAGAAATGAATTACCGATATTGTATGCTAATCACAAAGGGTGATTGCACTGAAAGATCCTGATTCCTGAATGCTCCTCATCTAATGATGTGAGTTCCAATCTCACTCTCTGTGTTTCTACAGGGAATATAGCTGCTGCAGTCCTACAAGAAGCCGCCGAGATGACAATCACTCCAGAACTTAAGGACAGGGAATCCACACATGCCGATTTATACATCAGCGCAGAGGAGGAAGAGGGGCAGAGAGAGAAGGAGAGGGCCGAGGTGGAAGCAGAGGTAGAAGCAAGCCAAGGAGAGAACGAGCAGAGAGAAGAGAAAGAGACGGAGGAGAAGAAGGACAGCCTGCCGGAGGACAGCCTGAGGATGACGAGCTGGGTCGAGGTGGAGAACGAGAGGCAGAGAGCCCAAGAGAACAGTGAGGAGGAAATGTCAGGGAAGGAGAGAGTCGAGGAGGAGAAGGACACCCTGGAGGGGAGGAGCATGGAGGAGGCCGAGAAGGAACAGACTCGCTCGGTGGAGGAGGAGCTGGCGATGATGGAGGAGAAATGGAGGGAGCAGTGTGCAATCAACGAGACGCTGAAACAGCGGCTGGCCGACGAGGAGGAGCGCTTCAGAGTAAGAGACACACAGAGACACTGCTGTCAGCTGTTGTGTATGAGCCCTAAAGCAAGGCAGTTGTTGTACCCCTAGTGCAGCACCGCATCTTCATAGTGATTACAGGTTAAATCTGCACGTATGCTACAGTGTAGCACAAATGGTTTTTCCTTATTATCTTCATTGCACACAGTAACTCATTTTTTATTGCATCACATTGTTCTGTAATCCCCATTCTTCCATTCCACAAGTCAATTTTCCACTCCATTTAATTTAGATATTTTCCATCACTGAGTTTAATTACACACACACACAAAAAATCCAGTGTTTTGAATTAAGTGGTTAGGCTGTAATCCAACCATAAGGGACTTGTTTTAAAGCTTTTTCTTACCTAACACAGGTTATTTTGTCCCTCTGACTCCATTTATAAATACATTTTGCCATGAAAGGTACACACGTTGACTTCTTATTATTTCCATTATTGATTCACTTCCATTTTTTTTATTTAGATGAAGGCCATTTAGGCCATAATATGTCACAAAACAGAAGCAAGATAATCTAATCTTGAATTCCCAAAACTCAGGGTGCCATCTTCAAAAAGGTTGTTGTGTCCAAACGACTGTGCAAAAACAAAGATATTACAGAACAGAGAAAATGCTGCAAATCCCAGTGGTGGAACATATTCAGAGTTTAGGTAGCCGTAACACTATCATACTCAGAAATATACTTACCATAGTATTACCAGTAGCAGTCCCTCCCTCCCTCTGGTCGTACAGTGGGACTACCAGTGCACCCAGTGTGGGTGTGGAGGGAGGACAGTGGGTCCCAGCGTTGCCCCAGATGAGTAAAGTTACTTGTAACTTGTCAGATAAAAGTAGTGGAGCTCAGTCAATCAGGTAAATATAAAAAAATGAATGTTAAATAAGTGTTACAACACAGTGCAAATAATCATAGTAAAGCAGAAAAACAAGATGAATCTGTTGAAATAGAGTCACTGATGCTGACTGAAGGTAGTGAGTTGATCACAGAGTGGTGAGTGTTTCCTTTAACATGCGTTTCCTGTTCCAGAGTTACCGGGTTACTCGGTGCAAACTCACATAACCAGCATGTCCGTGCCACACATGAGCCAATGTGTGTGGTATGTGTGTGGCTGCGTCTTTCTGGGTCTGTTGCATTTTGCGTGCGAAAGTCCGCCAAAGTTCCTTACCGGCTTTTAATCTCCGTGAGTGAGTGTATGTTTATCGGCGCTGTAAATAAGGCTCTCCCCTGTCTTTGATAGAGTCTCCTGTCTGAGGCGAGTGCCCCGGGCCCCGAGCCGCTCTTAATGGCCCGGGAGACTGACAAGAGAGGCAGCCGCAGAACGCCATGCTTTACGGCTGTTTACATCAGCCACCCAGAGGATGGAGCAGGGAGGGGAACAGACAGGGAGAGGGGAGCGGCGGGCACAGAAATACACTGTTGCAGAATCCTTTCACCTGAACTTAACCCTCTAATGCTGCGCCGTAAATTTATGAAAGAGGGGGGAGAGCAGGAGAGGACAAAAGGAGATGAAAGAGAGTGACGGGAGGAGGATTTATGAGGGAAGAAAGTAGAATAGACAGACAGACATGAAGCAGAAAGAAAAACCGAGAGAGGAGGGGATTTGGATCCTTTGTAATGGGATGAAATGAGAGAAGAGCAGGCAACTCGTCATGTAAACTCTCCCACAGGGTCAGTCCTGTTAGAGAGTCAGAGATTTACTACGATCCCCCGCTCCGCTCCAGACTGCAGCGCTCCTCCAGCCTGCCCCGGTTCTGTGGCTCTCGCTGTGTGTTTTACAGTAAGCGCCGCACATTTGACACGGCTCCAGCTTAAATAAAACTCAACTGACCAAATATTATGTTCACTCGCTTGCCCGTGTGTGTTTGCCGAGTGATATTCGTCTTCGTAAAAATCCAACCCAAGCAGGGAAAACAGGGCAAGAGTGAGACTAGAGTGAGTTATTTTAGTTTGTGTTATATGAGTTTATTAATTGACTAAAAAAAGATATTTGCAACATGAAAGAAAATTACATTTGTTTTTTGTTTTTTTTTATGTCGGCTGGAAAACCAGACAAGACATCAACTATTACATTAATTGCCAGATATTTTGATAAAGGAATAATCTGTCAGACCAACTCCTCTGATGCTGGCTGCTGAAATGTGACTATTAGATACTTCAGATTCACATTATTCAGGTTTTATAAACAATGAATTGTGATGTGTTACCAAGATCTGACACTGATCTGAAAATCAGTTACCGATAATGAGGACTAATGCAGAATATCAGCCCCATTAATCGTCCAGGGCTGATAATCTGTCTACTTCTACCAGAAGGACAAAATAATCTGTGTATCCAGTTTCTTCTCTGTTGTGCATCATGTAAAGTGAATATCTTTGGCTATTTTTCTCTGTTTTTATCGATTTCATAGTTTATAGACTAAACTGTACTGTTACCTTGAATAAAATTAGCAACAGTAGAATTACATAACTCGGCAAAATATTATATGTCAAGTAGCATTCAGCCATCTAAATGTGAAAATGTTACCTATGATATCTTTAATCAATAACTGGCTTGGTTTCATCCCATTACATTCCCAGGAAGGGACGTAGTTAGTGGCATGCCTCCTCTTCAGATTGTGAATTTGATTATTGATATGAATGTCATTGTTATGATTCAGCTCTGATGTCACCGTGTGTTTCTTCTCTTTTCCGTGCTCGTCTGTAGGTGCAGATGGCGGAGCGAGCCAGCGAGGTGACGGAGCTGAAACGTAACCTGGCTCAGGCCCTCAGAGACAAGGAGCAGCTACAGGAGGTAAAGCAGCAGCAGCAGCAGCAGCAGCAGCAGCAGCACCACACAGTGAACACTATTGATTTATCAGCCCGGCACGATTGAAACCGTGCAGGTTTTTACTATAAATGTGAGTTAAGGATCTAGTTTTTATTTAAGAAGAGCCATCTGGTTTTAAAGACAGAAATTTGCATCTCAACTTATAGCTTCTGATGGTAGAGATGGAGATAATGTAGGCTCTCTATTGAAGTCCATGGCAATATCTTCACATTCAATTATGAGTGCCTCAGTGCAGCGTTTGAACTCTTTCTGTAGCCAGTCCTACCCTTCTCCACACTCCCCACCACCCGCTAATTAATACATCTATACTTGCTTCTGTCGCCCATCGGTACAGTGCCATTAGACAGTGCAAATGCCAAGCGACGTGTCTGTTTCACCTTCCCAACCCTGGTTTAAATGTTAAACCTGATAGCATCGCACTAATGAAGTCATCAAAAGAGCAGGTCGGGTGGGTGGGGGTAGGTAGAGGAAGGAGGGAGGTAAAAAGAGGGAGAGGGCGAGTGCCTCCATCAGCGAAGCCAGAGCAGAGGGAGCCAGAGTCTGACACCCATTACAGTAATGAGTAGGTTACTAATGCTCTTGCTTCAGATATAATCACAAAGGGCAGGAACAATGTAGAGGGAAACTTAACTCTGAGCTGAAAATACTGGTTCCAACAGTGGAACTGTGGCATGGAAACACCAGCTGACTTTCTTTCTTTTACACAGCTGTTCTCTTCAGTCCCATTCTCTATGAAAACTTCTGAGGTTATGGAAAGTGTGTGTGCAGTATATGTACAGTATGCTGTAGTTAAAGAGGATGCCGACTCAAAACACTCGTGTCATCAGTTAAAGGCACACCTGCACTCAGGTAGCCCTGCTGTTCTGGATACATGAGGTACCATGACACTCAGGTGTGGGTCCGATCTCCCCCGTCCAGGAGCTGCAGCGCTTCGTGTCCAGGCAGAGGGAGCAGGAAGCCGGGGTTCAGTGTGCTGAGATGAGGCAGCCGATGATGCTGCGCTACCCACTGCCGTACCCCCAGGACCCCTCTCCTCCGCCGCTGGTGCCGCAGAGGCCCGCCGAGCTGCAATATGGGAATCCCTACTCCACCGACACCACGCGAGGTGGGAGGGATTAAAACTGTTGCATCTGTTTGTTCTCCTTGAAGGGGAACGTCAAGATTTTTCAACCTTTGTACTACTCTCCTGTTTTTGTGTCTAAGTGAACATGAAATAAGTTAAACTGGTCCAGTATTGAGCGAAGACGAGACAGGCAGGCAGTTGTGGACTGTCAGAGTTACAGTATGTCCACTTTGGGTTCTTGTTTTTGCCTCAACAGTCTCAGATTCTCCCTCGATATTTTCCAAATACAATGAATTAAGGTTTTATTTTGACCAACCCAGAGTTGGTGATTGTTAGAACACTGGAAAATACTAACCAAGATGGTTTTTGGTGAGTTTTAATTTTGTTTTTCTCTCAACTTTTAACAAAGTGTGTTTTTTACGATGACAGAATTACTGTTTCTGCAAATGGAGTCTGGTGGCTTTGGCGAGAGCAGCGGCAGCAGCTGTGCCTGGTTAAAAGAAAATGGATCTTATTCTTTAAGAAACAGGTCCATCTCTGCAGGAATCCTTTTTGTAATGTTCCCAGACACGCAAACAGTCCGAGACTGTCAGTGGCAGCTCGTTTGTGGTGCTTGCTGCAGAGGTCTTGCTCAGTGTGTGTCCCTATTAGTCACTTCGACACAACAACATGGGAAAAAATGTTCCAGGTTGAAAAATATGGAGGTCTGTATTAGCTGCTGTTCCATCACTTCCATGCCTTACTGTCTTTCTAGACCGGGTGGATGTTGCGCTGTCTCCTGAGCACATGTCCCGTCCTCCACCTGAGGCCCCACCCTGTGCCCCTCCCTGTGCACCCCCAATCACGCCCCCGAGTCCCGGCCCAGGGGCACCAGGCTGGGACCAAGAGGTGGTCTGCATCCAGCCCTCTCGCACCACGACACCCCCCGAGAGCGCTGAGCATCCACCGCAGGAGCCACGAAATGTGAGAGCATACAAAAGTCAAATCAAAAGTCATCACAGCATCAGTTTGATCTCAGTCCAGCAGTATGTTTGGAAACTCTTACAGAAAATCACGAGCTGTGATCCCAGCATTTTCCCCTCCCAGCCTCGCTTTGCATTTTTAGCATCCATAGAATGGCTGTCACTGTAATCCCTCTCCGTCTCTGGAGTGCTCCTCCTCGCTGCATGAAGGGAATTAGTAGCTTGCCCTTAAAAGATGAAGCTTTGAACTAATTTGCATAAAGCTCTAATTAACGTCACTCCCTCAGAGCTCAAGAGAGACGAGGATAACAAGGGCTTGGAGAGTAATTAGGGGAAATTTTGCAAAAGGGACAGACCTAAGATCAGTTTGTGTCTGTCAGATTACATCTTTGGTTGGATGGGAGTAAACTGAAGAGTGACATTGTTCTCTAAATGGAAACATAACACGTTCCCACTCACCCAGATCTTCCCACTTTCAACTGATTTTCTCCCGCTTTAGTAAAATCTTTGAGGCTTTTGTGTGTGTCTGCGTGCAGCTCTGCGAGTGAATAGATCATTTTCCAGCCCTTTATGTGTGTTTGTGGTGTGTTTGCCAGGCTGCTGACACTGCTGCTCAGCCAGCCTGTGACCATCAGTCCAGCAGACGAAGTGAATCCAGGAGCAGCTTCTGCTTCGACTCCAGGTATCTGCTGACCAACGCACAAATGACTTGAAGTATTTCACTTAAAGACGTGAAGAAGAAATAAGATTACCCCACAAGCAGTAACACTGAATATTAATGTCCTTACAAGATTTTTTTCTTTTGTGTCACCTACTTCCATCAAGCTTGTCATCATAGGTTTCTGTTTGTGTATGGAAGTGTTAATATCTTCTTTATTTCAAACACAAAACATCAAAGAAGTCCTGGACTGGCAGTAACAAAACAAGGTGAATATATTTATGTCCACCCTGTTCCACACGTCTTCATCCTCTCCGTTTCTTTCTACAGGACCGACAGCGTTCACAAGCGCTGCCCGTTGTGCGAGGTGATCTTCCCACCTCACTTCGAGCAGCGCAGCTTCGAGCAGCATGTGGAGAGCCACTGGAAGGTGTGTCCCGTCTGCTCCGAGCAGTTCCCCCTGAACTGCCAGCAGCAGCTCTTCGAGAGGCACGTCCTCACGCACTTCGACGGCAACGTGCTCAACTTCGACCAGATCGAGTGAAGCGCACAAGAGGGGCGAGCCGAGATATGCTGTATGGGTAAATGTGTGTCTTCAGCTATTAGTTCATTTTGATCGGGGTTCAGTTAAGTCGTCTTATTAATATACAATCATGAGCACTTTTTTGCAATCTTAACAAAGGTTAGAAAGAATGTAGTCCACTTTTGAAAGGCAATTCATCCTTCGGCGGTGACTCCACCGAGGTGTGTGTGAAGTAGGGTAGCTCTCACCTTAATACAGAATCTGTAGAAGGATTGTTAACACTTGGGAACAGTGCCGCGGTCCTCTACGTTTTGTATCATTTTTAAGCTCATCCTTCTGCTTCAACGGGCAAAAAGCACCATCAGTAGTGCATGCATTTAATCTCTGTTCAAAGTTGCAGGACCCTGGAAAACATTTAATGTCTCTTTTCTTTAACAACCCTGAATATTTCTTTCAAGTAGGATTTATTGTGACAAAACAGCAAACACATGTTCATCTTTCACTCGCCCCCATGATTCAAAGAGCATGGAGAGGCAGAAGAGATAAGAAAAAGATTTTTGTAAGTGTAAATGAAGAGAGTGAAATCTTAATATGCGATGTCTTAAGAAGTGTGTATATATCATCGAAGACAGGCAGCGGCGGAGATTTTTTGACTTGAATGGGAAGTGATTTCTCCCAAACTACAGTCCAACTGTACGTATGATGATGTTTTGCAAAGACGTCAGATGGTTGAAACTAAAAAAACAGCACTACGTTTTCATGTATCTGCACTAAATAAGGCTTTATTCTGAATGTACTGTACATATGAAAAATGAGAATAAGTTGTGGAGAGACCTGTGAGTTACGGTCGTGACCCCGCCTCCCCTCCTAACTGTAACCTCCCTCATGTTTAAGTGATGACAGAATGACGGTAAGACGCTGGGCTGGGCGAATAAGACTGCAGGACACTAGAGTAACACACACTTTTATTGTTATGTACTTCCATGTTTTAAAAACTAGACTTGTGAAGAAAAAAAGTCATCACTTCGTGTGCAGGTCCACATCACGAGTGAGTGTCATTTCTCTGTGTGTCCGCAGGGCTCCACACCTCTGCTTGACTATTTTCCATCATTACAAAGTGACCCCCCCCCCCCCCCCCCCGACAGTGTCGTATTCAGGCTTTAAAAATTGCACATGCCCGGTAATCACAAGGCAAATGTGTGTGTGTGTGTGTGTGTCATGTGTCCACTGTAGCCCTTTCCATGTGAGAATGTCAGGATGGTGTGTATTGCAAAAGATCTTTATGAATAAAGTAAGCTTGTCTAAATGCATTCAGCAGCTGTTCGGTCTGTGTTTGTGGTGGAAGAAAATAACACGAGCGTCAGTCAGAGCTGCAGAGAGTTTTACTTTATTTTTCTTTTTTTTTCAGTCATTTCCTGTTTACATTTAAGCAGCTTCTCTTTTATATAGAAAGACAGTTTGACATCATTTACAAGTTACTCTGCTCAGAATCTGTCGTCCCCCCATACAAAAAGGAAACGTCGGTCTCCACGTTACATACGAAAATATAATTTAAAAGCACTTGACAACAGATGCACGTTACAATACATTCACTGTACACGGTATACTGAAACCCCCGCCCTCACATATCTCCTGCTTGTGCACACAGCCTCCGCTCCTCCTCTCCCATATGTATAATACTGCAATTGGCCCCCCGTGTAAAGAAAAAAAACAAAAAATGCTGAAACTATTGCCATGGCGACGGCGGTGTCTGTGAAGCGGGGATGGTTTTTACGAGTGTTTGACAGAACTCCCCAACGACGGGAGACTCTGAGTCTCCGTCCACATCTCTGCTCTGATCACAGCCACAGAAACTCGCTGCGAGGCAGGAATGAAGCTTTCCTATCACGCACAAAGCATCACCTCTGGGTTACTTTCAGGGGAGTGCGTCCACACTTTGAAACTGATACTGGGATTTTAGAGATCTTGGTTCACTTCAGAACAAGACGTGGATGTGCTTACTTGTTACGTAGCACTGGTGTGGTTAGATAAACTGGGGCTGCAATCATCTTGTGATTAATTTACGTTAATCTGCGTGTTATTTATTTTATTTTTTATCTTTTGGTCCATAAAATGTCAAAGAACTGTGAATTATGCTGTCAACACTAGCAGCATGTCCTCACATTTAAGAAAGTGGAATCAGCAAATGTTTGACATTTTTCAAACTTCCTTTCGATCGACTGGTGGTTAACTGACTCTGGAGGTTTAAAGGTTCTATGTGTAAGAATTGGTGTCATCTCAAATTCATACAAATAGACAGCAGCATGTCACCAGAGTAACCGCTAACTGCTGCTAACTGTAGATGCTGTTAGCTAGTCAGCTCAGTTAGCCATGCAGCTAGCGGTCCAGACTGGGAGCTTGGAGTGGCATTATGAAAAAGTACAGGCCGGGGCTAGCTATTAGCTGGTTGGCATGCTAATGTCAGTAGATATCTCTGCAATGCTACATCAATGTCTTTTTTTAGTGTTATTTCTTTTTTGAATGTTTTAAACAATATTTCTTCATCCTGCACCTTTAAGATGAACAAATGCCAGAAAAGAAAATGGAATCTGTCTCGTAAAGACGTCCTGGCAGCAGCAGCTCGGAGGACAGGAGGGTGTGTGCATGTCAGAGATCACTCTACCCATCAAATGAACAAAAGAGGAAAAGCTCTCGCTTTGAGCCTTCTGCAGAATAAAAAGAAACATTGTGCACGATGATGGAAATCATGTCATGAATCAATGAGTCTTGGCACGCGGCGCTGCACTGCACCGCTTTTGTTTTTCTAGAGGCAATGAATGATGAAACCCCGTCATCGGAGCAACAAGTTGGCCAGCACTACTCTACATGATGCAACCAGCCGGCGGCCGTCCTGCTCCACAGGAGTCGAACCGGTGGCCTGGTGCTGAAAACGTAACAGATCTGAGCACTGAAACACAGAATACAGTAACACTCTATAGGCTGATGAACTGGATACTGCTGAAAACACACACACATACACAGCTCACACACACACTCACACACAATTAACTGGAATGCTCTTGTCTACAACACACACACACACACACACACACACGACAGGTTGTAGATGGTAATCTCTTTCAAATACAAATTCACCCTCTTCTCTCACACACGACACAGAAAGCATGCATGAAAACATTCCGTCGAAGTACATCCGCGCGTTTTGGACGCGCACTGAAGAAGAAAGTCATTGCCACGCGCTGGGCGTCCTCCCTCCCCTCCCCCCATCCTCCCCCCCATCAGGCACATGGTATGGTCAATGTTTGGCAGTGGAGAGCTGTTGGCAACAATCATGGAAAAACACAAACAAAGATCTTGGCAACTGGAATACAGTATGATGCTTAACCTGCTTTCACGGCTAAGTCTCACAGCTCTGGCACTCTGAACGAGGAAACACTGGAGATATGAATACATGGATGGCTTCCCGTGGGGATGAAATGTTGAAGATCTGGATTACTGGCCTGGGCCGGGTTCACATACGTTCAGCGTTGAGCGTCCCTTCCTGATCAACAGCAAAAATATCGATTCAGAGCTGGTCAAAACCAACAAGGCTCCTAATCTGTAGGAAGTGGTGACTCTCTGAACCTGAAGTCAGCCGGCTGTTTGACCTCTGAGGTGACGCCACCGGCCCTCTCAGCAAATAAAGGAAATGAAAGGAACACTTATTGATACATAGAAAAAAAACACTATCTAAAAACACTGACAAAAATATATAAAATAAAGCTTGAAAATAAAGTGTAACTATTTATGTATATGCTCATGAATACTTTTATATATTTTTATGTACACATACATATCTATTGTTTATATATCAATATATCTATTTAAAGTATAACTTAACTCTTGCGCTTCAGCCCCAGAAGTCACAGCGAAGGAACAGATCTGAGATCAGCCAACTCGGCGAGTAGAAAGAGAGCGTAGCGACCGCTGAGCTCAGATCAGCGCTGACTTCGAAAAGGGGCGGGGCTTGTTTTCGTGTCGTTTGTTTTTTTGTCTATTTTCTTTCTGTTGTTTTTTACAGTTAGCACCTTATGTAAGTCAAACAATAGAAAAAAAGGAACGTGATAGCATATACGAATGTGCAAATGTACAACATTAAAAATACTACAAAGATACATTTGTTTTTTTTTTCAAAAATACAAGTGATATAACATGGATAGAAAAAAAAATAATATAAAACAAACAGAAAAGATGAAAAAAAAAAACCTAAATGAGAACTTAAAGCATGCACTTGATCCTTTAGTGTGTGGGGAGGGTATATAAAAGGGTCGGGTAAGGAAAGTCAGGACAGGGCTCTGTTTGGGGTCGTTGACCTGTGTGATCGCGGCTTCTAGCCTTGAATCTTACGCAGGATCTCGGTGGAGACGGGCGGGTGGAAGTTGATGGTGTGGTGTCTCAGGCCCTGCGAGGTCTTGTAGCTCTTTCCGCAGCGACACTTGAAGGGTTTCCTCACACGGATCTGCGTGCGGTGGCCGTTCTTGGCGTGGTACTTGATACCGTTCACATTCTGAAGAGACGGGGATGAGGAGACAGATCATGGAGGGGGGTTGTGAGTACACTTCTTACACACAAGTCTTTGTTGTTTGACTGTTTTATACCAGACTGCAGTCACAAGATGGTCTTTTATTA
The DNA here is from genome assembly GCF_904848185.1 of Acanthopagrus latus. Classification (NCBI taxonomy): domain Eukaryota; kingdom Metazoa; phylum Chordata; class Actinopteri; order Spariformes; family Sparidae; genus Acanthopagrus; species Acanthopagrus latus. The sequence continues at coordinate 18,197,175 of NC_051041.1, forward strand.
ACCCAGGTCTACACTGCTTAACCAGAGCGCTGAAACTAATCTTGTACATGGAGATGTCCCAATCCTCTCTCAAATAATATGGTTAGCTTAGCACGAAGACTCGAAACAACTTGATTTTCAGAGGTGCTGGTACTTTTGGACTGAACCAGGCTAGCAGTTTTTCTAATCTTCCTGCTAAGCTAAGCTAACATGCAGTAGTTGTAACACCGATCAGGATTCTGAATCTCTACCTGCCACTTAGTTTGAGAAATCTCAAATTAGCTGAATTCATTTAAAGTGCTGACACTAGGAAACATGACAGTGTGACACAGCTGCTGTCCAGAGCTTTTTAGTCAAGTTATGAAAAATAAATCATACAAGTTACATTCAAACAACATGTTTAAGAGGAGCAGAATTTATGACTTGTAAACATCAGAACAGTGTGACTGTAGCGTAACAATCATTAAACTGTTTATTCTGTCATGTTAATTTTATTAAATCTACATTCCGTTTATCTGTGGTAGCTTTTAATCATCCCTGTGTCTGTCTGCTGATCTGACTGGTAACTATCCTTCTGTTATTGAGTAAAAACTCCCACACAGAACATTTTAAAGTCCGGCTGGCTAACACATGTGGACTCAGATGAACAACAAATACGGCTTTATCCTACGTCACTGTTTCGGCCTGAAAAGGGCAGAGGAGAGTAATGTTCCCACAGTGTCCATTTGTCAAAGAGCGGGGACTTCAAGCTGAATGAGGCTTTTGTTACCAGCCGTGATATAATTCAACCAAAGCAAATATACCATGATACATTTATCACTGCTTCTAATCATGACTTTCAGGATTTATATTGCACTTTTCTGAATAACATGTGATAGTCAGACAAAAGCTCCAGTGTGGTTTTGGGCGTGCTGATCTGAAACCTCGTCTCCTGACTCCGGAGCGGCCTTACCTTGTATCTCTTCTTACAGCCGGGGACGGGGCAGGCGAACGGCTTCTCCTCTCCCCCGTTCATGCACATCGAGCTGAGGATGGACTCGGAGCTGATGGCGCTTTCTGTGGTCCACGACTCGTCACTGTCCGACTCCTCGTAGTCTACCTCCTCCTCATCATACTCACTGCCTGGAGGCACGACGGAGACACGCAGAACAAAAAAATCCACTAGTCAGCCCGGATGAAATATGCATGGGGACATACCCAGTAGCACATCATGGCTCGGGAATTTACCAAACAGAAACAATATGGGACTTTTATTAATAGTTTTCTCTATATTCTGCTCTGGCTTTGATTCATTAGCAGCAGCCCACATGTCACTGAACTGCAGTGGTGTGTGTGTGTGTGTGTGTGTGTGTGTGTGTGTGTGTGTGTGTGCGTGCCTGTGAGTCAAAACCCAGGGACTGGCACTCAGAAAGAGATCATTAAGTGGGAGTGATCCCCATTGCTCAGCCTGGAAAAAGTGCTTTGCTAAGTGCAGAACATTTTCCACTCGCATGTACACACACACACACACACACACACACACACAGGCCACACTGACCCCCCACCATCTCACAGGAAATGCTGCACCTCAGCATGAGGAAATGGATGGCACCCTGGCACATGTCAAAAGAGGGCGTGTGCGTGTGAACGTGTGCGTGTGTGTGTATGTATGTGTGTGTGTGTGTGTGTGTGTGTGTGTGTGTGTGCGTGTGTGTACCCAGACCTAACACTACGTTTGGAACCATTTGGGCTGGAATTGGACATCTGCTTCTGGGCTGTGCAACACACGGCCCCAATGAACACACCGTGTGACAGCTGCTATGTAATTAGCAGAGTGTTGACTGGTCTGCTCACTGCAGGGGCCACCAAGCCCAACACACAAACAACACACACACACAAACACACACACACACAGCAGTAGAGAGGGGCTGGGGTTTCAGTTTCTACACTCTCCTCTCCTGACGCCGATTTTCTTCACGATTCAGATATGTGACGAGTAAAGTCAAGTTGATCTGAGTGATTTCCAGCTTGTACTGCTGAATCAAAGGTTCGCTCGCTCCCTCGTGCTCTTTGTTACAGTGTGAATATTTGTGCTCAGTCACCGGCTGTGGAATAATCTGCATTCTATTCACGCAACAAATATCTTCATGTGTTGCTCATCTGCACGCCGTATGAATCTGACAGATGTGCCTCTGATGGGGCAGCCACAACTGGAAGCCCTCTTCTGTTACCGCCAGTAGGCTTAATTTGCATCAGTCAGCTCCACCGCCCCCCATTCACTCGACAGGTACACGCCATCCGTCTGTCTTCGTCTCAAGCACACATTTCAACACACACACACCTGTCGTACCTGTGGGTGTGCTGCTGCGGAAGGAGGAGGAGGGGGTGATAGGGGGCGTGACGGGAGGCGTCAGGTTACCGCTGGTGTGGCGAGGAGGCGTGGCCGTGCTGTTCCTGGACACTCCGCCAGTGATGGACAGGGAGAGCTTGGGCGTGGCCTTCTTCTTCATGGTTTCCTGCTCCCGGCGCGCCGCATCTGTCATGAACCTGATGACACGGAGAGAGCGGTCAGCCATGTTGTTGTCAGCTTGGGCGGCTCATAGTGAACCAACTGCAGCGACAAACTTCAAACTTTGCTTTTTATCATCATGTATAACATAAAGGATAATTATTGTGTCTTATTCTCATTGTCATTGTTTCTGACATGATGTCTGTTTTTACAGCTACAGCAATAAATCAATTAGCCGATCAGCTGTCAGCTATTAAATTCATCACCACATATCCTGATGATTGACTGATTGATGGGTTTGTGTCATTTATGAGGAATAATTGTAAACATTTCCTGATTCCATCTTCGGTTTCTTCGCTGCTCTGTGACAGTAAACTGAAATTCTTTGACGACGTCATCTTAGGCTTTGGTCTGATCGACCGCTTTCTATGTGCTATAGACCAAACTACTAATCGATTATTCAAGAAAATACCCAAGAGATTGGACTGACGCAACCTGGGGCCACTATAATTGTATTTTTTAATATTATAAAGTCCAAATATGCAGTCGTATATATGATGTTACTGATATTTAAACCTTAACTGTAAAGATGTGTTCTGTTTTCTTTACCCCTGAATGCTACAAAGACAGCTGGAGGCTTTTTAGAGAGTATTTTGAATTATTTTTTAATGAATTACTTGTACTTAATGAGCAGCTAAATTGCTCAAGTTTAGATATCGTAGACTCCACAGCCACCTGATAACCTGAGCTGATTTTATTTTGTCCCTGTCACTCACAGACCTGCTCTCTCACTCTCTCTGGTGTTGTCTGTTGCTCTAACGGGAGCATTTAAGGTTTTATGTCATCTGATTATGGCTGTTCTGAACACTACGAGTGGGAAGTCTGAGGTTGGACAAGACATAACTGAGCTGCAGTCATCACAACACTGTGCAGCGAATGCCTCTGACATTTACAAGCTCGCCACTCGAACAATGACCACAGAAAACAAACCTCGTCCTCTCTTGCTCTCTCTGTTTTCACCGTTATTATTCTCGACGCTGGTGTGATTTAGCAGGGGACTGAGTGGCAAGTGACACATCGGTTCACCGCACAAAAAACACACATATGCCGTAATCCTGAAAAGGCGCCTTTGGCAGTGCCATTAGCGTGGAGTCAGGAGTGATTGTCTTGTGCGGTTTGCTGTGCTGGTCTGTGGATGAGTCACAGCTGTGTCTATGGGAAGGCATCAGTCATTTGAGCTGCTCCCCGCAAGCCACATGTGCAAACTCTCTCACAGAAACACGTCTTTCAACGGTGGAGCAATGCTGCCCTCTATGGACGGAAGCCTTTGCTTTTGTGTGTGTGTGTGTGTGTGTGTGTGTGTGTGTGTGTGTGTGTGTGTGTGTGTGTGTGTACCTGTTGATGTAGCTCAGGGCCAGATAGGTGGGCTGCTGTTGCTCCTGCTTCTCCAGGACCCGCGGATCTGTGTCTGAGAGAGAAAGACAGCGAGAGACACACTCAGATTAATCACTGCTTCGTGTGGAGGGGAAATATTGTGTGAATGCTCGCAGTAAGGAGCTGACTCATAGATCTATTCTTCCTGCCAGACTGGCTGATAGATTGCTGCGTTTTTCTCACACTGCCTCCTCTGTGTTACTCCATAGTATGCGTGAGCCTGCAGATACATTTCGGATACTTTCATAAGCAGCGCATTATTACGCCAGCGCCAAGCCTCTCTGTAATTTACTACCAATGCCATTCCCAAGACTACTTAATCATTGCCGGGGTCTGAATGTGGCAAAGGAGAAACTTGTCCGAGAGTGAAAGAGCAACTCGGACGCCCATGATCAATGTGCACAGTGTGCTGCTCGAAACACACACATGCTTTTTTTCCAGTTGACTTGCTAAGTCAGTCACACTACAGTAGGCGACTTCCAGAGCCTGAGGGGAGCAGTGTTAACTTCAAAGCCCCACCTCCCACCCCCTGGAAAACAGGGGCAAGTGTGCATGAAAACACTGCGGGTGGGTGCATCTGTGAAGTACCAGTGCCATCAAGTGTTCAGCGAGGGAACATTCAGGGGGGAGACACACTCAAACACTAGCCGGCCATGGCGTGCATGGATGTGTCTGTATGTGTGTGTGTGTGTGTATAATTGCAGCTTTATATGTAATAGCTGGCAGATGTATCGCAATTCACATCCAAGAACTGGATCATCTCTGTACGATCAACAACACACTCCTGGACGCTCCCTTCCAGCTAATCCCGAGTGTGTGTGTTGGCCTTTTTAGCCCTTTGTTTTTTTTGTTTGTTTTTTTAGGTTTTCACACCTCATAATTAAAAAAGAATGCAGACTTCCCACAGTGCAGGAAAACACCGAGAAGACCAGCAAACAGGAAAACAACCTCCAGGAAAATGTGCACTGCTGCTGCTGCTGCTGCACAGTCCTCCTATACATGTGAAGATATATGAGAAAACATGGAAAAGGCAGGGAGGTGAAAAAAGATGGCAGGGGAATGCATCTATAAACACACACACACACACACACACACACACACACACACACACACACACACACACACACACACACACTGAGGTGGTCCACAGAGGAGGTCTTTGACAGTCTTTTATAGCTGAGGCTTAATAATCCTACCTGCTGCTCTGATGTAGAGACCAGAGCTCTCTGCAGATGCATTAGCTCGCGCGCGCGCACACACACACATACACACACTCGTCGACCTACATCACTGTCAGAACTTGAGACGCGACAATGAAGTCTGACCTCCCCTAAATCATTTTCTAACATGCCCAAGTCTTTATATATTCTTAAAACAAAGACAACCTTTGTTACAACGACCCAAAACCTTCAGACAACATTTTGTCAGACATTAAACTGGCTTTCAAATATCAGAAAATAGTGGAACATGTCCGTTATTATATGAAAGAGCACATGGTCATTTTGTTTCTGTTGAATACAACAAAGAGGAGCAGAACAACCTGAAAGCTGGACGCATGGAGCATGTGGTATTCCTGCTCAGGCAAACGACTGAAACGACGCGTCAGTCATCGAAACAGTTACAGATTTATGTTGTCGATTAACTGACTGACTCGTCGTTTCAGTTCTTATATAAAATTTCAGTGAACAGAGACAGAGGTGCACCAGTTTTAATCCTCTTGGCCATTTCAGATTCAGATCAAAAGAGTATAATCACAAGTGTACAAAAACATTCTGTTAATCTTCTTTAATGGAAAATACAACTGTATGTTTGTAATAAAATACTGACTATGTACTAACTAATAACAAATAACACGATGTAATTTATTTTAATGGCCTGTTACTTAGCATTTACACTTTGTATTCTGGGACTCTTATTTTGAAAGGTAAAAACAGAAGAAGACCTTCAAGCTGAGCTGACAATGAAACAGGAGCACATATTCTGGGTTAATGTAAATGTGACCGGCACAGAATCAGATACGTCTGACAGTGAACGGCAGGTTGTCGGTCATCACGGGTCCAGTTCTGGTTCCTGCTCACCTGATCAGTGCATCTCTAAACGAGCCTAACCGGCATCTTTAACTTGCTTGCTTTGTCCGAGCAGGAGTGTTTATCTCAAACATGTTTGATTCACAATCACAACGCTCAGAGGGAAACAGAACAACAACTGCAACCGGCCTTTATTTTCATTACTGATTAATCTGCTGATCGTGTTCATCGTCGACCATTTGGTCAATGAAACAAAGTTTACAAGAGCCTACAGTGACGTCATCAAATGGCTTCTTCTGTACAACAAAGAGTCCAAAACCCAAAGACTCGGGTCATTTTCTTATAAATCCTCTGACGTCACTGAGGTGAATGTCTGACGGCCAGGTATCAGCAGGAAGAAGAAGAAGAAACGAAACAAAAATGTACATGGAGCTCAGGTTGTTTTGCTTTAAGGTGAGGTAAGTGTGTGTGCGTGTGTGCGTGTGTATTGTGTGTGTGTGTGTGTGTGTGTGTGTGTGTGTGGAGAGGAGGGGAAGCGGGGTGTTGGTGGAAATGGAGTGAGCCAGGTGCAGAGAGAGAGAGAGAGAGAGCTGCAGTAAATGTTCACTGGCTTTACGACTTCCGCTCACCTAGCAGAACAGGAAGCTAACACACTGCTGATCCCTCCTACACACACACACACACACACACACACACACACACACACACACACACACACACACACACACACACACACACACACAGTTTAAGCATACATGAATACCAATTTTAACTGGTCTAATATTGGACGTTTTACATTCCACCTACAGTACACATTCAGCCCTGACAGAAGCCGACTCCGTGTGCGTTTTCCAGACGTTTCAGGGTCTCCGGGGTCTATAAATATCTCTCTAATTAGCATTCCTGTCATTAAAAGCGGGGACCAATCAACAGCCGCTCCACTCCCTTCAACACAGACATCCATCTCTGACCAGCGGTGCGCTGCTGCCCCCTGCTGAACACACGCCGTGTGCATGAGTCCACACATATGTACACATGTGTACAGGTCTGTGCGTATGTGTGGAAACCAGGCCAAGAATGCACGGCTTGTTTTGCAGCCTGCTAATTAAGCCACAGAGAGCGTTTTAACGTGTTTCTAGAGCAGCAGGCAACCGGATGGAGGGAGAGGAGCGGAGAGGAGAGGCGGAGGAGGAGCAGGGGGGGATATGGGTGGAGGAAAAGGCAAACTTCTCTGTAATTACACTTCCCAGGGCCCGGTGGGGCGCTCGGGCCCGGCGACTTCCGAAAGGCAAACTGTGTGACTGTGTGTACGTGTAGCGTGAAAAGAGAGGGTCTGCAGTTTCCAGGTCGGGATGCCAATCCACTAATTGCTCCGCTACACCCTGACAGGTCATTTGGGAAGTATGGTGAACACACTCTCGCACACACGCACGCACACACGCACACACGCACACACACACACACACACACACACACACACACACACACACACACACACACACTCCTTCCTGTGTCACACCTCTCAAAGTGGGATGGGAAACAATCTGGAGTCTTTGGCTGGACTACTTGGTTTTAGTCAGTATTAAGGAGACTTTACAGACTTAAAGAATTAAAATATAGTAGATGTATGAAACAGGAAGTTGTCCACTGACGGATCATATATACACCAGCAAATATTTTGATTATCTAAATGACTGTAAACTGAATAACTGAGATTTTAAACTGCTGGTCAGACAAAAAAGAAAACTAAAGACGTCACCTTCGACCGTCACAATGGTTTTAGTGACTTTTTATAGATTGAACAATCTATATATATATATATATATATATATATATATATATATATACACACATATATGAAGCACTCAATATGAGCCTTATATTAAAAAAAATCAAGCACATGTTCATATGACCTGCTCTTGCTCTTGTGGTATGTATTACATGATGCCAAACTCATTGTAAAAGGCAAAAAGCTTATCATACTAAACTTACATATTTAAAGCTGGTCTTGGGCTCATGAATGTGTTTGAAAACAACAAATTTAATCTGAGCTATAGATCATAAAGTCATCCACCTTTGCTCTCTGCATCTTTGCCTTTCTTACCCTCAGCAGTTCATAAACCACAGGTTAGGAACTTTAATTATCGGTTATCGTGTCGACATCGGCCATGAGAAGCAGGTAATTATCAGTAATTAGCATCGACTGAAAAAAAACCAAAACATAACATGCACCCAGAGTCAAAGGTGACAACCTCGAGCGCCTTGTTTCCTAAAGATATTAATTTTAATTTCATGTGAAACAAAGCAAGGCAACAAATCTTCACATTGGAGCCTGACTGATACTGATCCTGTCATTAAGGAGGGACAGATCTCTTCACATGAGAGGCGCAGGAGCCGGGGAAAAACTTTTTACTTGAAATATTACTTCAATGAACATTTATCAAAGATGTTGACGAGTCACATTTCGTCATCTCCTTGATTTAATGACTGAACATCTGAGCTTTGAACATCCAGTCGCCACAAAATGATTTCACCTGTCAATACAGTCAATAAAGAATAATATTCAGTAATTACTCATTCCTGCTGGCAACAACCAACAAACTGTGCTCAGACAAATTCTGGGAATTCACCCAAACCGCCTTAACTATGCAATTATATTGTGATTGACAAAAAAATCACAACAGCAGGTTCACCAGCAAGAAGCCTGTTAGTGACAGACGGGTCAAAACTGCTCCTCCAGATTGTATTCGCCTTTTTCTTTGATCCCGAGCAGATAGATCGAGGAACGCAGCCAAACGCTGCCTGTGGGCTGAATGATTACATCTCTAAAAGTTACTGTCGGTTAATTATCTGCAGGCTTCAGCGGCGCCTACATTATCACAACCTGATGATGACCTGACTCCTCGTGCCAGGTCACACCTCAGCCTCTGATTATATCTGTAAAACCAAAAACACAGAGGAAAGAAGTAAATTAACCCGTAGAAATTCAGTCCAAACAAAGCCGAGGTGTTTGGGATTTCCCTGTGCTCACACCCTGATTTTTCCTTTTGAACCTCCTCCCCATTTTTGATCTCCATCGACCTCCCCCCTCCCTCTCGGCTCCTGCTTGGTGAGGTAAGAGGCAGGTATGTGCTTGTGCAGCGCTGCCGTGCACCCGGGCAGGCCAGGCTGACATCACTACATTCCTCAGACCTTACCTAAAGCCGCCGCATAAAGCCTCCGTCAACAACCAAACATCACAGTAAACACAGTTCGCCAAACCCACTTCCTTCTGTATTTAACTGTAATCTAAACATTACACATATGTTACTGGAAGGCTGCTATCTTTCCTCGTAGGATGAGGTCATGATGAGGATTTGCATTTTATCAGATTTTCTCATGGAAGAGACAGCGATGGGTTAACTCGTCTGTTTTCTGCTTCAAATGAGATACAAGACACTAAAAGTTGGTTGTTTAGTTGATTAGTAACTTAGAACTTATTATTTGAGTCATTTCTCAAGCAAAAAAGTCAAACATTTGCTGATTCAAACTTTTTAAATGTAATAATTTGCTGCTTTTCTTTGTCATTCATGAGATTTGTGACATTGTCATGTACGTTTTTCATGATTTTTAGACATTTTGTAGACTAAACAATCAATAATCAACCAGTTACTCATCACTTGCAGCCCCACAACAACAATATACAGTCTGCCAAACCAGAGTCAGAACAACAAATCGACATTTTTTGACTGTGCAGTACAGAGCAGGTCCTGCCACAAGAGGGCAGCACAGTCTATGTAAATCTGTTTCTAGCACAGGCCCACACTGATTTCTGCACCCTGACCTGAAATCCACTGACTCACTTTTCACTGCTATTTACGTCCGAGACCAGGAGCCTGTTGTCACCTCTGGACGGGCTGATTCACTGCGAGCTGCTGCTGCTGCTTCATCGTCTGTGTGCACACGGCAGGACCGACCACAATCACGGCAATCTGTAATCTGCAAAGCCTCAAACTGCTTATATCTGACACCTCACGGGGAGCAGCTCAGAAGATCACATTCACTTATCCTTTGATTGATTGTTGATCACACACTGCAGCGCAATTTCAAAAGTAAAAGTGGGAGGGGGGGATCAAAGCTAAATGCCAATACCTCTCCTCCCCCCCGTCCTCCACCTCGATCCCCTCCATCTGTCACATTTATCCCCGTGGTAACTGATCTGTGAGCGGTATTGATTAGACTGATCTTGAAGCGAGCAGAGGGGAAACTCATTAATCCAAGTGATCCGAGCGGGAAACCGCCAGTCTGCTCAGCTGGCGGCTGGGGTCAAAGGTCAAACAGCCAGATGGGTCATATATCAGTGTCCGTAGGACGAAAAAGACTAAATCTATTCATGCCTCTCAGTCAGCGTGCATCCTCTAATCTGTTCACTGGCTGACCTGGGGAAACGTTAAGGGTCTGCACTGAAACAGGTAAGAAATAAAATGTCCATTCACAAAGATGACCTCCCCCTTCTTTTGGCTCATTAGCAAGCTATCCATGGAGCATATGGCAGGACCGCGGCACTGCCACCACCCACACCACTGCACTTTCTCCTCACCCACAGACTCGACCCCACTGTCTTCTTAAAACCTCAGCGGCACATCAGTCCTGCTCCACATGTGATGTGACATCGTCCTCATCACAGCTGCTTTGTTAGTGAGACAGCAGGTGTGCAATAACTCAGCCAAACATAACCCCCCCAAAACCCCTTTAGAGACGGCCTGTTGCCATGGAGACTGGCTCAATGAAGCATCCCATTCTACCCCCCACCTCTCCCCCGTCGCTCCAAACAGCCTCCCGAGGATGGATACACACCACAAATAATGATTAGCCCACATCAACTTTGTGAGCGATTATCGGAGTGTTCTGTTGGTTCACGGCTCCGGAGATTCTCCCGCGGTGTCGTTCACCAACAGCAGATTACAGGTCAATCTATCGGAGTGCGTCGCAGAAGTGAGCGTTTGAACTGCGCCTGACAAAGTGCTAAATATCTAACAAGCATAACAGTGCAGGATGCTAATGAGACGGCATCTGAATGATCCTTTCAGGGGCAATCAGCAGCATCCAAAACCAGGCAATACTAATTAGGCCTGCAGAGTAAAGTACACAGAATAATGACTTCTTTTTTTTTTTTTTTTTTTTTTTTTTTACAGATATTGCAATTGAGATATGATTTGCAATTAGTGGGAATCATCGTTTTGGCATTACACTTTTCATTTACACTGAAAAGTCTACGTTTGTTGGCGTCTCTGTACCAGATAAATATGCTTTCTAACATCTGGGGGATGAGATTTAAAGGCCTTTTGCCTCTGGGCTCTTGCAATTTCTATAATATTGTTGATTAAATGTGCATGCCTTAATGCAACTGGCATAACAAAATAACAATTTATTTACTGCACCTGCATCTAAAAGAGGCATACAGGTGTAAGACAATAGTTAACAGTGAGATTAAAATACATGCTGTTGTTCTTGAGGGGCCACATGTGTCATTCATTGGACAGTAAACTGATAAATATGTTTATTACCATCAATATGTCTCAATACAGCAGCACTAATGTGATTATTCGGCTGCTTTAATGGCTGATTGTGTCCAATTCCATAATAACAATGTGATAATAACAAGCTGTACTGAACCAAGTGGTGCAACAAGTTGAATCTTGTGCATGTTGGGAGGAAAAACAACCATCTGAATGAAAAACTTGAGACTGGTCAGAGATAATTAAGTGACACCTGAACGCGTCACAGGAGGTGACAAACCTGACAGACGTCCTGGCAGCTCAATACACAAACCGTGTGTGTGTGTGTGTGTGTGTGTGTGTGTGTGGTCAGGCCTGGAGACATAAACACACACACACACACACACACACACACACACACACACACACACTGTTAGCCGTGCAGCCGCTGCCTGCTCGGAATGCTAGTTACACCTATGCGACCTACGCGGCCCTCGAGTTACCGCTGCAGAAAGGTTGACTGTCGCGGCTAACGCAGCGTCCAACGAGCCGGTCACTCGTTTCCCAGCTGAAAAGAGTGTTTCTCGGGACATTTAAAGTCGTGCTGCTGGTTATAACTCGCACTCCGACGAGCCTCGACGGAGAGCGAGCGGCAGGAATAGCGGAATGCAAACCCCGAGCCTGTCGGTGCGCTCGGCTAACTAGCCTGGCAGCTAGCTAACAGCAGCTAGCTGCCAGGCTCCGTCTCCCCCCTCCGGCCCGACTCACCGATGTGATTGTCCTCGATGTGGACGATGAGCTCGGCGAGAGTCTCGAACTGGAGACCGCAGCCCCCGAACCTGCAGGAATTGGAGAAGAAAGAAGCGGCGGCGATGCCCGTCATGTTCGCGGCGCTGGTGCATTCACCGGGCGGATAGATGGGGAGGGGGGGACCGGGGCGGTGAACGAGGCGGAGGCAGAGTCTTCGGGTTCGGGGTGGGAGCGCCGCAGAGCGCGGAGCGGCGGAGCAGACACCGGGCGGCCAGACAGGACAGCGGCGGACGCAGCTGGGAGGCAGGCGGGACGGTGGGGGTGGGGATGGGGGGAGGGCTGGCGGGCTGGTGGCAGCCTACGTCACGACCTGCCTACCTGTTGGGATCTGGATCAGTGCCCCTGGAGCTGAGACATCACAGATGACATCAGACGTGCTTCAGTTCAGTCTGAGCACGTTTGCATGAATTATACAGATAAACACCGACACATATGCAAAACAGAGTAAACAAGTGTGTGCATCTGATTTACTGATGTGTTCTATTATTGTGTTCATATTAGTGTTTTGGATGAACTTCACATCTCAGTGAATGGATTTGTACAGATTATTTATTCTTATTTATCTCTATATTTATTTTTTCTTAACTATGTTGACCTACTTTATAATGAAGCATCATTTAACAGCATCAGTCACTTAGGCCATTGATCCAAATCAAATATGAGGAATATGTATCAGAAAGTTCAAAAATGTCTGCAAAATGTTATTTAAATGACTAATTTTTCATGTCACCTTACAATCTGCTCACTTTTGGCCAATTAAAAATGCGATTAATACGTATAAATTGCTGCAAATTATTACATTGGAGCCTGTTTAACTATAGATCAGCAGCAGGAGGTAAAATTCTGTCAATTCGTCTTAAAATCGATGCTTAACTTGTGCCAATTGTTCATATTCGGATGTGAGAGCTTGCTGATAAACACGTGTGAGCAGTCATCCAGATTCTGAGGATAAAGTCTCGAGGAGGCGTCAGGATCAGAGTCACAGAGAGTTCAGGAGTGGCAGCATCACGGGCCCAGAATAATGACTGGTTGTGAGCCGGACATTTGCTGACAATCTGCATTCTTCTCTTTACAGTCATGATGGTAAATAGCTGCTGGATCACAGTTTTTTTCCAAACATTCATTTTGTGCTTGGCAAAAAATACCCGCTGGTGTATTTCTTTTAAAAATATCTTTTACATAATCACTTTGAAATGTGCAATATAAATACATTCCTTGCTTTGCTTATTTATTTATGTATTTATTTTATTTTAATGGAGTAGATTCAGTTATCTGCCATGTTCTGACCCCCCCTTTTTTTTTTTTACATGTTTATAAAACATGTCAGCACTTTAGCCTGCAACGAAACGGAAACTCAATCATTATTTGTGACATTTTTAAAAATTATTGTTGCTTCTTTTCCACACAGATAGCCCTCAATAAAGTGGTGTCATTACAGCACAACTGCTCATGTAGAGCTTTCCCTGTGTGTGTGTGTGTGTGTGTGTGTGTGTGTGTGTGTGTGTGTGTGTGTGTGTGTGTGTGTGTGTGTGTGTGTGTGTGTGTGTGTGTGTGCATGTGTGTGTTTAAGTTATAGTGGTTGCATAACCCATTGACAACAGCATCTATTACATCCATAAAGTTAACAGATTAATGTTACCCTGTAATGGCTCAGTGGTGAGGAGACGACTTTGTGATGTGTGTGTGTGTGTGTGTGTGTGGCTCCCAGAGAGAGAGGAGAATGTCCTTAAATCACTGGGGTTGGCTAACCAGGGCCGGCTGGCCTGTGTTGGACCTGTTAATCGAGCGTTAAAACGGCCTGTCATAAACCACCGGCTGGTGACTTCAGCAAACAGCCTTAAGACCCTGGAACACTCTCGCTGTTTTCCCTGACTGCCCTCTTTCTACCCGACCTTATGAAACACACACGCACACACACTATTAAAAACATTAAATAAAACTCCAATCCACAGATTCAAGTAGATCCAAACACACACACACTCACTCACTCACTCACACAAACAACATGACATCACCGGCGTCTGCACATGTACAGTATAGAAACCCAGTGACTTCATCGGCCCAGACACAGATGTTCTCTCTTACACACAAACATGCAGACACACACACACACACTCAGGCAACATAAACACACTCATTACGCACACATGTTGTATCAGAGCTCTGCGACAGTGACGCAGTTCCTCGCACCGTTACGTAAATGAGAAGTGGTAGCATGTGTTGTGAAATGCAAGAAAGAGAGAGCGAGATACAGCGAGGAGTTCGTGGTGCATGACATCATCTCATCTGAGGTCTGCGGGTGGCGCACAGTGTAACAGTTTGGATTGATTTCAGACCAGCACAGATATTCTGATTATCAGCTGCTCTCAGATTTAAAAAAAAAAAAAAAAAAGATTGCAATGTGCCAGCGAACAATTTCTGTTCATGTTTTTTTTTTTTTTTTTGTCGGCTCCTGCGTGGATCTGCATGTGAGGGCATAGCTGGATGCAAATTTAACACCAGCCATCTCATTATATAATCAGATGAATATAACTCGCACACATGGACGCTGCTTAAAGTATCTGTTCTGTGATAGAAATAGTCGTAAACCGCCGTGCATCAAATGAACAGTTTGGCAGCCGAGCCAGATGTAGGTGCAGAGAGGATCGTGGGGATTCAGGTCAGCAAGTTTGTTTGACCTTTGACCTGAAACGCCATATTTTTTACAGACAAGGTGACATCATCAGGTTCTGGACGGGCGGCTCTAGAGCTCCCAGTCTGGCTGTTAAAAGCCATGCAGAGGCAAAGATGCCAGATGGTAATGGCTGGTATAACCGGTGAGTTATGGAGGCGGCTGTAATCTCAGTGGCATTGTCTGCTCCGGGGTGACGGCCGGAGACTTCCTGGCTGCCGTCATACACTCTTCGGTGCGACTCTGCACACACACGTGCTGTAAAAAACATCCCTTATCTTCACTGAAAACAAATCTCAGTGATTCACATCCACACGGGGGAAGAGCTCAAAACACAGAGTGACATCACCACAACTTCCTGTTTCTTCTGGTTGCCATGGCTGCCGGGATTTGAATACTTTAGGCGATTGGTGGACGATGAGTCAGTGGAGTTGGGTGGGTCCCACTCTGCACTTTCTACCACAACAAAACCAAATCCCTCTGTTCACCGGAAAGCCTGACCAAACATGGCAGAGATATTACTCCACGGATTAGCTCAGCGGAGATGTGAATGACCGAAGTCCCTCCTTTTAGTTTGTCGAGGCTTCATGGCATCATCTCAACAATTTGATCAAATTTCAAAACAATGGGCCATTAGCTGTTTATGTTCTGAATAAGTACGAAGAGTTCATATTTAATAACAAAATACAGCGGAAATCAACTTCTTAACTGTGAAGCTGCGCCTGTAAAACATGACACAAGCTTGTGTCAGGGAGAAGTGCGACTCCTTGCCCTGATCATGACTTATGACATCATATCAAACACACAATAGCAGCCAGTGTGTGATGACTGTGGATGCACTGATGGTAACAATAGACCCAGTCTATCACAACGTGTCACACTCTCTCACCAGCGCTCCACTGCTTTTGTGACTTTTGAAGTCGCTTCTCTCACATAAATCTTGTAACAACAGTAAGTATGATCCAATAATAAGCTGATGTTACTGTCGATACGTCACGTGGCGGCTCTGACATTAGTAAGACTACAGGCAACATCCAGGTAAATGCATCTTATATGTGTTATAATCCATATTTGTATAATAATTGTGTATGTTCATTCAGTTCAGTTGCTCGATTGATGGTTATCTAATCATAAATGTGTGTTTCTTTTGATAAAGAGGTCACAATCAGCTGTATTAGCACGCAGGTTATTTCACTGTGGTTATTAAATTACTCTCAATGTTCCTGAAAGAAAGTTATCAGACGGTCTGTAGGGAAGAAGAATACACACAGGTAACAACAAGATGCCACAAAATACAAAGTAGGCGTATATATAAATAATACAGTGTCTATAATCAGACAAAGTGTTTCTGTAAGTTGTCAATAAACAGAAATAGTACAGCAGAATTAATACTGAATGGATAAATGAGTATATTAATTCATATACATGAAGATTATATGAGTGTATCAGCCAACAGCGTGAAGGACATGTCAGTCACAGTGTTGGATGATCTGTATACGCCAATATGTATACAGGAGTACATACATAGTTATATGTAATAATTATATCATAATATATAAGAACAGTGTACATTTTAAACTGCAATTATATAATTTAGAATTTGTAGGTAACGTTTTAGTGTTACATCTTGTTCACAATGAGATAAATAAAACAATAAAAAATATCATTTATTATTATTATTATTATTGTTGTTGTTGTTGTTGTTGTTGTTGTTGTTGTTGTTCGAGTTTCTTCTGTCAGGATCAGTCTGGGTCGAACCTGCTCTCTTCACATCAGACTGCTGCTTTATGTTTCAAGGTACCACTTTTCCTCCAACAGTAACACGACTCCATCAGAACCCTGCGTAAAGTTTTGCGAAGGAGAGAATCACCTCGGGGGCTGTTGCTCATTTCTGACGCATACAGGCTCGGTTCCGACGCTGGGACGTCCCGCTTCAGTCAGACACTCAGAGGCTGGGTTTCATCCGCCCACCCGGTCTGCCCCGTGTCCCGTCACGTTGCGGTTGGTGTGTCTGACTCCGCTCGTCTGACGGTTCTGGTCCGTCCACCTCCACCATGTTGCTGTCTCGTCCGTCTCGCCCCCCTACCGGCCGGTGTCATAACCCCGCCCCCCCCTCCTCTCCCCCCCTCTCTCCGTACGGGACCGCAATGATTTAGAAGTTCAGGAATCCCACGTGACGTCACCGGGAGGGTGATGTAATGCTTCTGTAAATAGATCGTATTGTAATCCCGCTCCAGTCCAACGTGGTTCCTCTCCGGAGCGCCGCTCGTCCCTCTCGACCTGTAGGTAAGCCTCCGCAGTTTAACTTCCATTCACAAAAAAAACTTCACGCGTCCTGACTACACGCGCGCTGTCGGCTTATTTATTTCGCGCTGCTGGGAAAAAAAAAAAAAAGTTCTGGTGCTGTTGTCTGTGTGTTCTGGTGCGGGTCATCACGGCGGACGGGCTGAGCGAGAGAGAGCGTCTATTTGGGGGGTGTGACAGCACCCTCCGTACAGCTGTGCCGGGCTTGTTTATGAGCTGAACAGGTTGTTCTCCGGAGCGGTACCGGGACAGGATACGCACCGCGACACGCACAAGAGACGCTGACGGAGGAGTTTTCTGGTCGGAACCGCTGCCCCGTTTGAGCGCCCCCCACCCCCTCAACCTCAACCCCCCCGAGCCGGTGCGAGCGGTCCGGCGTTTTTGTTGACATTCATCCATCAAACATGGCAACTTAGAGGAGCAGTGAGTAGCTGGAGCCGGACTTTATGTGTTTAATCCAAACTTCTGCGTGTTTCGTGTCGTTTGGACCTCTGCGGTGATGTGAAGTGTCGAGCAGACGAGCAGACGGGGAGAGGAAGCGGGAAAAAAAAAGAAAGAAAAGAAACTCTTGTAATTCGGTCGCCTCAAAGATATTAATCCGCGTTGAACTGGCAACATGTTGTTGGATTTATGTATTAAGGGTGACGTCACTGCATTGATGTAACCGCTCTGACAGACGGGATTTTTTTTTTTTTTTTTTTTTTTTTGCTGGAAAAGTGCTGAGTCTGCTGATCTCGCGCGAGCACAATTGAGAGGTAAAAACAATCAATAATAATAATTATTATAATCTGTAGAAGATAATTAACTCGTGTATATCTGATTATAGCGCAGCTGTCACTCACACTGCAGCTGCCATTACATTAACTACACTTATATCAAAATAATATCAAACTTTTTTTTTATTCTTTATCTTTGTTCAGCTGATTTCTGTCTTTAAACACACACACACACACACACACACACACACACACACACACACACACACCTATGAAGTCACCTCTACTTGCCAGGGGTTGGAAAATGGGGGCCGAGGCAGGTTCGAACCTGTCAGGAGGAGCAGGCCTCCCTCCCTCCCTCTGCCACCTCCCACCCTCATTCCTCCTCTCTTCCATTGTGTCCTCCTCTCTCTCTCTCTCTCTCTCTCTCTCTCTCTCGCTCTCTCTCTCACTGCCACTTGTCCTTTCCATTCCCCTCTCCATCACCTTGATGTCACTCTCCACCTCCTCCTCCTCCACCCCTGCACACACTTTCCATTTCTTATGGAAGCCTGTACTCTCTCCCCTCTCTCTCCCCCCTCGCTCTCACTCTTTCCCATAACATCAGGACCCACTTTAGCGTCGTCTCAGCGCTTTTCCTCTCACGCAAGTTTTCAAAGTGTGTGTGTGTGTGTGTGTGTGTGTGTGTGTGTGTGTGTACCTGTGAATAAGCTTTCTCAGCCTCCTTTATCAATTCCTCGATCACTTCCTCCTCCGGGCAGCTGTCAGTGGATGAGCAGAGTCGCGGCAGGGTCACACTGCTGACCTCTGCGTCCTCTCTACAAGTGTGTGAGTCTTGTTTTGCTGACGCTCAGCTCGGAGGAATGCTCGAGGTCGACGAGTTGAAGTCTTCTTCCTCTTTGCTCTCACTTCAGATGAGTCTTAATTGCTCCCCATCACTGGCTTGATATCTCCAGCGAGGATCTGAGCGGGTCAAGCCTGGGTGAGAGCGCCGCTTGTGCACTCAGTTGTGTGTTTGTGTTGATATTTTTACCTCATGATGACTTTGTGTCATGCACGGAAAGCATGCATCCTCTCATAGCCCTCGTATTATCAACTGATGCCCAGATGAAAGTCTAATCGTAGCCTGAGACAATCACACCACAGACGAGCGATGATCCTGACTCTGTACGAGCTCCACAACATATGTCTCCACAATACAAACACATTGTATTATAGCACTCGTCCTAATAAAACGACTGCGGTGCTGTCAGACGCCAGGACTGCTGCACTCCTGCCGGCACCAAAGGGATCATTTTCCTGGAGATAATGTTGTGTCTCAGGGTGAAACATCCATCATCTGTGGCATCTACCTCATTACACACCGCTTCCACAATAAAGACATGATAATAGGACGATAACTGAATCTGAGGGCATTCTGTCTGTGAGGATAAAAACACAGAACAGAGAACTGAAATCATCGCACAGTAAAGACAGACTTCCCTACACGCAACGTGACGAGGCTGCAGGTTAACGTGTTGTTCTTGTCTTCTCTGTGTTGCAGGCTTGTGTATGACATGAATGACAAACAGGACAGGCCTTATGTGTGCGGCGCCCCGGGCTGCTCTCAGGTCAGTTGGATGCAATGTGTGTGTTACATCTCAGGGCTGGGTGATGAAACAACACTGCAATATTTTTAGGCTATATTGCAACACATTATATATCTTGATACCCAGAAATCTCATCACAAGCTCCTCATCATCAACAATCAACACTGTGACGATGTTATAGGTGGATTATCAGTAATTACTTCAACGATGAGATTTCTAATAGTAACTCAAGGGAAAATACAGTCCCCAGAACACAGTTTGAATCTAGAACTACATAGTGCACCTTTAAATAAACACCAGCAATGTGGATGTGATGATTAGAAGAATCAGAATAAGTAAAACAGTCTCTTAAGTACAGAAAGAAACGTTACTTTTAATGTTATTGAGCCTTTAAAACCAGGAAAAGACAAAGTTTGCATCATAAAACTGATATTTAAAATCTAAGGTGATTTATTCTCATATCACGGTAACAATATAATTTGCAGGCAGATTATTTAATCCTGACAGAATAAAACAAGTATATGATGAGTGATATAACATAATTTAACATAGCAGAAGAGTCATTATGACATGATTATTAACTGTGGGAAGTATCACTGAACAATATGTAGCCGTGGTGTTTGTATACCAGCAGAAAAGAGACTGGATGCAATATATTTCTAGGCTGATAATTATAGGATTCACACAATTTAACATTTAATTTATTAGATGAAATGCACCGGGTCATACTGTCAACATTCATGTGACAGAAAGAATTATAGTCAGAATAAAAGTAGATGAAAAATGAAAAGAAAAAGAGCTGTGTTAAATGTTAAATTTGTCTTTTCTCCTTCAAAACTTACTCAAACCGATTAATCAAACTATCAGAGCAGTTGCTGATTGAATTAATTACAAACATTCCCTTTCACTCCTTTTTCACCTGGAGCGCTACAGTGTCCAACAGAAAGGTTCTGATCAGGTAACTATTAGAGGTACCAGCTGATTAAACCGAACATCTGTGTCTTTGTGCTGCAGCGCTTCCAGTTAGAGGAGCATCTGATCATCCACAGACACAAACATGAGATGACCCTCAAGTTCTCCTCCATCAAGGTGGACACAGCTTTCACAGGTGAGGCAGCGCAAACGTGAAAAAACACAGAAAAAACAGACAAGTAACGTGATGTTTGTGTACAGTATCTGGTTTTAATGAGCAGAGTTTCCTTCTTAGCTACTTAGACATGCTATATGTTGCTGTGTGTGTGTGTGTGTGTGTGTGTGTGTGTGTGTGTGTGTGGTGACCTCTTTTCAGGATCAGCGCTTGATGAAAAAATGATGACGCTACGTTATACAGTATGAAATCAGATAAGCTCGATACAGGCTTCCTTCCCTCAGATAGTCTGTGCTGTGAAACAGAGCCGCTCATGTTGCACCGCGGACAGCGAGTGTACTCCATCAGATCAGAGCACACACGCTGATACGTGTCATCAGTGGAGGCCCACTTTGATTTAAAAACACACAACTTTAATGTCTTTATTTGGACTTTGCAGGCAGCTGTAGGAGACAATATAGCAGGAGGAGTGACGTAAGGAGGAATTTACTGCAACATTTTGTGCACCAGGATGTGAGTGTAACTATATCAGTTTGCTGGATAGTTGAACAGCATCAGAAGGACAGTCAGCGCAATTCATTACTGACACACTGGCTTATTGTATGTAAATACAGTATGTAATGTGTGTAAATATAGTACAGTAGGGAAGAGTCCCCACTACTTATTCATGTGTCCATTACTTCCTGGAATGGTTGTTTTGTCATAAAACAATAAAATAACAAAGGTTACAATCATAAAATAGAGAGAAAAGCAGCAAATCATCACATTTAACAAGCTGGAACTAGACAATCTTTTGCATTGTTGCTTGAGAAATAACTAAAACAACTGAAATTGAAAAATAATTCCACATTGATTGATCGACTCGACTTGATTCTACATACAAAACTGCACTCGGTTTTGTAAATTCCTCATCTTCTTCCGCTTCTTTCAAGTGGATGGAAAATGGGTCATCCAGCTCAAAGAGCTGCTAACCCAAAGAGAATCAAATTATCACGGGATTTAGAGGGAGACTTTGTGTCCCGTGACGGTATAAATGCTTCTTTGCATCATCTTTGCCATCGCAAAAATAAGAATAAGACAAAAAATGTCTTTAAAAAAACACCAATCTTACCCTGAAGTGCACCGCATGCAACTACAAATTATTAATGCTGTGGTTCTTAACTCCTCTGAGACTTTAAATAAAACAGATTTGCAGCTATTTGAAGGAGAAACAAGCGATCCAGCAGCTCTGAGACATGATTTCGCGTCAGCGTTCTGATCCAGTTGTACGTCACAGTCTTATTGTTAGAAATGTAAAAGCCTCTTTTGTGCCAGTGAAGGATGCTGGATAGGTGCTTGATCGTGGCTGAGGATCCGCCTTGATCCGGACTCGCCATTGGGACGGTGTCACGTGACAGTCTGTAACCATAGCAACAGCTGTGTGTCTGGATGTAAACATCAGCGTGACATCTAACCTCTGCAGACTCTCCCTCTGCGTCTCTGTCTCTGCAGCCTGTCACGCCTCCTGCAGGAAATCTCATGTCAAAACAAAGAGCCCGGCTGACCTCTGACCTCTGCATGTTTAGACGGCTCAGAGAGACGGACTGATGTTATCACAGAGAGAGACAGAGAGCGCGGCTGAGAGGAGACTCAGCATCACAACTCGTAGAGCAAATAAGCCTGTTTGTGTCTGAAACATGTCTTCCTCTTTCTCTGTGTGTGTTTTTGTACGTGATGCGTCCAGACCAGACTCCGACGCCGACACGATTTCTGCAGAACTGTGAAGAGGTCGGTCTGTTCAAAGAGATAGAGGAGGAGTTCCTTCAAGCACAAGAAGAGGAAAAGAGCAAACAGGTGAATTTTACAGACAAACGTAAACCAACAATAAGAAGAATTGCTTGATAGGTGTGTTCCTGTCAGGTGAGCGTTTTGAGTGACACTTGAATGTGATGGAGATTAAAGCAGTCAGACCCAATCAGACGGCTGCAGATATCTGACCTGCTGTGAGGAAAGACACACCGCGCGATCACGTTCTCCCTGAGAATTAAACAGCTAGACATCAAATGCACACACACACACACACACACACACACACACACACACACACACACACACACACACACACTCACTCTCACCTAAACAAATGCATGCATGCATGCACACACACACGATAATCATGAACACCAGTGATGGAGGAAGTATTCAGATCCTTTATGTTCACACTGGTTCTTTATAAACACTGATGTCACTGTACATTCATGAGTAAAAGGAAGGTTAACAGGTGATCCAGTTCTGTTACAGACTCACCTTCTGTCCTGTGTTGTTGTTTACTGTGGCAGTAATAATATCACTTATAAACATGAGGGTGGAAAAGTTGTCTGTTGCCACTTTAAGTAAAAGTTTGTGAATATAATCAGGAAATTATAAAAATAATAAAGCTGCTAATAGCATTATATCTATTTATCAAGTTGATTAATGCCATTAATCAAGTGTTTGGTATATAAAATTATTAATCCTGTCATAACCTCAAAATATGACAAAATACATTAAAATTACTTGAAATGTCTTCACATAATGTGGTTGCTAGTAGGAATGTGAATGATTAATGATTAATTGATAAATATGTGTTAACTGATTAACAACGTGTGAACCGACAGTCAGAGATCACCTGAATGTTTGTTGTTACAAATTACAAATACTTAGTTAATTATTAGTAATATTTAATTTATAAAACACGAACAATACATTTTATACAAACTGATGTTGTCACATTTTAGCCGTTTAGCGTCGTCAGTATGGAGGTTCTGTTTATTTTAACTCTTGATTGTTTCAGCTGTATTTGTATAAATTGTTGAGTAGCTCAGTTTACAACAAAACATCACATTTTTACAAACTCTTTATATGATTTGTGTTTAAAATTTTAATTTCTAATGCAACTAATAACTACAGATAAATGTAGTGGATTTAGAAAGTATAAAGCGGCATGAAAAGAAAGGACTGAAGTTAAGTACAAATATGTCAGATTTGGGATTGAAGTGCAGTACTTGAGTATCGTCTCCCCCACAGACGCTGTCTCATAATGGGCCCTCCTGTACGAACCAGCTCAAACCCCAGCTCCAGCTGCAGCACCCCCAGCCGCCGCTGCACCACCCTCAGACCCACCCGCTGCAGCACCCTCAGTCTCATGGCACCATGATGGCCTCCAGCTGCAGCCTGGCAGCCCAGCAGGTTCTGTCCTCCTCCCAGTCCGGTTCTGTCATCACACAGGCTCCCTCCATGCTCACACACTCAGGGTGAGTACGCTCATATAAACGCAGCAAACGCCATCCGACTGTACACACACTCTTCATCGCACACACACACACACACACGTGCTTTTCCTTTTAACTTTGTCTTGTCTCACTCGTTCTTCCTCTCCTCTCCTCGGTCCTCGCCCATCCGGCTTTTGGACGCAGTATAACTCATTCCGTCTCGCGCAGACTGCCGTTTCCCCCCCCTGCATAATTTATCACTGCACTAATGAACTGAGAGAAAGCAGGAGGAGAAATCTAACTTCAGTTTACTGAGAGAACAAAGTCGTCGCAAAAGAGACGCATAACACCCACTCAGACCCGCCGCCACCCACCCTGCCACCCAAACACGGCCTCTGTTATGTCTGTTCGGACTCAGAACCAGACGGGAGTCTCAGCGGCCCGTGCAGCTTCCACGGCTCCCTGGTTATCAGCCGGTTAGATTAGAGGAGTTCCTGTCTTTCATCTGACCGACGGCTGCTCTTTCTCTTCCTGACGTTTCAGAGCTGGATTTGGGTTTACGTCCTTCTATTCTAGTCATGTTGGAATTAAATATATTCAATTATTGGTATCGTATCAACATCAACAAACAACAACAAACAAAAACAGAATGAGACAGTTTTCGCTGCTTCATCTACTTTCTTCTCTCTTTTCAGCTTCTGTCGCCAACTGTAAAACTTTTTTCAGTATTTCTTTAAACGTTAGCACACTTTATTTTGTCATTAATTCATGTCATTAAAGTGTTTGTGCTATTTTATGCCTTTATTGGAGAGTAGACAGTAGAGACGGACAGGAAATAAGGTGAGGGAGGGATCGACGCCCAGCAAAGGTCTCAAACCAGCGGACAAAGTTCGTTAACACCTCAGGTTCCCGCTCATCGAAATAAAAGCCTTCGCTCCAGCCGTCATCAGACCTATAACTGACTGATGATTGCAACACATGTTGAAGACAAACAAATCTGCGATGTTGTTTAGATGACGCAAGGTACAAATAAGTTCAGTGACATAAGAGGCTCCGAACATCTGTCCAGGACCTGATCGGACATGACGGTCAGCGGAGAGAGAGCTGACAGTCCGTTATGGTACAGTAAAGCAGCGCCAGCTGAATCCAGACAGCATGTTGGTCAGTGAAACCAGCTAAGTGTTGCTACATGAACAACATGGATCGAGTGTCGGAGTGTTTCCCCCCGTGTTTATCACCGATTTCCATAGCGACCTGGTCTCTGAGTGTCTGGCCGTGGGCCCGGCAGAACTTGTTGTGGTTACGTTAGGAAATGCTGTTTTGGTTTGCCTGTACTTTGTTGTCTGTACTTTGTTGGGCCGCATACCCCAGATTCAGTGATGACATCAGTGCCGATGACCTCAGCGTGGTCACAGAGGCCCACGCTGTCCGATTGGATGAGAGCCAGAGCGGTTAGGTCAGCACATGGCACCCCGGGTCTCCACGTCCCCCGCTGTGATCCCCCAGCGTCTCTGCCGCCTCTCAATCTGTCGCTCTCTCCTACAAAATTATCTCTGTTTTTTCTATTGTCACCTCCTCATAGTTTCCACTGTCGGCGCTTCACCTCACACCTCTGTTTATGTCAAACACAGTAACATTTTTATGTATTCAGTTTTAGTTCAGCTGGTTCTTTTGCCCAGATTTGAAGTGTTTGTCGTCCCACATTATAAAACTGCATTTTTTCTCACTTACTTCTTGTGGTTTGTAGCTTTTGGTTTTATGTGCCCACATTTCACACATCCTCCACCCAGTGTTGCCAGATCTGACTGACACCAAACAGCCCAGAAAGAACCTTAAACCTTTTATTCTCCACTGGTGTGTAATGCAGTTTTTTTTTTTTAAATAACAGGCACACACACACATATACACACACGGTTTTGCGAACAAGGTGCAAAATGAACTTTTTCATCCAGTGATCTTTAAATTGTCTTTGCTGTTTGTTCGTGTGAAAATAGAAAAAAATAGGTTAAATAAACGGATCAAATACGAGCTACTTAATGAATTACCATTGTTTTTGTGGCTGGTGAGTCAGGCAGCCAGTATTTAACTGGTAGATGTCGTCATTTTTTGCTCTAGTCGCAAAAATACCTTCATCTAGACAACATTAATCACTTTAAGTCATCTTGACCTTAATTTTTGAAACGCAAATGGTAGGTAATAAGATGAATTAAGCCATTAGGACTAAAACAAGGGCTCTGATTTTTAGTTCTCATAGTTTGAATTCAGAAAAACTAAACCCACCACATGTACAACAGTTAGAGATATTCTGTCACGTTAATCAGATGGAACAGATTTATCTCAGACACATGAACAAAAAACATTTTGAATGAGAAATAAAATAAGCCAGATACAATCACATACTTCTTACTCAGCCAGTCAAGTGAAAACTAGTCTGTTTGGGAGGTAAACCACCAAACCTGGCAACGCTGCCTTCACCTCAGAGCAGCAGAGGTGAAAAGAACGTTTGGATGGAAACGACTCTTTTCCAAAAACAAAGTCCATGTTATTCTGGATTATCCGAAGAACAATAGTTTTCACAGGGAATATTTTTGTTTGCAGAACTGTTCACGTTGAGATTTGTGGATTATCGTAGGACATCGTTTCTGAAAACACACCGAGCTCACGTTGTTTTTACGTCTTAGGGTAACTCAGAAAATGCAGTGACAGATCGAGTCAGTTATCCCTCTTCTTATGTCATCTGTTTATCCTTCCCCGGTTTCCACACTGACCTTTTTTAACCACGTCCGTCTATCTCAGTCTCACCTCTGTCTGCCATGAAGACCCGGCTATAAATGTTGCAACCTGCACCTCTCTCTGAACCCGGATTAGTGAAACTGTAGCTGTGGACGGCTCTCTGGCATGACTCCCCCCCCTCTCTCTCTCTCTGTGTCTCTCTTTGTGGCTGACCACAGGCCAGTTCCCGGGCCGCTGTCCTCCCTCCTCCACATGAGGAACAGACACCGACAACCGCTGCCGGCCTCCTTACCTGGCACCCTGCCGGACCCCGCCATGCAAGGGGCATCTGCTCAGCACATGCCCGTGAGTATGGTCGACCGGCTCAGCTCACGCACATACAAACACACGTGCACTATGATTTATAGATGCAGGTATAGAGGCCGAGAGTGGTCAAGACCTGCGAGCTAGAAATATTCATGGCTGACAGGAGAATTCACTTCACTCTTGTGTGGATGAATTAATGAAAGAGTGTCAAACTCCAAATGGATGTGACCTTGTGTGGAACTCTTTACATCAGGAGGTGAAGCTTTTTCCTTGTCATGGTTGAAAAGGTTATTTTTGTGTCAATCTTCTCCCCTCCTTCAGATAGAGAAGCAGATGTCATGTGTAATGGGTATACCAGGTCCGGTACACAACCCTTCCTGTTCCTCGCCTCAGGTACGGAGCAGTCGGTTCGACCCGCTGATAGTTTCTTCCTCTGCCTTTGGATTATTCCGCTCTGCTCTGGGAATCGCAGTCTGCTTTGCCAAAGACTGTGTACACACACACTGAGTGGACACCAGCAGCTTTGTGAAAACTGATACCAACACTCCTGTTTTTAAACCAGAGCTGAGTGTTAAAGGGAAAGTTTAACAAATACAAAATCCATATTTTTCCTCTTAACCGTACTGCTGTTCACTCATCTAGACTCTACAGAGATATCAGCTGTTGAGACGTCTGTCTTCTCTCAAACGAACTAGACGGCAAAACATTACTTTTACTCAACAGCAACACTCTTTCCAGAAGTCATGACCCAGTTTCTTAATCTACAGACCATGTTGTAGATCAGTTACAGAGATTTATAGCAATATTATATTTGTACGGTAAACTTGAAGCTAGTAATCTTAGTTTAGCATAAAGACTGAAAACATGGGGGAACAGCTCGCTAAAGGTGATGAAACCAGCCTACCAGCACCTTAAACGCTCGCAGATTTACATGTTACACTTCACTTGTTAGAATAGTTTCAAAGCGGAGCGTGAAAAGAGATAATTTGCAGTTTCATTAGGGATTATGTGCCAGATTATTTCCTCCTGGTGGCAGCTGGCAGCCACTCAGATAAGCAGACTTTGTTTAACTTTCGAGCCAGGATAACTGTTTCCCACTGTCTTTAGGCTAAGCTAAGCTAAGCTAACCATCTGTTGGCTGTAGCTTCACATTTTTATACATGTAACATGCAAGCATGAGAGAGACTTCTTATCCAACTCTGCGCCAGAAAGCAGATAAGTGCATTTCCCCAAATAAGTTAACGTTTAATGGTTCCACTGTTGTTTTATCTTCTCTTAAATGAAATCCACAAACCACAAGCTTATTCCCTTCTAATCAGGATGGACAGGAAACAGAGTGTAACTTTACACTTCAGCACACACACACACACACACATGGACAGCCACAGGAAGTCACCACATTCACGCTCTCTCTGGCTTCTTCTTGGTTTGTTTTATTTTCCTCGTGTCGACATGCTCTCAATCTCTGCCCTCGTGAATTTTACATCTCCTCTTTCCAGGGCCGTGTCGTATGAATTGTTAAAGATATGTGTGCTATCAAAAGCAACTTCAGAGTGCAAACTGTGAAATCGCCCTGTGTACACACACACACACACACACACACACACACACACACACACACACACACACACACACACACACACTCGCAGGTTATGACTTCATGCGCAGAGCTTGTATATAGAGTGGCGAATGAAAAGTGGTTTCGGGTTTCAGAGCCGAGCAGGTCGCAGGTTCACATCTGAAACTCTCTCACACACACACACACACACACACACACACACACACACACACTTCTTCTTCCCTAGACCGATTTGATTCAGTTCTATTGTCATTTACTCGCTCCAGCTGTTAGTAGTTTTGCATTTCCGAGGTGTGAAAGACAACCCCGCTGTCGGTGTATTAACACCCC
The DNA here is from genome assembly GCF_904848185.1 of Acanthopagrus latus. Taxonomy (NCBI): domain Eukaryota; kingdom Metazoa; phylum Chordata; class Actinopteri; order Spariformes; family Sparidae; genus Acanthopagrus; species Acanthopagrus latus. The sequence continues at coordinate 18,225,935 of NC_051041.1, forward strand.
TCCGTCGTTCAGAGTGACTCCACGCTCGGCTCCAGTGGAAAAGTGAGCGTTTGACAGAGGCTCAGTGTTTCATGTACAGTTCCGTGTCTTCATTCACTGATCCCTCCAGACAGAAATATCAACGTGGTGTGTCATCCAGTCCGAGGCGATCCATGATGTAATCACAGGCCCCAGTGTCAGGGTGTTTCTATGTAGTAAACAGAGCTGAAATACTCGTGTCCCGTCCTGTTCAGTGTGTGTGTGTGTGTGTGTGTGTGTGTGTGTTTGACTGGCAGCCTGGCTGGCTGGTAAAGCTGGCGCAGACAGCTCGGTGACCTCATCCTTGGCACCCGCTAAATGTACTCCCTTTTTTTCGGCGCTGAATGGTTGAAGGGAGGAGAGAGAGAGAGAGAGAAAAAAAGTCTGCTTCTTCTCTTAAAGAAATATTGTGTAACAGGGAACAGATAGCAATATTGCCAGGCGGTGGAGGTGGGGGTGATGTCATGCTCTAAACATGACCTCTCCCTCTCCTCTGCTGAGCGTAGGAGAAAGGTGAGAGGAGGTTTAATTTAGCTTGTACAGTCTGTTTAGTCAGATGATACACAGGAATGATAAAGTGTGAAGGTATCAGGCTGCAGACAGCAGCATTTATTGGAACGCGTCTTATCTGCAGTTGTCTTCGCGGTTGTGGACGATTAGGAAAATGGTGATGATGGGCAGAGCGTTGGATTGTGTCTGAGAGCAGCAATCAGTTTAATTTTAACACGTTTGGTTACGTAGATGTATGAGATACTGCAGGAAGCGGCTATTTAAGTTGTCTGACCTGGAGCGGCCTGCAGGGTCCGGAGCTGATTTGCTGTTACTAATTTAGCTGGTAACGAACGCGCTCACGCTCTGTGACAGAGATGGAAGATAGTCATGTTTAATGTAGAGCTCCTTGTATAAACGGTTCAATTTTAATATATCAATATGTATATGTATTTTAAAATCTGTGTTTTAAGTCAGGACATTTCTCTTAGTTTTCTACAGTAACTTAAAATAAGTTTTATATTACGGTCCTGAATTTTACAACTGATACTTAAAACAGTGAGAAGCCATTTGGTGGAATCAGCCACGTGTTGCATTCATACTGAAAACATAAACTGCAGCTGCCGTTAGCCAGTGAACTCAGTTAGCTGTGTAGCTACAGGTCCTGTTAGCAGTGGGAGAGACATCAGCACTGGTGTTTCTTCACTTTCAGGTCATAATCTTACATTTTTAAAATGGTGTTTTCAAGTAGAAAATGTTCACATTGCTCCTCATGTTCAAACTTTAAAAAAACTCGTAAAAGGACGTGAAGTTGCTTTTTTCTCAGATTAGGCAAAAATCTTGTGAATGAAGATATAACAGCAACATTTTAGCATTTAAACATGCAAGACCTCGTTATGTTTCCTTTGTTCAGCACAAATGTTCTGTCATTTTACTCGAGGTATCAGTTTGTTTTGTTTGGTTGTTTCTGGGGAAACTGCAGATGATGCGTCAGAGATAGTGAGACGGGGAGTGAAAGTGACTAAACACAACGTGGATACGACTTTAAAATATTACCTCATCATTTCTACCTGAGTCACGTCAGATGTAGTTTTAATTTTTGTGGTTGTTTGACAATGAAGAAATGACATACTGTGTGTTTTATATGCTGAAGGAGATGTTGAAGAGTAGGTAGCAAATAATCGGAATCTACCAACAAATAACAGCAATAATAATAATATAATAATGAAAAAACATGCTTCATTTTAGTGGAACTGTGGACTTTCTTCCCTGCCTACATATCCCAGCATGCACTCAGCAGCATAACTTACTATGTATCTTTTATCTTTTCATCTCTCAGAGGTCCAAACAGACGCTGAGCCACCATCATTTCCAACAGCACCACCCGGGAATGGTCGCCATCAACAACCCCGTGACGTCGATGGGTCACATGATGGAGATGATGTCGCAGCGTCACCAGGCGCCTCCGCTGCAACACCATCCTCATCCTCCTCACCACCATCATTCGCAGCTCCCAGCTCCACCCCTCACCTACAACCAACAGCGCTGTCATGCTCCACCTGCACCTCCGCAGCATCCGGGTGGCGCCCACAGCCACCAGCTTCACCAGTCAGGGAATGTGAATGTACCGCACGCTCAGGCTCACCAATCACCGCCTCCGCACCTGCACCAGGGCTCTCCACCTGCACCGCCCCTGTCAGTGCCTCCACAGGTGCGACGCTTTATATCGACTGAACAACTCGATAATGTCAAGAGCTACAAGTGGCCTAATTATTCTTATTTTACTTTTTAAATATGTGTTTGTTGTTTGCAGTTATCCCCTGTTGCACAGCAGATGCAGCCCTCCCACTCCCAGCATGCACTTCAGGCAGGTGGTAACTGCAGCGGTCCAGGAGGAGGAGGAGGAGGAGGAGGCAACAGACGCAGGAGGACGACAGAGCACGACCCCGACGAGCGCAGGCAGAAGTTTCTGGAACGTAACCGGGCTGCAGCCACACGCTGCCGACAGAAAAGGAAACTCTGGGTGTCATCGCTGGAGAAGAAAGCCGAAGAGCTGACGCACACGAACCTGCAGCTACAGGTGAGACGCGCTCCGACAAGCACACACTCACAAACACACACTCCACACCTCTCGGGAGGATACTCAGTGTTTGTTTTTTCCAGAACGAGGTGACGTCGTTGAGGTCGGAGGTGGGTCAACTGAAGCAGATTCTGCTCACCCACAAGGACTGTCCTGTCACCGCCCGGCAGAGAGAGGCGCAGGGGTACCCCAGTGAGTAAAACCCCTCTACCCTGCACCCTCTCTCTAGAAAACTCACCAGCTTTTCCAGACGCCTGACACCAATCATCTCCATCCACCACTGAGGGTATATTCAGATACCTTGTATGTGCACATAAGGGAATAAACGCCATGGTTACATTCTGTCTCGTTACGACAAAACCACCTCTGGGCACACACAGGGACCTTAAACTGTTTCATTCTAAAGAGCACTTAAAGAGTACAAACTCCCCACCATCTCCACATGTTGGTACATGCACTTTTATTCCTACGGAGAGCCAATCAGGGGAAAGCACTGCACTCTTAACTCTCCACTTAAGAGGAATCAATTTGTCTTTGTCATCTTTCATACTCATTTAATGAACCGGACCTCGATGGTGTTTGAAATACTCGAGTGCACTTCAAATTTCTGGCACTGGCTGTCTTTTCTGCCTTGCATGAAGCTAGCTCGCAAACGAAATGCAGACCATGCCTATCTTGCACTCCGGCAGGCTAAAAGCTAACCTTCAACAATAACTGAACCTGTATGTGACTTAAAACGATTGAGGAAAAAAAAAACGCACCTTGTGGCTTAAATGGAAGCAGCCATTGTGTTTAAACTAAGTGTTGAGCTTCGGAGATCAAAGATGAATGCAATATTGGCATGTGTGCTATTTTCTATTGTTGTCTTTTTACTTGTATTTGTTAAAATAAAAGAGATATTTTCCTGTAATCAGAACTGTATTGGGCTTTTCATTCATCTGCACGCTCACAAACCGCACGGACGATCCAATCAGGGATCAGGGTCTTTGATTGACAGCTGTCTCTGTGTCCAGCTGCAGGGGTGAGCCCTGGAGGAAGTCCCTCCCCTGTAGGTCCTGGGTCTCATCTGCAGGCCATCCAACACAACAGCATCTCAACCTCCTCGACAGCCGGAGGCGACACAGGGCACGACCCCCAGCCCGGACGCTAGCCGTGTAGAGGAGGGGGAGGAATTATCTTTCTCTGCCGTCACGCCACTAAAGTCTCACTCAGCTGTGGATCTGACGCATTGTAGATGAAACACTGAACTGGATAGGTGACTTTATGAATCCATGTGAGCACTGAGGTATCTTTCAATCTTTTCTTTTTCTGGGTCGAGAGGAGACCAGAACCACATACTGATACATTTCCATAATAGGTGCAGAAAACGAGCTTCGTTAAAAAAAAACAAAAAAAAAAACTGTGATGGTTTCATGGCAACTGGATCCTGTGTTTGTTCACAAAGTGTCTAACCATTGCCTGCCACCCACTGACTATGCACATAAACAGTCATAACACATTGTTTCGGTATTCTTGCTCTTATATCTTGCACTAATTTTGACAAACGCCTATATATATATTATATCAGTTTTATATTTCTAACTGGGCGTCTGTGAGTGCACACCTTATGCCTTCTCTTCGACGCAGAAGCAGCTCGTCAGAAACTGTATTTTTCTATGAATAATTAATACTAAGAAGATAAAAAAAACTGTTGTTCAAATCAAACTCATGTCTCGTCTCTGAAAGCCATTTGAAACGTGATTGTACAGTATTTCCTTCCAGGCACTTTTTTCTAACTTGCCCTCAGACAGTATATATATATATATATATATATATATATATATATATAAAAAACTGCACCTCTTGTCTCAGTGGGTTAATAAAACAAAAGATTATTCTGGTAAGTCCTTGTGTCTCTTAATTGCTGTTTGTAAGCCTCTGGCTGTGACCAGTAAGATGATCAGTGTGTTTCTGTGCTACAGTTTGGTCTAGTCTGCCATCTAGTGACTGGTTTGATGAGTGGATGTTGGTCAGCAGAGCAGATGTTAATATTTGGCTTCTTTGAAATAAAACAGTATTTGCAGAAATCCTTAACATGATACATGAAGAAACATTTATCTGTGTGTTGTTTATTACTACATAATTTAATATAATTAAATATTTAACCATCAGTAAACGCAAGTTACCCAAATTTAAGGACTTTGACAGATTCTTCAGTGCAGAATTATTGCTTTATGTTAAAATCTCGACCGGTGACGTGAAAATAGTTCACGTGCATGAAAGTGTGTGTGTGTCAGTGTGTGTGCGTGTCTATGATTTTGGACTGCGTGTGGGCGGATCTCCACCCTGTCTGCTCAGACAAAGGAACTGCTTAACCATTGCCAGACCTCATCTTGACACGAATGCACACACACTTCTCTAACATACTGTTTTTTTTATTGTCCTCCTCACCCTCACACATTGTTTAGATCTCCCTTTAACACACGTCATACCACGAGTGCAAGAGAAATATCACGTCGACCCCTTTTTAATATGAAGTATCCTGAAACATGATAATGCTGCTGCCCATCCTGACCCGTCTCGTCTGCTCAGCTGAGGCGTGTGGGGAAATATATATATATATAAAAACCATAAAATAGATCATCCAGAAGACGAATCACTCACATTGTTGGGGATTTTACTTCTTCATGTTACACAAAATCATATATAAAAGTATAAAACTTGATAAATGTGATACAAAAACAAGTGTCTTTTTTTTCTCCTCCTGCCAGCCAGCAGCCATCATCACTACACACTGTACAAATATGAGACAATATGATGTCTGTGAACTCAATATTAGCACCATAGTTGAAATCAGTGATCAATCATTCATGCGTACGCACTTGAACAATCGCAAACAAATTGAGAAAACACGAGCGCAGGTGCAAGGAAATGAACTGAGAGAGGAAAAAGGCGCAAAGCAGGAAGAGGAAGTCAGAGGGATTGGACTTCCTCTGGTGTCTGAGAAGGCACTGATGAGCTCAGCTGTTCTTTCGTCGCAGTTAAAGGTTTTTCTTGTGGTCAAACGAAAAGAGGAAACGCAACGTGGTGGTGGGATTGTGTGCTTGGTTTGCTCACAGCCGCACACACACACACACACACGTTTTCAAAGGTAGGGAAGACGGTTCTGGAGGAAGATCGCTGATTGTCAAGTCAAATACCGACCCAAAGAGTCTGAGAATGAGACTCAACGATCAACTATCTCTCTGCACGTCTCCCCTCCTTTAAGAGAAGGGACAGCCTGTTGTACAGTTTCAAGTTTTTAAGGCTCTAGTCCGAGAATCTCTGCATGTCACTGTCTCTGCGAACACTGTTGCTGTCCAGAAAGCGCTCACAAGGGAACTCGATGAGGTCGCCCTCCTCCAGGGGCGAGAGCCGCGCCGGACGGCTGCTTTGGTAGCTGGTGAAGTCAGCAGACACCGAAGCCGTTGTCATGGTTGGACGAAACGGTCGCCTGGTGGAGTACATGTGCCTCACGTGCACCGCCGACTTCCTCCTCTGCAACCTCCTCTTCAGGCTCCGGCCCAGCCAGACGCTGCCGATGACCAGCAGCAGCACGGCGTTCCCAGCCAGCGTCGCCACCGTCACCAGCTGGAGGTTGGAGGTCAGCACACCTCCTCGGTTGAGCCCCTCAGGGAGGGTGACCAGCCCTGCGCAGTGGTCACGCGGTGCGACCTGACACACCGATCCTCCGACTACTCCCTCCACACAAACCATGTAGGTCACGTCTGAGCTGAGCTCTCTGAGGGTGACGGAGCGAGCTGTGCCACGAGTGTACACGTAGCGGGGGAAACGATCCTGGGTGCCAAACCGGTCGAACAGAATCCGGTAGTGGACTTCGTCGAGGCCTGGGCCAGGTCCTGGTGTGTGGCTGTGATGATCCCGGGTGGTCCAGTAGACGGTGACAGTGCTTGATGTCACATGATCCACTGACACATTAGTGATGAAATGGCGGTTGAACACACAAGGATCTGTGATCACAGGTAGAGCCTCCTCCTGATCTGACCTCAGCAGATCAAATCTTGCTCCGGACTGGACCGGAGAGGTGGAGCTGGTGCTGGTGGTGTAGGTGGGCCCGGTGTTTGGATCTGTGGTGTTTTTCTCCAGGATTCCAGCGCGACTTGGTGAGGAAGTGGATGGTGGATCAGCTCTGGAAGTGACATTTGACCTCTGTCTTCCTTTGGCACGTCTCCTGGTTGTGTCTGCAGCGGGTCGCGACCTCGGGCTGACAGACTCTTTCTTCGGTTTCTTTCTTTCCAGTGCTGCCACCTCTACACCTCCTCTGTCTCCCTGGATTCTCACCTCCTCCTGTCCCTCTCTTTTCATTTTCTCTCCCTCTTTCCTCATTATCACCCCATCCCCGTCTCCCTTTAACAGCTCTGTCTCCTCCACCTGGCCCTCTTCACCTCTGTGCTCACCTCCTGTCTCTCCCCCCTTTACCTTTACCAACATCCCCCCTCCGCGGCTCTCCTCAGGCCCGGCTTGGCTCCTACACAAGTGGGTCAAGTTCCCGAGGGGCTGCAGCTGGGAAGCATTCACATAGTCCAGATATTTCCCTCTCAGGGTTGCTGGGTGATGACATTGCACAAAAACAGTCAACAACTTGCCCTGAGAGTGCGCAGCAGTCATCCATCTCTTCAGCTCCTCCAGGCGACAGTCGCACGTCCAGTTGTTGCCATGGAGATCCAGGTCGTAAAGCGCGTTGTTGAGTCCAAAAATGTCTCCTGACAGGCTGGTGAGCATGTTGTTCTTCAGCTTCAGCACCTTGAGATGCTTGAGCTGCGAAAAAGCTGAAGGGTCCACTTGTGAAATCCGGTTGCGACTGAAGTCCAGCTCCTCGACGCGCTCCAGGGAGTCGAGGAGACCGGCGGGGATTTCCTCCAGCTCGTTGCCGTCAATCAGAAGCTCCCTGAGGCTCGACAGCCCCCTCAGAGCCCCGCTGTCCAGGCGAGAGATCCTGTTGTTGCTGAGGGACAGCGTGGAAAGCTTTTTCAGATTTTGGAAGACGTGGTTCCCGACGTGCTGGATCTGGTTCTCGGACAGCAGCAGGGTTGTGAGGGCTCTGAGCTGGGAGAACGTGAGGGCGCTGCGCACGGCCGCCTGCTTGTTGTGCGCCAGGTTCAGAAAGCGCAGGCTGGTGAGTTTGGAGAACGCGTTTCTGTGGATGTGCTGCAGCTGGTTGTACTCCAGGTGGAGATAATGGAGGCTGGTCAGGCTTTTAAAGACGGAGTCCTGCAGAACTTCTAGCGAGTTTCCGTCCAGACGCAGCTTCACCAGATGATCCAGATTGGCGAACAGCTCCGGGGTGATTTTCTTCATCTCATTGTTGTTCCCATAGAGGATCGTTAACTTCTTCAGGGGTTGAAGCGTCCCGGCGGGTATGTGTGATAACAGATTATGCCCCAGGTACAGCTCCTCAAGCTTGGAGAGCTTCTCGAACGCTTTAGGCTGAATGGTTTGGATTTGATTGTATTGTAGATTCAGCCTCACCAGGTTACTGTACCGCGTGAAGTCGAAGGCAGAGATGTTTCCGATGAAGTTCCCCCCGAGGCTGAAGACGAGCGCCTCCTCGGAGACGCGCGCAGCGGGTTTGGGCACAGCGCGCAGCCCGCGGTTGGTGCACAGGAGGTGCTGCGGATGCTGACAGTCACAGCCGTCAGGACAAAAGCTTGTCACTTGTGCAGAGGAAGAGGACGAGGAGGGGGAGGAGGAGGAGGTGAATCCATGGAGCGCCAGGAGGAAAAAGCAGATCCCCGCCGGGAAATTGCCGCTATCCATTCCGGCAGCGCTGGTTGGCACATTCGCTTTGCGTGGCTCAGGCGCAGTCGCCCTTCTCCTCTCTCATGCTGGAGATCGACTCGCCCAAAATCCACTTGTTGCTCTGAAAAGCGCCGCACACATCAGGCACACGCGGCTCCATCACCCCGCAGCATCATCCGCACACACGGCGACCTAATCTGCGCAGCGCGCTCTGGTGCTGTCTGAGGAAACGCTCACCTCCCCAGTAAACCCTCCATCCCCCCGAGTGGTCATCTGCTGCGAATTACAGACTGCTCACACACACACACACACACACATACACACACACACACACACACTGAAATAGTCCCTCCCACGCAACTCTGCGACCCTGCCAAAAACAGATGTGCACAAGCCCTGACGCACGAGTCCCAGAAGTTTGCGCGTGCACGCAGGTAATCAAACACACATACACACACACACACACACACTACAGTGAGAGAGAGGGGAGGGAGGGAGAGAGAGGTTGAGAAACCCTTTGACCGAGTTTTCTGCGCGCCCCCGCAGCCACCGGGGGTCTGAGATCTGGATCGGATCCCTGGTATGGACAAAGCAGACAGGAAGATCTCCTTCCCACGGAAACCCAAGAGAAGCCCGATGGTTTGGATTCCCTCGCAGCGGGGAGCACACAGAGCCGTGCAGAGCCACCCATAACACGAGCTCAGCTAAATGTCTGAATTCACGTCGTCGCTGGTGACATCAGACCTGAGATCTGCAGACACAAAGTCACTCCGACCTGCAATCAGAGCAGTCTGCACCCTCTCTGTCTGACTGTACAGTAGGATCACCATCATCACGCAGCATAAACTGCACTTCACCAGTCTCTCATTAACGCTGCTGCTGCACGGGGCCACGAGCAGCACAGATGGTTCACATTTGCAGATGAGGAATTCGGGTCGTGAAGTGTGCGCAGAGACCGACGAGGAGAGAGAGAGGTGCCAAATCTGAGTTAAAGATCTCCAACATGAAAGCGGGAGAATAAATGCAGGGCTGGATGGAGCATGTTGCACAGAGCTGTGCAGCACAGAGGGATGTTATCTGTAGTCTGGACTGAGAAGAAACACATGCCAAGACATCTGCACATGTATGGCACATGAGGCAGAGTGATTGCTGACATACATACTGTCTGATCTACAGATCAACAGATCTATAGATCTATAGATCTGTAGATCAGTAGATCAGTAGATCAGACGGGGCTGTTAGATGAGCTCCAGCAGTCACAAACTACAAACAATCTGGGCCATAACAGGACAGACATTATTTTTTATTTCTATTTCATCTTTGCCCCTTTTAACATCAGGTGCCAGTTACTCATAAGTATTGATTATTGCTGTTTATTGATGATGTTAATGCTAATTGAGAAGTTACCTGCTCTACTACACTCTGTTTCCCAGAGAACATGCAGTATTTTAGATGTTTGACCTGCACAAGCGGATTATTTTTTGCACAAACTGAGTGTAATTCTCAGCATTGAATGTGGCTTTTTGTATTATATTTTGCTATAATGTGTATCACATGCACACTGTCCACATTAGTTTGTATGAAGTAGTTTGAACTTCTTTTTCTAACCAAACCAGATTTCTCTCACGCGTCTTCCTGCTGAAGCTTCTGTGACAGTATTTTGTTTTGTTTTTTTCAAACAACAGAATTGCTGTTAAACTTTGCCTTCATAGCTACCAGGCTACTTGTAGAGGCTCAGCTAGATGTTGTATTTACATATTAATTCATCAGTCTACTTTTACAAAACTATTTAAACTGTTTATTTATTAAGCCTATGCTATGTTGAGCTAGCCTAACAGGCCATTACTTTCAGCTAGAAAATTATTTAAAATGTTTATCTGTCAGCTACTTTTAACTTAAAACTGTTTTTTTTTAGCTAGCTAGCATTAACTATTTCAGCTAGACTATTTATCCACTACATTTAGCTTTTAGCTGTTTATTTTTATTTTAGATAACTACTTCAACTAGTATATTTATCCATTAGGCCAGGACTAGCCTACTTTAGGTATAGCCCAACTATTCAGTGCTTTAAGCTAACTATTCTAACTGTGTTTGTATTCATTTTAGTGAGCTAACTATGTCAGCAGTTTTTCTGTCACTATAAGCTGACAACAGTCTTGTAACTTCTCTGCAACTTAACTTTTTCACACATGCTTAATTGTAACACATACATGATGTAAATGTCTATGAATAGAGACTCGTCAACCATGGGAAACATAAGCAGTTAACTGACTCATGCACACACACACACACACACACACACACACACACACACACACACACACACACTCATGGAGCCTATACACGACGTGCAACCTCCCCTGAGAAGCCAGTGATGCAATGGTTTCCAGAGCCGAGCTGATGGATGACTCGTACAGCTCCTTGCATTACCAGCACAGACCAAAAGCCTCACACGCGCTCCTCGATCGGCCTCGTTCTCATGCATATCTGTTGCTAGACATCACAGTCAGACATTAGAGCTGTGTGTGAGTGAGTGAGTGTCTGTGTATGAAAGACAGAGAGAAATACAACCCTTGGGGAAGCCCCCTCTCTCTGGGAGGTCATTTCCTGCCGGGCCATTGCTCCGTAGTATTCCTGCATCTCGTTCTCCCCCCTCTGTCTGTCTGTCTCTCGCAGGAACACACACATTGAGAAAACACTCTGAGATCTGGCCTCAGACGCAGAGCGACCAGTCCAGTTGTTTTATGGCAGTCGCCTGGTCTGTGTCAGAGCGGAAAGGAATACTGATTTAACACCAGAAGTAAACTGACTCTAACTTTATCGTAACGTTTGGAGGAAGATGTGGGTGAATGACTCATTTCCAAGAGTGTAAATGAGATGGACGGATGGAATGAGATGTGGAAAGATAAAACGACTGGAGAGCAGAAGGGAAGCGAGCTAGACTAATGCAGACGGAGACTGTTGTGAGGGGAAAAAAGTGTGCTGGAGTTGACCCAGATTCACAGAGAAGTTGGCACAATAGGCGGCATTGAGGACCCCGTACAGAGCTGTCCGCCACTGTGCCTGCACACAATACAGGCAGCAGAATGGTTTCACCGGTCCATCCTTTCATCACCTCTCCCTCCTTCTCAGCGGGCCTCTCGCTTTCCAATCAACCGGCCATGTGACATTTCAGCCTCTCAGCAGAGAGAAAGAGAGTGTGTGTGTGTGTGTGTGTGTGTGTGTGTGTGTGGGACAGAAACCTGATTCCACTGTTGGAGAGAGAGAGAGAGAGAGAGTGGCTTGTATATTAGTCTGCACCTGAGCACGCCTGTTTCATAAGACCGGCAAATGGTGTGTGTGTGTGTGCAGATGCACGTCTGCATGAAACAGAGAGTATCCAGGTCGGTGCAGGTACGTCTGTGTGTGCGTGTGTATGTAAACGAGCCGACGCTGCAGCGTATGTAGGTCGATGAGGAGTGTTACGTTTCTCCTGCACGAGCTCCAGAAGTTGAAGCGGCATTTTTCAGTGAATGAGAGTGAGAGACAGAGAGGGAGGGTTGGACAAGCCACTGTAAGAATCATTAATCACCATGGTTTAGATTCATCAATCATCTGTATCCTCAGCATAGTTGGAAAGCATTTAATACATTTACTCAAGAAACCACTTTATGATGATTAAGTGTCCTTTGCTTGTTTGTTATGGACCCGTAGGTGTTCAAACCTTCCGAGTAAGTGGACCTCGAGCGAAGACTGCAGTTTCCAACGTCAAGAACTGAACTGTTTAAATCAGAGAATAAGAAGTCTTAAAGTGCTCAGCATACAGTTTGTGCACCTACAATCCAATGATGACAAGTGAGAAATGATATCATGATCCAGTCAAACGCTCCAGAACAAGTCATTATATTGTAAGTTCATCCAAAAATGTAAAATTCTCATCTGGTGTGAGTCTCCAGGAGCTCCAAGATCCCATGTTGATATGAAATGATTATGTTTGAAACTTTTTGTAGCCAAAATCTTCACGTTAGTGTCAGGACGCTTTACCTTTCAAAACAAATCCACAGCTGATTAGAATAATGCTGCAACGCTGTTTTACTGTGAAGCTCCTGAAGTGAGACTTCACTCAACTTTGAGTGGAAATGGGAATTTGTATATGAACTAGCTTGTAGCAGTTCAAACACATATGAATGCTGGTTGGATTGGTGCATTAATAATTAAAATCACAGTCTGTAATTTGTGTCACCAGCAGGTCTCTCAATCGCAGCAGTGAAAATAGGGGTAGTCAGACCGAGGGAGCGTTCACTGTTACACAACCAGCTACCCACAGACACACAACAACATTCCTCTGGTGTTCTGAGTTAACAGTCCAGACCTTTAGCTGCACTGCTAACTGAGCTAACAGTTAGCAGCAGTTAGCAGTCACTCTGGTCGACAGGCTGCCTTTTCTTACAAACTGCACTTTGAAATATTCTGGGGTATTCTTCTATGAAATCCAGCTATTCTGTAGTAAGGTACTGCTTCTGAAATATATGGTGAATATAAAGTTACCATCAGCAGCTGTTGCTAGCAGCCTAGCTTAGCACAAAGACTGGGATCAGAGGAAACAGTCGCTGAGGTAATGAAACCTGCCTGCACATCTAAAATGTACAAATTAACACATCACCTCCAGGCTCAGCGCTCAAATGCTGCATCATACCATGCCGTGACAGATAGTGCACACATGTATGGATTCAGTATTAACACATCCACACACTACAACATCAAATTAAACACACCGAGTGGTTCTCTTGAAATGATACTTTATCATGAATTTCTCCCGTACAGATATACAGAAACGCTCCCAAACGCAGCAGGACTGACAGAGTGAGGGACTCACACAACGACACAAACTTACAAGAAGTTGTGCTGGTGGAAACATGTGCATCCTATTGTATGTCAGAATGCAAAAGGCTGCAGCGGCTCTCTCCCCCCGTGGGCCTAGCGTGCATCAGAGGGACAATCTGTACATCCTGGAAATGCAACCCTGCGTGGATCAGGCACATATCTGGATCTGATCATAGTAATCAGTGTGAGGGATGGGCCACAATGAAGATAACAGCAGCTTTGTCTCTCAGATTAGCCCTCCGACAGGACTCTAATCAACAGGAAATGGTTCAAACTAATAACAGATTATCCCTGTGTGTGGCAGAGATGGAAAGCTTGTGTGTGTGTGTGTGTTTGCACACTTTAGCTTGTTTATAGCATGTGAAGTCATCTATTTGAAGTGTTTTGTTGCTTTACAGAATTGAAATGAAAGGACAAAGACGGGAGAGAGCAAAGCAAAAGGGAAGGAAAAATAGGCAATGAGGAGGTGGGCTGTGTGTGTGTGTGTGTGTGTGTGCGTGTGCGTGTGTGTGTGACAGAAGAGAGTTTACATGAGCAACAGCTGCTGGGATCGTTAAGGGCTTTAGCTGGAGCTGGGAATCACAGATCTCGTCCATGCTCACATGCATTAACGGTGAGTGTGTGTGAGTGTGTGTGAGTGTGTGTGAGTGTGTGTGCCTGAATGTTTGTGAGAGGATGACTGGGTGTTTATGCACTTAGAGGGAAACAGTGGAAGAGACCTGATCCCCTTGTGAGACTGCAGCTCAACTGAAATGCTGCTTTGTGTACTGTACGTTACACAGAGGATGTGTAACATACGGCCATATTTCTGGGTGCACGGAAATGAATATAAATGGTAGACAAAGCGTGGAGGGAACACCTGGGCCCCATGCGTGTAAACGTGCACATTCCCACTGCTCGGCTGCAACAGTTGGTTCCCATCACAGGAAGCAGAAAAGGAGGGCAAGATGGAGAGAATGAGTCCGAGACACTTCTCTCTGCTAATCATTCCTCTGTTAGAGAAAACATAAGGATAATCTTGTCAGTATGAGAACATGTTGCAAACAGCCGGCACGCTGATTTTGCAGCAACGCAACAAAAGCACATCATGCAATATGGGAAATGCATTAATTCTGGCATTCCTCTCTGCTGCTGGGAGCGCTCCAACATCTCCTGCTTGACCTCCCGGGGTCATGTTTTGTCGTTGAGACCAGTATGTCGAGCGTGCCTGTGAGAGTTTAAAACAGAGGGAATAGAGCGGGGAAAAAAAAAAAGAGGAAGGGAGGTACTTGACATCTGGAAAAAATTAGAGAGCATGCTATTGCCCTGTTGAAAGGGTGGAGAGAGAGTGGAGGGGGAGATAAGTGGGAGGAATGAGGAGTGTAAAGGATAGAGTGTGTGAGTGTGTATTGGGACGGCCTTTCATCTAGGGAGTTTGATAGAAACTGTCTGCATGCACATAATCAGCCTCAATCACATAATGACACAAAGAGAACGTAATGCCTCCAGATCTTAAGATCAGCGAGCTGCACAGAAGATAACACTCGGGCCTTTCAGGGCTGCACGAGCACACGTGAAAGACATGAAAGCGAGCACAAAGACGCACGTACACGAGTGAACGCAGCGCAAAAAACAAGTCGCAAACAGAACAGAAACTGCTGGGCTCTGTGAGTCATTAAAACAAAGTCGCCACTCAGTAATTTAGAGAGCCGAGACATCTGATCTGCAGCTGTCGACTCCAGTCCCCACACTGCACTGCTTCTGTGCAACGTCGCCCTCTGCAGACACAGAACATCACAGCACGATGAGGAAACGGTAAGAAGTACAGTAACAGGAGAAGAGAGAGCTTCTGATCTCACCTGACAAACTTTTGTTTTTGCACGCCTCCTTCTTCACAGACAGGTCAACATCATCTTAAAACCTTGAAACGGCAGCTACAGGGTGACGGCATCTTGAGGCCTGAAGTTTAAAGAAAGTTTTAAAGGAACAGTTTGACATTTTGGGAAATACGTAGGTTATTTCTGGCTGAATGTCATGTTGCTGCATCTGTCAAGCAATAAAGAAGTATTTGCTGGCATACCAACAGACAAGGCTGATTGTGTTGGGGACAGAGGGGTTCAGACGACAAGACAAACAGTTTAAAACGGTCTGCAGTATATACAATTTAAGGCAATGTAATGAGGGGATTGTTTGAGGTAAGAGTAGATAGTTAAAGTGGGGGAAAAAATGTCATAATGGCCCTTCAAAATGTATTTAATCACATTTGTTGGTTGCTGCTTCTGTCCTCATTTTGTTGTACAGTCATGGTTGTATATATACATATATATATATGTCATTCATTATAAAACTGAATCTTGATTACCACCAGCACTAGGTTGGTTTAGCATATACATGTAGCTGAGATAGCTGTTTTGTTGTCTATTTAACAAGAAGGGGGTGGAAGATGTTTAAAGGAAACATATTCTACCTCCAGCACTTCTTATAGCTCACTAATGGCCACATTATATGTTTGTTTAATCCATACAAAACCTGAAGCCCTGCTAATATAAATATAATGTGCTGATTTCACACTTATTGTAGGGATTAGACAAACCAGTAATAATGTGTTTATTAGAGAGCTTTAGAGCTGCTGGTAGTTTTCATCCTGCATCAGATAATCTGGATTAAACAGCTGTTTCCTGTTTTTGTGCTCAGCTAAAACACCCCACCACTGGTTTTATCTTCATTTTTACCCCACAGAGGTGGAAGAGATATTATTATTTTGTGTTTCCATGATGCATCTCACTTAAAAAACGGTGCTTAATCAACTTAAATGAGTTAATGATCTCTCATTTATATGTAAACAGAGTGTGGGAGACACAGAGGAGCTGCTGTGGACCGACACCAGCGTGTTGCAGCCCAGCACCAGAGGTCTTGTTCAGCAGTAGAACAGGGACCTGGTTCAGTGTCGTCTTGCTTAAGGGCACTTCAGCTTCTAGAGGTTCTCTAGTTGAAGGGTCTCTCTTTAAACCCCCGACACACACGAGGTCAAATTCCACAGAGAAGCGAGAGGCAGACGTTCAGTTAAAACACCAATTCATGTCCTCTGTGCCGTCTTTCAAACAAATGTCCTCATGAGCTCGCTGTCGGTGCAGGAAGCAGCTTTTCAGTTTCAGAGCTGCTCCGTGTGCAGTTACCATATCTGACCTACAGATGACACTGTATACATTATCTGCTGGTGAGGAATGTGAAGCAGAAAGGTGATAGGGGATATTAATAGCTAGACTGGCATACACAGACTTACAAGTGTCACGTATCGTCTTCCGTCCCATTTTCTTATTCATGACTGTATCACTGTCTCCTGCCACATTTCCCCCTTTTCTAAAATAAGATTAATGGTGCTATTAGTAGAAGATGTCTGGAAGTGATCATAAATAACTGGTGTGATTTCAGGTTTGCTACCTCCCTGTATATCTGTGTGTGTGTGTGTGTGTGACGTCAGGTATTCCAGGGAGTGTCTCCTCCGGGCTGCAATTGTTCTCTGCTCAGGTACGCGTACGAGGGGAATCCACGTGAGTTTAACAATGAAACGATCTGTGTTGCAAACCCTGATTAGCAATCTCTTCTTCCTGTGTGAACCACTTCCAACATCACACCACAGCAATGTCAGCAATTAATACCTTCCCTCCCTCCAGTCGGTCCTGACGCAGGAGGCCGACATTCCTTCAAGCTCTGAACGCTGTGATTAGTTTTGCCGGTTCTGTCGCTGGACACACCCAGCTCTAACTCTCCCTTTCACAGACATTTTTTTTCCTCTATTTTATGTTTTCCCTTCTCTCTGTTGCCATAGAAATAAGCCGAGGCAGGAAGTGACAGCCTCATGCCCATGCAAAGGAGGAAATTTGCTTTGTTGGGTAAACAAATCCAAGGCATGAAGGTGGTTCGGAGAGCTACAAGGACAATGGAGGTGAACTGACTTCGCAGGGTTTTCTCCAAAGAAGACATGAGAAGCTAAACTTAATCAGAGAAAGATAGACATTAAGTAAAAAAAACAAACAAAAAAACCAAACACATAAACACATGCTTGTTGCTTCACCCACACGCTCAGTCCGTCTGGGTGCAATCGCACGACTTCTCTCACTTACTCAGCGTTTCAGCAGACAGTCAGCACTTGTGGGTAAAGCCATCTTTTGCAAGCAGAGTGTCTGAGGAAAAACACCAAACAATCTGTCACTGGATCAGACAGATTATTAACACATACTCTATCAGCACACCTACTTTTCTTTGGAACAATGTTTCCTACATTACACAACAGCTTTAAAGGAATTCAGAGGAGAGGTGAAACAAAAAATACCAAACATTCCCCAGTTCCAGCTGAAAACTGGCTGCTTTTCTGTGTTTGGTGATGATAAACTGAATATATCAGGTACAAGAGTGTTTTCTAAACAAAATGAGCAATTTAATGACAATGAACATTTGTTGGGCATCATTCATGTAAGTTTTTGATAGTTAATCTGTAAAATAGATGTTATATTGCTCAAAAAAAAAAAAATATTAAGGTACATTTCTGATCTGTTTGAGGTCTAGGTCTAGGTTGAGACTGACTTCATCTTACCTCCATCTGCTAAATTTGTTCATTCACTGTTTAGCTATGTTAGCTAATAAGCAACTACTGGTGAAGTCAGAAATTTAGCACCAAAAATTAGCCTCACATTGTGTCTGCCCTTTGAAAGTGCCCTTGCTTAAAGTTGTTTAGCCTACAATTCATTTAGAAATCAAGTAGCTTATAGCTATCAAACGATAAATGTAGGCTGATGAGTGTATTTGGTGTAAAAATCATTACTGAATCCAAATAGCTGAATCATACAGTCGTTGGCACCTTACTTGAAAAATAAAAACAATCATCATGTCTTTATGCTACCTCCATTTTGTTTACTTGGTTCTTTGACTGTTAGCTATGTTAGCTAATAAACAACTACCGGTGAAGTCCCCAAAAGTTAGCCTAGCATCGAGGCTGCCATTGTTTAAAGCTGTTCAGCCTAACGTTACATTTAATATAGAGATCAAGTAGCTTATAGCTAGCTAGCGATAAATGTAGGCTCATGAGTGTATTTGGTGTGAAAATCGTTACTGAAACCAAAGAAAGGAATCATACAATAACACATTAACACACAGCAGCACATGACATCATTCATTTACATGACTCCACGTCACGTAAACAGCTGATTCTCACCTGACTCTCCTTTTATCTGCCCTAAACTCTCACCTTGATTGTCTGCCTCTGACCTTTCTGCCTACGTCACTCTCTTAGTCTCTGTGTCCCGCCCAGTGTCGTGTCCCCGCCCCCCTTCTGCCGCTTCCTCCATCGCGATTGGCTGAGCGGCGCGTCACTCACTGCTGCTCACCGAGCGAGCCCCTCCCTCCTCCACGAAGCTCGGGCGGTGAAGCGAGGATTCACTCCAGCCAGGTACCGCGTCTGTCCGCCGGTGTAGGATGCTGTAGCTCTGACCCACGGAACCGTAAGCCTCTCTTCTCATTAATACTCAGAACTCTGGTGACATTGTGTGTGTTTTCTCCGCTGTTGTGTGAGTGTAAACGCCAGAGTTGACAGCGGCTGCTGTCGTGTGTCTGCTGCTGCTCGGCGACTCAGCGCCGAAGTGAAAATATCGCTTTCGATAGAATTATTAATGGACTTCTGTGGTGCCGAGTTTTGTACATGGGAGCCTTCAAACCAGACTGAAGCTGATGTTCGGGGGTTGTGGAGTGTGTGTGTGTGTGTGTGTGTGTGTGTGTGTGTGTGTGTGTGTGTGTGTGTGTGAGAGAGAGAGAGAGAGAGAGAAGGGTCGCGACCACATGGGGATATATGGGACATTTTGTCTGCGCTGACAAGTTTGAATTGCTGTGCTGGCAACAGGAACTGAACTGAGAGCTGTGAGCTGAGGATTCAAACGGGACACCTGTGGTCTCCTCTGATGGCTGTTTTCATTTAACCTGTTGTACTGATAAAACCCCCAACACAAGCAAACTAGTGTCCTCACAGTTAGTGCTTATAATCAGTAGTATTCCAGTGATCAGGGTGCTGCTAGTCTGGTCTGATTTCATGGCCATTCATTCAAAGTTGCTTCATACACACACACCTTTTATTACAGCTGAAATTATAAGTGGACTTAGATAAAAAAGTTATTAGTTTCAGTCATTTCTAAAGCATACATGCCACCAGTTCAGTGGCACCAGCTTCTCTAATGTGAATATAACCTTCCACTGATGGTGAATTATGTCTCTTTTGGAAACGGACTGTGACAAGCATCTCCACATAAGTTAAACTTGATTTATCTAAATGCTTGTGGTGTAAATTCTTCATTTAACTCACGTGCGTCAAGAGATCATTATGAAACAGAAACCAAATCTCAGGCGACCTCGCAGAGCGTAGAGGGATTTTTGGGTGCATGTGTGCCCTAAATACTTTCAACCTGCAGCCCTGCTGGTTGAAAGTGTGCTCACCTAGATTTGTGGAAGGTAGGTATCAAAATTCACTTATCATTTCACATTTAATACATTTATTATCACCACATCTGTTTACAGAAAGCTGGAAAGGCTAGATCAGATAATACAATAAAAGAATGATGATTGAGTGTGTAAGATAAAACCATTAGAGCTTCACTGAGCTCCTTCAGGTGGTGCCCAAACGGCTTGGGTGCGCCACCTAATCCCAATAATGGGCGAGAAAACTCTGATGTTACATCACTAATCACCTTTTAATTTGTGAAATGATCATGAGCCGTTCAGCGCTCTCCCTCCAGGCCTTTGTGGCGCTTGAGTGACTTTGTTTTTATACCTCCGTAAATCAATACTTGGCCTTAGCACCTCTTAGTCCAGACAGGATCGTTTTTCATGAGCAGCGATGGAATCACTATCACTGTGCCATTCACAGATTGCCTCCGGGCGCACGCTGCCAGTCCAGCTGGTGTAAACAACACTGTCAACATGTCTGAACCGAGGCTTTAATGATGTTATAGAAAATGTCTACATTAGAGGGTAAAAGAGGACAAAGACACAAAATGGGGTGAATTAACCAAACGTCCTGTGTACAAACTACAGACAGTTCTGTGTAATTTGACTGGCAGATTAGTTGATTAATACTTGAATCAGAATATTATTATATATTAATCGGCAGCTATAATAATAAGTTATTTGTCTAAAATCATTTGAAGATGTCTTATAGACCAAATGAGATGAACTGGTGATTCAAATAACAATGTGTGTAATTTAAATGTGTATTTTGACAAGAAATAATAAGTTTACAACATGTATTTCTGGTTGCAATGAGGTAGCAGCATTTAATCAACCAGTTGTCTTATTATCTGCCCTGTTGAAGTGCCCTTGAGCACGACTGAGGCGAACTCTCTACGGACTTTAGAGGGCGCTGTTCCAGACCAGTCCCCCTGCGCTCTTGTGATCTCGGGCCTCACACAGGATAGCGCCGCAAGGATCAATTAAGTCTATCAGTCAGCTGAGCCAAACTGTTTATTCCTGCTGCAGCGTCTCCGGGTGTAAACATCCCGGTGGCCGGCGTGACTCACTGAGTTATCTCTGTGTCACTCTCTCCTTTTACACAACACCCACTTTAAAGCTGGTAAACACACAGCGCTTCTGCCTCGACTAATATACCAAGTGGCCACTCTGAGAACAGCCCGCCTGTCATCCCTCGTGGTTTTATAAGGTTATAGGATGTTGTGCCCTACTTCCACCGAGGCTCGCGTGAAATCTTGTTTCCGCTGGTAACGGCACGGGGTCCTAAAAATAGCCCTCCCTGTTTTTTAATGCCCTCAGATTTGCTATAAAGAACAAACTAACTGATCATCTTCTCGTCTTTGCCTTGTTATTTCTGTATCCATGGCAACCCGTGATTGAGCAGCAGCGGCAGCAGCACAAAGTGGCGCTTGTCTTAGCGGGAACGGGACAGAAAGACATCTTTTGTGATGTAGCGTTTTCAAAAAAAAAAAAAAAAAATGCATCGGTCAAGAATCTGTGAGCTTTGCGTGTTTTCAAGCTCGCTCGCTGTCTTTCTGTCTGTCAGGAGAGAGCGCATGAAAACAACTTGACTGCTGAGCGACGTTTCTGGGCTGCTTTTTATCTCTTTGATCGGGAGCCGATGCCTGCTTTTAGTTTTTCCTCTGCCTGTTTACAGGAAACACAGGCACTGTATTACTTCCAGATGAAAAGTGTTGCTAGAAACACATGGTTAGACACGAGGTCAGAGGTCAGGTGAGCTTAGTCCCACTCCTGCCGGCCAGTCTAGAGCATATGCTGCAACACGTCTGATTTTATCTACGTTATTATGAAATTTGGGTGTTGATGTATGAAGCATTCAGATAATCTTGCTGGATGTGATCTCTTTAAAGCATCTTTATGCCGTCTCTCAGTTTGATAATGGGAGGATGATGCACAGATTTAGCTTGAGATAAATCTGCGAAGAAGCTTTACAGGAAGGTTCTGACGGTCGAGTGGAGGTAAAGTCACAGATGGACCATCTGTGAGGACCTCTTTGCAGTCCCAGTCAGGATGTAGCCTACAACTATGTGGACTGCCGGGTTGACGGCAGAACGCTTATAGGCAGAAAGCAGATGGACTGGCTGCTAAGTCAATGTCTGTGAGTTTTGTCATGCCAGGACTGGTAACTCCAGCCTGACAATTCCTCAGGCTTCAGCCTCGCCGTCTTTGAGATCCTGTCATGGCAACTGGTGAACAACAGATGAGGCTTTGCTCGATGAACGCCGCGGGGCTTTCTGCAAACACACAGTATGTGTCGCCTGTAGCCATGCTCAACACAAAAAGGATGTAATGGTGGATGTAACGACTTGTTGATTCATTGTTGTTTGGATTTTAGTTGAATGATGCCTTTTGAAAACAGCATTCCTACAACTGAAAGTGTTTTTCTGCCTGTGTGCAAAGTTTATTCAAAGTTTATCTCAGTTTTATCACGGCTGGGATCCAGTATGTGGAGCCAAACTATTACTCGTGCAGTAAAAATAAAAGTCTTTGTCTAAAAATATAATAATAACCAGTGATGCAATATAACTAAGTACACATTATCATCATCATCAGTGCTGTACTTAAGGGCAATTTTAAGGTACTTCTATTTTCTGCTACTTTGTATTTCCACTACATTTATAGGCAAATGTTGTGCTTGCAAATTCAATGCAAATTCAGATTATTCAATGCTGACAGGCTGTTATTCAGTCACAGTTTATTTATTTTACCTCGAAAAAAATAAACATTTTGGTTGTATCCTCATTTACATTAGTGTCAACATCCAGTACAGAACAGCTGACAACAGAAACAGAAAGGTGTGATGACGCAACAGGACAAATACAACTAAGGGAATAAAAACAATAGCGTGTAAAGTAGAATAGAATCAATAGATAAAAGAGTAATTAACATGTTATGTAACCCATGAGATGGTGTTGTGGGCAGGATATTGAGCGAGAGTGAGATTGGTGGCTGCACGCAAAGAGAGGCATCTGCATCAGAGCCAAAATAATTATTATTTCATTGATGACTGGGAGAAAAAAACAAACAAAAAAAAACAAACTTAGATGCCCATAATCATATCAGATCCTGTAATCAGCCATGAGGGGAGTGTCTGCTGTTATTGGCTGTACCCGTCAGCGACACAGTTAGCAGTTGACTGACATGTTTACAGTAATCCATTAGACCAATAACCAGGAATTGGAACTGATATACGTAACACACATATTTGCATGTTTGCAAATAGCCCACTTAAAACTTTCACCACATTTGTTTGATGGATTTGGCTTCTAGTTACTTTGCAGATTCCGATTATTCAGTGTTAATGGGCTATTACTCTCGACATCAGATAGTGTTGGAGACAGTGAGACCACAGAGTGATTCCCACTAACAGAGACGGGATAGCTGCATCAGAGCCAAAGCACTGCATTTTTAATTGGATCTATTTAATCAGCAATCAGACACAAAAATCACCAATACTATCAACTGATAATTGCCTCTAATCATGAGCTTTTTGTTGTGATCTTCATAATCTACAGCAACTGGAAAATCAGGGCTGGAATCCCCCATCTGAATTAACCAGTGGCTGATGTGGTGATTATTTTAGGAGGCTGAGGCGGATGGAGCTCTTTTTTTGTGTCCTGGCGGAAAGCGAGTCTGTGTTCGTCATAGAAACAGTCCCGTTTAAAGAAGGAAGTTTAGGGGACATACCTGTTCTCACTGTGAGGTAGCTGTAGGTGCTTTTTCCTTCAGTGAAGTGAAAGAGAAAACATGCCAGAGGGGAAAAGAGAAGAGCTAACACTATTTGACTATGCATAGGTTGGTTGTCAGACCACACAGCACTTACGTTATGCAAAGTGTTACCTATTGGTCTCCGATACAGAGCAGAAACGACTGTGTTACATGTGTCATTTGCATCTGCTTTATCTCTTCCTCACTCTCATCAGCTGACCTCCTGCATGCTGACACATGTAAAAGAAAGAAACACACACTTCCTTCACCTTTAAACCTTTAGTTCACTCGTATGGGCCTTGTGACTCTGCGACATTGGCCCTCGCTGCTAGAATGACCCCTTTCCATCTTAACAGATCGTTTACAAGGTGCTGGGCCATTAATGATTGACTCCCATTACGTAAGACTGAAGGCAAAACCCCAGCACTTCTAGTCTTACAGTACAGCGGTGTACAACACTACAGTAATCACTCAGCCGGGGTAAGTAGGGCACTCAGTGGGATGTTCGGGGACTGACATCTACCAGCTTCATTTGCAGATTTTTACAGTTCATCTGTGGCAGGTAGTTCTCTGGACTAATACGCAGCTTTCGATTCAAGCTTTTAAGCTACTAAAGTGAGAATGTGTCGTGAGGTTGGGACGCCAGAAATCGCTGTGCAGATGCGGTGGCAGTTTTTGAGGTTTTGCTCAAAGGAAGTGTTTTTTTTTTGCAAACTTTGCTGCTGAGTTGTGAGAGAGGGAAAAGTCTGAGGGATGGAAGGCAGGGCTCAGCGTGTTTTGTAAACTTGTGCTTGATGCTTGTGCCCTTACTCACCACTTACCTTGTTTGTAATCATGATTGTATTCTTCCAAGAATTCAGACAGAGTTGGAAATTTACCATTGAGGACCTGAGCTCCCACACTACAAGCCAACAATACAGGTCTCATGGTTGGACGCAGATTCTGCGGTTTAAAAGTTTACACTGATGTTCAGACGTTGTGTGAAATGAATTCCTGAACCTGAATCATAAGTAAAGCTTCAGATGCAGCTGAAAAGTGCAAACACAACAGCTTGATAAGCTAATTTCCAGCTCCCGGAGTTTATCATTTGAAGCCCACTCAAATATGTTGTCTGTGCTCCAGAGCCTGTGAAGTAAGTGGGATGGCTGTGTGTTTCAGTCTGCTTTTAGCCCAGTGTTGACTCTGTGTTATGGTGTGTCGGGGGTATCAAAGCGCTGAGCACATTCTTTCCTGCCGATGACTCATGTCCTGGGCATGGTACTGACTGTAAGCGAGGCCTTGGGGAACTACACGAACACAAACTCAAACCACCGGACCGTTTGCACAGGGTAGAGCTGGCAGCGGCGTAGTTAAAATCGGAGAGTTTTTACAAAAATTTGCATCCCCAGCTCGCACAAAGCACACAGGCTTTCCCTCATGCGCTCACATGTACAGTACACAGCGTCCACACAGACACACCTGAGTTCAGTCTGTGACGGGATCAGCGTACAAAGGGAGTGGCATTAAAACCCACAGAGGGAATAATGAAACACGCAGCCAGGTCGGGGCATGTCATTTGTGGCAAGGAGAGGAATGAATGTTCCATCACAGTGAGAATGTGGTGTTCCCTGCTCAGCCTGTACAAATATACACATGTACTGTGCATCTGGGTAATTATTTAACTAAACCATCAAATGAAAAGGCAAAAATCTTCATATGCGTACATTTAAAATGAACTCATTTTGTTTGTTTTTATTGTAGTTTGGTTCAGAAAAGAGCTGCAACTAATGACAATAACAAAGATGTCGTGAAAATACTCTTTACAGTGTCCCAGAGTCCAAAGTGACATCAAACCAACAGTCTAAAACCCAGTGACTCTTCGTTTACTATCATGGATGCCAAAGAAAAGCAGCAAATCTTTACATTCAAGAAGCTGGAACAAAAAAATGTGTTTTGCCATTTAAATTAATTTTCTTTCAATTGACTAATTCAGTCGACCTGCAGCTCCAGTTTGGAATCGCAGAATTTAAAATAATGATGCCACAATCACTGAGGGCACTCAATTAACAATTACTTGCAAAAATAACACATCATTTTAATTTAGTCTTGTATAACTCACCCAACACATACTGTCCCTGACCTCACAAGCACACTGGCTTCAGATACACAACATTTGATCATAAACACGTGAAAGAAAAGATCCAAAATTCATATTCAAATCTGAAAATGATGATAAGGGAGGAGAGGGCCAGAGGAAACAGATGATTATATTTTCTTTAAGTACAACCCAGTGATGAAGCTGCATGGAACCAGCTCTCGGTTTTGCAATATGTAGATGAAGTGAGCGCTAAATGTTTGCTAATAGGAGCTCTGAATGTGTGGGCTGAAACCTGGAATAACCCGCAAGTTGTTCATCCGAGCCTGAAGTTGATACGGGTTGATCAGAGGTTGCTAACTTTAGTATTTGTTAGAAAACTATTTACAGAACAGACTCGGATCAGAAGTTTTTTTTTTTATAATCTTGGATGAATAAACTTCAGTCAGCTGCCCAGTGAGGATCATGGGTACAGATATTTATACATTTAGTAGTAGAGTATCTGTGATGCACATTATCAGTGTTCAGTTTGACTCTGTGGTAGTTTCATGGCACAAGAAGGTAGAAAGACTGATGATTTTACCTGAGACTCAGGTGCTTGTTTACGTGAAGGCCTTTGATCATAAATCTTTTATGGTACAGTTATGATCATAAACACTGATGCTGAGACATTTATTTGAGTTTATGTGAGTGCCTCGCTCAAATTCATCACAGTCCACACAAAGCCAGGCATCAGTCACATGATGGGACTTGAACCCTGAGCCGTGACAGATCACAATAAAAGATTATTCTCCTCTCATGTGTTTATATCCAAGATATTTGTGTCTGGCTTCCTGAAAACAAAACTACTTTGGGGATTTCACATCCTCAATTATCTTGTTCCCAGTTAGTCAGACGCACACAGTGAGTAAGTGATTCCTCTCTGACTGCTCCTACGTGCAGCTACTGTCCTCTTTAAAATCGGCAACCTTTTGTGTTTGTTTCAACCTCTCTCTGCAGTGCGGACTGTTGCGGCGTGGCCTTCAAAGGTCAGAGTGATGCTCCTGGCGGCTCTGCTGTGATCTTTGTTGCTGCGGTTTCCACAGAAACGAGACGACGGTGGGGAGAAGGCAGTCAGGTCGCAGAAAGATGACATCGCCGTCGCCCACTCACAGCGACAGCAGCGGCTCCTCCAAACATGACAGCAACCAGGTGTGTGGTAATTTTAATGTACAGTCTGTGAGTTTTTGTTCGCATTTCAGCATGTTGTATTTCCTCTCAGTTAATATAAGCTGACCTCAGATTAGCTGTACTGAAATGCACCATGCAGCGTGGCAGGCCTGAGGCTATGGGTCATATCATTACTGTGTGTGTGCTTGTTGTCAAGATCAAACAGTTGAAACTGACTTAATTAGTTCAGGTTGTTCTCTGTGACCAAATATTTAAGCTTTCCTGGACCTGCACAGCGCACTCTTTAAACATGCTTTAAGCACAGTCACACTGCTTCTACATAGGTTGTCTTTATCTCCTCAGCTCCATGTCGATGGAAAGTCGGGCTGCATTTTGTAGTCTGCAAAACATTTCTGGAGCTTTAAATCAAAACAGTGTTGCAGCCTTAACACCTGAAGTTGATGGGGACTTGTTTTTAAAATATAAAGAACAACTACACGCAGTAATATAAAATGGCTTCATAGAGCTGCTCTGGCGTAATTCGGGTCCTTGGAAGCCCAGAATTCCAAAATTGATTTAGAAAGACGTTTTTTACACCCTTTTTAAAAAGTAGAAATCGTCTCTGTGGCTGCTAAGATAAAAGTGTTGGTGTGTAACATGTCTGAGGTGGGTGGGACCGCACATTAAGGAAGTAAATGCTGTGTTTTAAAATGACCTGGAATCAACTCGAGGCTTCCAGAGACTTGGGTTATGCCAGATCACTTGTATGGAGATGGAGGTGTTTTTTAAATCCCCCATCTTCACCAGTTGTTTAGGGGAACTTTACGTGTTTACATGTTTAGTTTGGGTCTTCTGTCCTCTGTTATTTTCAGTCCAACTCATACAGTATTGCTCCCTCGTCTCCCTCCAGGACAGCTGGGAGATCGTGGAGGGGCTCAGGGGGGTTCCTGCCAGCATGCAGGAGCCTGACAGACAGGAGGGCATGCTGCTCAAGAGGAGGAAGTGGCCCATGAAGGGGTGGCATAAGGTGAGCACCTCACAGTCCTTTTAAAGCCCCAGACAGAAACACTTCTTATTATAGAACAGTGCTGCTGCCCTTTATTGAACCAAAGACCTGTTTTCTCTCTGAACATGATTGCTTTTGATACAATGGCTGTCAGACGGCGAGTCACAGGGGTTTGCCTTTATTCTGAGTCTTTTGTTTTCATTCATTGTATTTATAATTGTCTATTTTATTAAAACTTATGATTATGAATGTTTTGTTCTCTCCTGATAAGAGCGTTGAACCAGCGATGCTTTAAGTCCTCCCTAAACGTTTCACTTGTGTCCTGACCTGCTGTCTTTAAATACCTCTCAGTCTATTTTCACATTTCCTCCTCTTCACCATTATAGTCCGCTGTATTTCCTTCTTTTCAGTCTTTTCGGTCCCAGCTGATTACACTGTAGCCCTGACTCATCTTCCTCCCCCTCCTGTGTGTGAGTGTGCTTATGCATACCTGGAAAGTTCAGCCTTGCAACAGGATGGGATCGCCACTTTTCATAGTCAACATTTTATGTGAATAGGAGGCCTTTAAAAGTGTTTTATCTGTGTATTCCATGTTTCTGTAAAGATAAAGTGAACAAGGTGTGCTTGAAAGCAGTTTTTATGTCTATACATGGTCATCATGAATGGCAGGGTCAAGGGAAAGTGGTGCAAATGTCTGCATACCTTTCTTTTTACTGATGTGTTTAGCTGTTGTGTAACCAAAGAGTGCAGTAAACCTGTGATTCAGGTGTGTTAAGAGGTGAAAAAAGATTAATTCTCGTGACTGAGTTTGATTTTTCTTCCCATTCAGAGATACTTTGTGCTGGAAAAAGGCATCTTGAAGTATGCAAAGCGTGGACCAGATGTGAGTATTGCATCAACAGCGCCATCTGTCTGTCACAGTCCTGCATTCACACACATGCAGACAAATGCTAAGCAAAGTGTTTCGCTCCACACAGCTGAAGAAGGGGAAGCTTCACGGCTGCATCGATGTCGGTCTCTCTGTCATGTCAATCAAGAAGAAAGCCATGTGCATCGACCTGGATACAGAGGATAACATCTATCACTTAAAGGTAACTCCATTAACAAAGTTTTGTTGAATGCATGAGTCAGCGCCATCTGTTAGAGATAAACAGCACACATAAACGACGCCTACATGGCTTCTGCTTTGTACAAAGATGCTTGCAGCAGCTCTCTTAAAGTCTCGGCTCCTAATTTGACTTTGTGCTCTCCAGGTGAAGTCTCCGGAGCTGTTTGAGGAGTGGGTGTCAAAGCTGCGTCATCACCGTGTGTTTCGGCAGAACGAGATTGCCATGTATCCCCACGAGAGGCACCTGTTCCACCCCCACGCCTCGTCCTCCCCCTCCCTCAACGACTCTCTGAGAAAAGTATGGCATTCCGGTGCTCGCGTGTTGGAAATCACTTTTTAAAAACATGATTTTTACCTTAAATTTGTTGTAGTATATGGATGTTATGTTATGTGACTCATCTTCAGCTGTCTGTCCTTTAACAACAGAGGGCAACTCTTACCAAACAGGCGTCGATCCACCAGGCAAAGGTCAGTTCTTGGCTCCACTCCTCAGAGGACATGGACAAGTGCTGCAAAGGTTGGTCGCAGTTTTGTCGATTTCTATCTGCTGATTTATTGTCTCTTGGCCTTCGTGTCACGCTGCCTTGTCAACAGTGTCTTAAATTGTGTCTCACTGATGTGAATCTTACACTTCTTCGACTAATAATGATCTTTCTTTCACTCAGACTTGGAGGAATGTGAGTCGTACCTGCTGGAGCTCAACCTGCTGCTGAAGAGCATGGAGGTCCTCCACCGCACGTACTCAGCCCCGGCCATCAGTGCACTACAGGTGAGCACAGAGGGCGCGCAGATTAAGTCAGCCATGATGCTGTGGTCAGTAAAATAATCCAAGAGGATTAAAAAGCTGAAGATTTTGATGGCCGAATAGTTTCTCTAGCTGAACATACACTGAAGTAGTAGCAGGATGATGAAATTTTAAAAATTCACCATAAGAATGAATGGGCAAAATTCTGCAGAAAAAGCTGAATTTTTCTAAAAGTTTAATACAGCATTCACACTAATTAGCTTTGATCTGTGTCTCAAACTAGTGTAGCAACACTGTGAAAGTCATTTTGTTCACCACTTCCTTAATATCTCTGTTTTGGTACCACAGGCATCAACTTACGACATCCCCAAAAAAGAGAAGAGACCAAGACGGTGGCGATCCAAAAACAATGGCAAGGAAACCAAAGCCACACTACAGGTACACGTACTGCTTTTCTTTCTACTGCTGATCTATATATATATATATATATATATATATATATATATATATATATATATATATATATATATATACATTTTTAAATGTGTTCTCAGTCAGTCAACAGTGGCAGACAGTATTTTTTTTACCTGTCTTTGTTTTTTGTCCACCAGGTCCCGAGCTGCATCTCGTCCCAGTCCCCTCGTCTCCACGCCTCAAACCCAAACCTCTCCACCACGGAGGCAAACACCCAGGAAGTCTGTCCCGAATCTCCAGACTCGCCTACAGATGTGTCCCGTCTACAGGAAGACTTCTGCAGGCTGGCCAACAACAGTGAGCCCCTCTTTTTTAAAAAAAAAAATGGAAAAAGCTCATTTAAGTGTTTGTTTTTTGTTCAGTGATAACACTGTTGTTCTCCCGTGCTTCTCGCCAGTCCACGCCACGCTGAAATCAGCTTTTAGCTCCCTGGTGGCAGAGAGAGACAGACTGAGGCACACCATCGACCTGCAGGCCCCACAACCAGGGCAGGTCATGGGCTTGAAAACCGCCTACGCCTCAGTGAGTGTCTCCATGACTCAACAATCACTGTTCCGCATGATTACACCACAGATCCCCCCCCATCACCACAGGTCTAATTCTACAAAAACGACCTCTTATGCTCATCAGGAATGTCCGGGTGTCTCTCACTCATTGGTCCACCAGGCGTCCAATGACAGCAAAGCATCTATTCCAGAGTCCATATCAGAGTTTTTCGATGCTCAGGAGTACCTCCTCTCATCGTCCTCCTCTGAGAATGAGGTGAGAGACTATAAACTACCTTCTTAATTTTCCATCACATCACAAGTCACATCTGCAGCAAGGTTTTTATAGCTCATAAAACACAACAGAAGTGTGAAAAAAGTAACTGTGTTAGTGTCTTTGTCCTCTTGATTCTACACTCTGGTCGCTCGCTGATCTTTCTTCATCGATTTTCTGTCGCCAGGTGTCTGACGATGACTCGTACATCAGTGATGTCAGTGATAGCGTCTCCATGGATACCTACAGCAACGAGGGAGGCAGTGAGAGACACAACTCTGGTACATGATACAGTAGCAAGTTGTGCGTCTGTGCATGCGTGTCTTGTCTGTTTTAATGCAGTGCAACTCACAGTTTTTGTGTCAGCACTAAATACCTAAATGTCTGGGTTCGTAGAGATTACTCACTCGCCATTTGAGAATGTGTTGAACATGACCACCGCCAACTTCCAGATGTATTTATAAGCTCAGTGTTTAATTATACAGTGCATGAGAAAGGATCTGTGTCCATGCATCATTAATTCATCGCTGCAGATGGTGTTCATTTTACGTTTTCGCTGCATAAACGTTTGCCTGCAGGTAGCACAAAACAGAAAAGTTGCAATTGAATGACAGAAGTGAGACATCTGGTTAAGATCACACATTCATGCCACCACCTCTCTCCTTTTGCAGCTCTCATTTGTAAATTTATCCCCTTGTCTCACCTCTAGTCAGCAGCGTGGTGACCCTGGCTCGTCGGCGCTCCACGCTGCCTGCCCCGAGCCCCACCAGCAGTGTGAGCCTGTGGAATATCCTGAGGAACAACATCGGCAAGGACCTGTCCAAGGTGGCCATGCCGGTGCAGTTAAATGAGCCTCTCAACACCCTGCAGAGGCTGTGTGAGGAGCTGGAGTACAGTGAGCTGCTGGACACCGCCAACCAGACCAATGACCCTTACCAGCGCATGGTGAGAGGAGCCCACACCTGCACACATGCACAAAATAGTCTCGCTCCAACATTGGTCAAAACGACACCATAAGAAAGAGACATTTGGAAGTTAGCTGGTTATGAATTTTTAATTATTTACTGATGTTTCTGATGAACACAGATAGGAACTGTGCGGCGCGGCGCTCAGGTGGCCTTTTAAATGCTACTCTGATGTTCTTCTGTTGCTCTGTGAGCCCGTCTGTTAGAGGCTTTGATAAATATTTCATATTGGCAAGAAGGAAGATTGTTGTCTATTTGTTTTCTTCCTGGGCTCGTTTGCAAGACTTATTATTCCCCCAAACACACCTATGTACTGCAGAATATACACCGCACAATACTATGTAGAAATGTTGTACACAAACACACGTTACCTGCACACGCTTACACAAAGCCACAGTCATGTTCACATGTTCCTCATGTTTACAAACATAAGCACACACGTAACATGTAACTTCCTCTCTGATTTTCCGTGCAGGTGTACGTTGCTACGTTTGCAATAACAGCGTATGCGTCCTCCTACCATCGAGCTGGGAGTAAACCCTTTAACCCTGTCCTGGGAGAGACGTACGAGTGTGACAGACCTGATAAAGGCTTCAGGTTTATAGCTGAACAGGTGAGACGTCACACGGCTGAAATCAAGAGACAGACACATTTTCATGCAAGTGAAGGGTTTTGCACGCAGCATCTCTGCGTGAGTGACTACATGTAGTATGATATATATGTAATTGTCTGTGTTCCTTCTTTCTAAACTTCAGGGACATTTTTTACTGACATGACTTGAGTTTTGTTTCCAGTGAGATGTTGTGATGTATTCTTTAGGAATGAAAGGAAGGTGTCAAAGGATTTATGAATTACTGGGCCAGTAAGGTGTATGGTTAACAAGGAGATATGATCATAACCATACAATGACTCTCTCTTTCTGATTATGAGTATTTTAGATTAAATTCTCTTTTTATTTAAGAGTACAGGCCTTCATTGCGTGGTTGCGTCTCTGCACCATGGGCTGGTTGTCTCATGTCAGAGGTGTCGGTGAAGGTCTTGTACACTGAAAGAACAGCGCCACAAAATCCATCCTGCAGTATAAAGCAGAAGTTGTGCTCTGACCTGCCGATCGTCTCTGTGCTCGTCTGTTTACAGTAATTATACTGATCCCTCGATATAAATGTAGTGATCGTTTATAGCCAGTCTCAACTTTCCCATGTTTTGTTTTTGACTGATTCGTGATGCGACTTCCTGGGAAACACTGTCAGCTGTGGTAAAGCTTCTGATGAAGTGCCTTTATCTCATCTTTTTTGTCTCTGCTCTTCATTTCCCAGGTGAGTCACCACCCACCTGTGTCGGCATGTCACTCTGATTCAAGGAACTTCAGCTTTTGGCAAGGTGAGCGTGTTTGAAACAAGAGTCTCATTTCCTTCTGCTCGTCTTGTCCTTTTTTTTTTTCTTTTTTTTGAAGATTGCATCAGAGCTGCCACACCTTTTTATTTCGGAGTGTTTGTGACTTGCTGCAGGATATATTCAAGGTGAACATTAATGTAAAGTAACCTCATGTTGCCTTGGTGATCAGTCTGCATGAAAGTTAGGTGCTTGAAATCGACGCACACTGTGACAAACTACTGTGTGGATTATAATAACATGAGCTCATTTGTAAACTCCCACACATGATAACAACTCAACAGCTATCGCTAGTCAGAGGAACCGCCTGGTTTGAGTTAAACTCACCTATTGTTTTGTGTTTCTTTTAGATGTTCGATGGAAAAACAAATTCTGGGGCAAATCCATGGAAATTGTTCCCATGGGAACCACCCATGTCACACTACCTGCGTAAGTCCTCCACTCTTTTATTAATTGTGTGTGGGTGTGTGTTTGCACTCTTTTGTGTTTTAATATGAGTGTCCATGTCATTGGTCGCAGAAAAAGGTTGTAAGTGTAAGCACTAATTATGAAACAACAACGCATCATTGACCTGTTAAAGGAGTATTTCACTTTCTCATAAAGCTGAGTTGTGAATATGCTAGATGAGCAGAGAAAATGGAGGAAGAAAGCTCAGAATGCAGTCAACCTACAGCAACCAGAATGCACTGGGTTGAACTGGACATCGTGAACTCTTGTGCTGGTGTGTGATGTTCTGCCAGCTGAGCAGTGCTTTGTGGTTTGGGCTGCTCCATTTCCAGCAGGAATAAATGGTGGTCTGGTGACAAACTTTGTCGTGTTACAGCTTAACAGTACACAAAAAAATATGTTTCTGAAACTAAAAATAACGGTAAGAGAATCTTGGTTCTTTTTGATCAGCACTGCCTGGCTGGTTTGATCTGTTGAGTTTCCAACCTTCTCTCAGTCCGACTGTCTGTGGAGGCGGGCAGACGGTACAATCTGCAGTCCAAACCACAGCCTCAAGACTAACAGGAGTCTGTATTTCTGAGTGATGGAGGAAAATTTAAACCTTGTTCATTTGCTTTTACTACCCACACTGTAGTGCGACTGAGCTTGATGATAATTGGCAAAATGTCCTTTGTGATTCCTGCAGGTTTGGGGACCACTACGAATGGAACAAAGTGACGTCCTGCATCCACAACATCCTGAGCGGCCAGCGCTGGATCGAACACTATGGAGAGATGTCCATCAAAAATATCAACAGCAATGACTGCCAGTGTAAAATCACATTTGTCAAGGTTAGGAAGAGTAAATATTTAAATCCCTGTGTGGCTTTTAAGTGTCTGCACCAGCTGTGATGACAGAAGCAGAGTTTTGTTCCACAATTTAAAATGTTTTTTCACGGTGTAACAATGCAAATAATGTTTTCCCCTGTGAGCATAAAAGGTCACATGAACTACTGTCCGCTGAAACATATGCTTACTGACAGTATCTTTACCATCAAGGTGAACCACGCCACCTTGTGGACAACGATAGGAACGGAATTTTCAAAACATGAGCATGAAAAAATTACACATCACGATCCGACACTAATCATACAGTATTTATTACACAGCTGTTAAATGTCAAACTTGTATTTTGTGTATAATGTTTCCACCATAACAAGACTTTTTTATTTTCTTCAGGCAAAATCATGGAGCTCTACGGTGAACGAGATAGAGGGTGTGGTTACAGATTCAAAAGGGAAAGTTGTACACTCCATTTTTGGAAAATGGCACGAGTCTGTGTTTCAAGGCGACCCGCCTTCTGCCACATGTATCTGGAGAGCAAGTGAGTGTTTGGGCCCTGGAGATTTCAGTGATTTAAGTTTTCAGTCTGCAGCAGTTAAACCAAACTGAGCTGGACACAACATGACAGCTGTTTCTCCCTCTCTGTCTCTGTGTATAGACCCCATGCCAGGGGACCAGGAACAGTACTATGGCTTCACCCAGTTTGCAGTGGAGTTGAATGAGCTGGACTCCACCCTGAGACCTCTGCTGCCCCCCACAGACACACGCTTCAGGCCGGACCAGAGGTGGGCACTCTATATCTGTCTGCATGGTGTATTAGTTGCTGCCATATCAGACCATTTGGCCCAAATCGTGATTTTTCTCGGCCAAGTCTGGTCGAGCAAATGTGCTGTGAAGTGGCAAATGTCTGAAGTATGAGCATAACCATGGCAACAGACTCAGATCCCAGGGGAACGAGATCACGAGAAGCTTCGTTTTCTCATGTATAGATTTTTATTTGAGCAAGATTGCGGTTTGTTAAAGAGATCATTTTCCTACATGTACTCACTTGGAAGAATAACAGTCACATAAATGCTTATTAAATGGCAACAACCCCAAAATGAGTCTTCAGTAACACTACGACATTATTACACAAGAGCAAACCAGTCTGGAAACTCATCCGTCACTTTTATCTCCACAAAATACTCTGTGAAAGTTCCCCGCCACAGTAGGTGTCACCTGGGAAATTTCCTGTCTGCATCATGCTCGCTGTGACGCTGTCGAGCTGAAAACGAATCCGTTGACAGACTGACACGGTGAAGACAAAACCAGTCGCACTAGAGTAGACAGAAGGGACTGGAACTGGGTTACAGTGTGAAGTGGGGCACCGATGGCCCCTTTTCCTGCTTTCCACCTCCCTTGTTCTGATACTCCTCAAACTTCTTCTCCACAAACGAAAACTGTTCTGTAACTGGATATTGCACAGTTGTGACATCACCATTTGGTTAAAAGAAATGTTTATAATTGTTGTTTCCCACAGAGCGTAGATCTCTTATAGCCTAGATACGTGTTTTTGGTGTTTTTAAAAAAAAAAGTAAATCCTCACCCCTCAGTTTGTCCTTTCTGTCCAGGCTGTTGGAGGAGGGGAACACAGAAGGAGCTGAGGAGCAGAAGCAGAGGATAGAGCAGCTCCAGAGGGAGAGGAGGAAAGTGCTGCAGGACAACAGCATGACACACCAGCCACGCTTCTTCAAGTACGCTGCTGTCTTACTGTCCTTGTGAGCAACCAGCCACGCGGTTTGCATGTGTTTTTTCCACGTAATTGGCCTGTTGCATATGATCCGAGATCACCTTTGCAAACCACTGAGTGTCATGTGGTGTAAATCTCCATGACTTGTCACAGTCTGCAGACTTGGGATGAACAAACTGGTTCCACTCAGTGAAGAAGTCATCTAAGATGCATCAAATTGATTATATTTGTGTTGTGTTGGCAGGAAGTCGAACAACGACACGTGGGTGAGCAACAACTCGTACTGGGAGCAGCGCAGAGACCCTGGCTTCGCTAAAATGGACTTCCCTGTGTTGTGGTGACCTCTGGGTTCAACCAAACCTCTCCACTACAACTTACCATAGAGAGGGAAGTAAAAAAAAAAAAAACTGAACTGAGACCAGCGTCCAAGTGTCTTGACCGGGTTAAACCAAGCTGCTCCATGTCATGGCAACCCAAACCTAAACGGACTTCCTGCTCCCTCTTTCAGGACCAAGCAGAGCCTGTAGAACTTGTGATGGTTTTGTTTTCTCTTGTTAATTATGTTTCTCCTTCAGGTTACATTCCCTCCTCTCGTTATCAAAACTGTCATTTCCACAGATTTGTGGCATCATTATGTCCCGTTTCATCTCAGCATTTACCAAAGTGCCTTTTCATTGCAGTGCCTCACTCAATCAACTGCTGGAGCAGTCATGCAAAAACACTTTTATTCAGAGACTTTAAAAAAAACAACCTTGTGGATGATGTCAGTATGATATGTGGAGAGAAAAAGGATCAGGGTTGGAAATGAACTTGTTCCAAAGGTCAAAAACTGCTCGAGTATTCCTCCATCCAGTCAGCATCACGACGTTTTGAATAACAAAAGAGGGACTTCAGACTTTTTGCTGCCTTGTTAGAGTCACGACTGTCAAAGACTGTGGACAGTATTTATCAGTGAGGGAAACAGCAATAATACTCTGTGTTCAAAGAAGATAATAAACTGTACAATGGATGGACAAGTTCTCATGTGTCACACTTTGGTTTGTCTTTTATTTGCGTGTCTGTTAATTCTATTGAAACCTGCCATTTCAGCACAGTCGCAGATAAAGATAACTACATTAATACAAATATTATTATTACACTTGTAGAATTAGATTCTCAGGGTGGCTGTCAAGGATGTTTTCCGACTCATTAGCGCAAAACATTTCAAAAAAACTTCAGAGCGCTGCAGTCCAAACACCCAAAAGTCAAAACTGAATGATAAAATATAGATTCACAACATGTTTTTATGTTATAAAAGGTTTGATCCATATTTGTTGCTGTTTAGCCGAATCAAAACAACATTTTCACTGCGGTCGGAAACTGTTTGCTGTCCCGCTTGTGGTGCACAAAGCAAGACGCACCTGTTTTCATGAGGCCATCCAGCATTAATTACTCAAATTTGAGAATTTTGAAAGTTGTTTGACAGAAAAAAAGAGCGAAATAACAGCTTGTGATTGCATATTTAAACACCTAAAATAGGGGTGGCTGTGGCTCGGGGTGGAGCCAGCCCCTTGTTATCAGAAGGTCACTGGTTCAGTTCCCCTGCTCTGCATGTCAAAGTGTCCTTGGGCAAGATACTGAACCCCAAACTGCTCCTGATGTGCCGGTCGGCATCTTGCATGGCAGCAACAGCCATCGGTGTATGAATGAATGTATGAATTACTGAAAGTCCCTTTGGACAAAAGAGTCTGATAAATGGCCTAAAATGTAAAATACATGATTTAATACTTATCATTTATAAAAAAGAAACATTTTAGTAGTGGAGCATTTAGCTGATTAGGTCACAAATATTTTCCTCAAGAGTTAACTATTAACAGAGGGTCCTTCAGAGAGACTTCGTCTTAAAGCACCATCATGTGAGTGTGAAACTCCCTGCAAAAAGTTACCACTTATACCCACTGGCAACAGTCACAAACCAAATTGAAATACACCCACCCACGTATTATTTCTGTGCACCAACAACACTGACCCAGAATATGTGGTCCTTTTACATAATTTTGGAAAGTCCTATTTATAATCAGGCATTTTCTGACACTGCAGTGTTAACATCTGGCAACGCTGCACTTGAATAGTGACATTTTGTACAGTCATACTGAACATTATTTCACTTTGGTTTCTGACAAATGGTTACTATAATGCACAGCGTGTCACCAGTCGGACAGATATTCTCATGAAGGGGACACAAAATACAGCAGCCATCTTGTTTCTGTCTGTTCTTCTGGCCTCTACTTAAAGGTTAGAAAAGTGTTAGCAATTCTCGCTGACGTAATAATACAAACTCTTATTAGATATTTATTTGGCAGCTACTCAGATGGGTCCTGCAAATAGAAACAAAGTAAATGAATGAAATTGTTCTTGCTTTGTTTATTCAGTCATTGAGTCGTGATTAAAATCTGATTGAAAATTCTTCCCCCAAAACTACATAGTGCCCCCTCGTGATTATCCAAAGAGATGGTGCTGACACATAATGGTTGCCATAGTAGCAACATCAATCAAAAAATGGCAAACCTGACTGTGTATAATCTGGGCTGTCATAGCAACATGTCAGTTATAATAATTCTAAACATTTGAAAAAAAAAACAAGCAACAGAACAAAGATTTAAAAGGACACATTCTGGGGCTTTGATCTCCAGACATCAAAGCAGTTCCATTCTGTACCTCGGCTGTGTGAAAGAGGGAGGTGGTACAAAGTCACTTCACCTTTCAGTTTCAACAGGTGAGCATTGCTGGTCTTGACATATTTCACGAGTGTTTAGACGGTAATTTAATCTGAGATTTGTTCAACAGGTGAACATTGTGAGACAACTTCAGACAGCTAGACAAGATGACTCTGACACTGATTAACACAGTTCAGTCAACCTACAACTGGACCAGGGATCTGATCTATAGCTTTATTGGCAGGCCAGGGAGTAAGGCTCTTATCAAAGAGGTAGAGGAGCTGAAAACTCAGCTCCAAAGAGCGATGGAGTACGGTGCCCTTCAGGAGCAGAGGATCCTCCAGCTCTCTGAAAACCTGGAATTAGAAACAAATGAAAACTGTACTCTCTGGGACCAGATTGTGGCTTTGAATTCTAACCTACATCAAGTGAAACAGCACAGGGAGATGAACAGAGGCCTTTTACTGAGAGAAGAACACAAATCTCAGGCACTTAGCCAAAAGCTGGAGGTAATGCAAAGTCAGTTGGATGAACAGACGAAGAAGATGGTGGACGCTGAGAGAATGATTAACAATCTCACTGCTTCATACAACAAATCATACAATCAGCTTGACACGGCATACAAAGAGATCTGTGAGTCACACAAGATCCAGGAACAACAGTTGGCTGCACAGAAGAAACTGGATGAGTCGTTGGTACTTAAGCTGAGGGAAACTGAGAGAGAGCTCCAGGAGCTCACTGCTTCACACAGCAATCTCCAGCAAAGGTATGACACCGACATCAAGGCAGAAAAACAGATGAATGCAACCCTTCAGAAGAAGGTCGAGATGCATCTACACTCTCATGCCAGGACGGTGTCAGAGCACAAGAAGCAGGTCAACGATATGATTCTGCAGCAGAATGCTTTCTGTCAGAAACTTGAGGACTACAAACTCATGAAACAGTCTTTTTACCTCAACCTGAGGTCTATTTATGTCGACCTGAAGTCCAGTTATATTGATCTGAAAATCCAATTTCATGATCAAACCTTAAAAAACACTGAGCTTGCTGCGAAGCTCAAGGCTGAGGAGGAGGCCAACCGGGTCCTCAGAACAAAAAATGTCCGACTCTTGCATCAGATGTGCCAGCAGGAGGAGGTGTCCTCTGCTGTTTCACTGGACCCAGAACTTGTGGAGGAGGAGTCCCTCTGTGTCTTACAGGACCAAGAACCTGAGGAACAGGAGTTTGTCAGTGTCGTACAGGACCAAGAACCTGAGGAGTCTGTAAGTGTCTTGCAGGACACAGAACCCGAGGAACAGGAGTTTGTCAGTGTCGTACAGGACCGAGAACCTGAGGAGTCTGTAAGTGTCGTACAGGACCGAGAACCTGAGGAGTCTGTAAGTGTCTTGCAGGACACAGAACCTGAGGAACAGGAGTTTGTCAGTGTCGTACAGGACCGAGAACCTGAGGAGTTTGTAAGTGTCTTACAGGACACAGAACCTGAGGAACAGGAGTCAGTCAGTGTCTTACAGGACCAAGAACCTGAGGAACAGGAGTCCCTCTGTGTCTTACAGGACACAGAACCCGAGGAAGAGGAGTGTGATGGTGTCTTGCTGGACTCAGAACCTGAGGAACAAGAGACAGTCAGTGTCTTACAGGACCAAGAACCTGAGGAAGAGGAGTCTGATGGTGTCTTACAGGACACAGAACCTGAAGAAGAGGAGTCTGATGGTGTCTTGCTGGACTCAGAACCTGAGGAAGAGGAGTCTGATGGTGTCTTACAGGACACAGAACCTGAAGAAGAGGAGTCTGATGGTGTCTTGCTGGACACAGAACCTGAAGAAGAGGAGTCTGATGGTGTCTTACAGGACACAGAACCTGAGGAAGAGGAGTCTGATGGTGTCTTGCAGGACTCAGAACCTGAGGAAGAGGAGTCTGATGGTGTCTTGCAGGACTCAGAACCTGAGGAAGAGGAGTCTGATGGTGTCCTTCAGGACCAGAACCTATGGCAGCTTTCCTCTGCATTGTCCATGATCAAGAACGCTTGGAGAGGACCGTCTGCGCTGCCCATGATCCCGAACATATGGAGGAGATCTTTAATGTTGTATGGGAGCTATAATGTGTGAAAGAGGCTGAATTCTCTGAGGAGAAGGCTGCGGAGAACAGAAAGCAGGAGTCAAAGTCCATCAGTGACACCTGGATAGATTTCATTCCTAGTGACTGTGACCCTTTTTTTCAGCGATACTCTTAGCATCCATCAACCATGACCCTTTTCAAAGATCAGGATTAGCCAGTCACAGGCAGAATAGGACAGGCCGTGACATCAGCATACCTGGGAGGAACAAGACATCTCCCAGAGGACGGCACAGCGGCTCAGTGGTTAGCACTGCAGCCTCACAGAGAGAGCTCGACCACACGGCTGAGTTCTCTCCTCCCTGTGACCGAGTGGGTTTCCCCCGAGTGCTTCGGTTTCTCCCACAATCCACTGGATAAATGAAAAAAAAAAAAAAATAGATAAAATAAAATGAAAAAAAAATATATAAATGAAATAAAAAGTAACATACAAATGTAAAATCTGTCCCTCCGTGTTAGTTTCTCATAGTAGTTAGATTAGTTGTCTATCGGCACCACAACGTGATCACTGGTCGTCATTCGTCCTGGTCACTGGCTGTCAAGACGTCTGAACATGAAAACGTGAACACATGATCACTAGAAAGTTGGCTCGCTCTGTATTACTATTCTGAATATCCACTGACTATAATACATGGTGTTGTTTTAATAATGAATAAATAACAATAATACAACACAAGATGGAACATGTAGAGGTCGATGCTGAAACAGGCAACATGTTCTCTTGGGCATTCATTAGCTTCAACAAACTAAACTGTGGTGCCGTGCCGTAACGTGACTTTTGTGCAATATGTGAGAAATGTACTCCAAACAAATAGGGGCCAGCATATCACCAGGGTAACCGCTAACTGCTGCTAACTGTGGCTGAAAGCTCAGTTAACTGTGCAGCTCGCAGTTGTATTAGCTGTGTCTGTCCACACTGCGAGCTTGGACCATCAGAGTCGTGTTGGTGTTGCTCTCCATTCGTACGACGCGGCGAGTAGCTAGCTGCTTCTTGGACTTCAGTTCGTCCACTACTGCTGCCAGTGGCCACGGGCCCTTGAGCAACCAGCGATGACTACATGTGTGCTCCTTTGTTTATTTATAGCTCAGGGGGACGGAGGAGTGTTATCTCCACATCTGAGGGACAACTCCCCGTCAGCCTCTGCAAGGTTACTACTTATCACCACTTACGAGCATGTCACAAACCATAACACACCCACTCTTTCACATAACCCCGTCCTCTGACAACAGCACTGAGGTTTTCCCCTAATGTAAAGGGGATTTCCACACATTTTAAGAAACTAAGTGAGGTTTTTGACAGAGTGGTTGACACACTTTCACCATCAGGTTCACACCTGGTACTGCTCGGTGTGCAGGCAATGCACGCAGGCTGCTGATTAATCCGCTATTTGTGTGATTTCTTCTCTCTCTATCTCTGTGACACTTACTGCCAACATTCAAGCGGTGCAGAACTGCTTTGTTGTTCTCATGGGAAAAAAAAAAAGTTTGAAATTGTGTTTACACTTCACAGCAGGTGGTCTCAATTAGAAAGGATGTGGTGAATCTGGCAGCAGAGTGTCACAACCCAGGTGAGCTAGTTTGAAAACCACTACTGTCAGGTAGGCACGCAACAGAACTGAATGGATGGACTGATAAGGCACAACTTTCATTTTGAGTTAAATGGAAAAGAAGAAATGGGCAAGTCTGCTCATGTCCTCAAATACACTATACTACACCACACACACACTCACACACACACATTCCTGAGCTCATATGCTAGAATCAACTGTGCAGTGAGGGTGGGAGTAGGCGGTCTCTCTCCTCCTCTGAGAAGAGGACAGCTACAGTCAAACCTCGTCCCACCATTCAGCCTCAGCTCTGACTGAACGCAGCTGTCATTACTTGTGTATAAACACACCGACGTGAAGACACGGGACTGTTTCTGCCCGCGTTTGGACATCTTTGGTCCACTTTTACGCATGACGGACGACGACGCAGACACCCGAACTTGACGAGTTTTTTCTAAAAGCTGTTTTAAGGTAAGTTCGTTTACATGAAGTCAGAGTCGTCTGCGTGAGATACACGTGAGATGAACGCGGTCGGGTTGTTACGATTCTTACAGGCGGGATCAGATTTTTTCCGATTTTCCATGGATAATCCGAGTCATGCGCTCCTTCCAGGCTCACGTTGAGGTCATCGAGCAGACGCACGCGCAGCTCCTGCAGCCTGCTTCTATTAGTGAAGTGGACTGCCGGGAAACACACGCGCGCTGGCACACGTGCGGCTGTGTGTAAACTGTTGACACGGGACAGGAATGTTGTGGGGGCGCAACACCATGCGCACTCATTTATCTCTGGGAAACACAGGTCCGTGATTCTCTCCTTGAAACTTTATTCTGTCATGGGCTTAAGTTCAATTTCACAAACGCGACCTCAGAGTGTTTCCTCGAGCTCACGTTATCCTCAGAGGGGATTAAAGGTGCATCATGTAGTTTTAGAAGAGAAAGAAAGAACCAAACGAAATAAAGAAACAAGACTGAACAAACAATTTCACAGTTTCATACTGTTTCACTTTGTTTACATGTGGCGGACCCTGCCATTCCTAGCTTCACCTTCTTGTCCCCTGAGAACAGCTCGTTTATTCTGTGTCTATGTTTGTCCTGTTACCTCATTAGTGGTTATATTTGTAGGAACATCTGATTTTTAAGTCTCAATCCCAACTTTACGAAAAACTGACTGAGGCTTCAGGTTGGCAGGACGGGGCGGTCCAAAATCAACTTTCCTCACAAATGACAACTTTTAATACTGTAAATAATAAGACCACACGACGCCCCTTTAAACAAGAAGCTATCCTGTCCTCCTTGTTTCCCTGGTCCACCTCACACTAAACAAAAGAAACATTAAATATTTAGAAGCAGCATACTCGAGCTTTTGGAATAGAGTTTAAGGTGAGAGAAAGGTCCCGCTGACGTTACGTCAGCTGTTGAATAATTTAGAAAAAGTGACTCAACACGCTGAGATGTCTTGTTGGTGTTCGGGGGGGAATGATCCAGAGGACGGTGCTCCAGCCAACGACACCTTCTCATGTTTATCTCTTAACATTTCTCAAACTAACAGCCCACAATTTCCTCTGTTCTTCCTCCCCTCTCGTCCCTCGCTGCACAGATCCCCATCACGCCTCATTACTTTAAATATTTAAGGTATGAAAGCCGAGCCAGCAGAATTATCAAGTCAGGGGGTTGTGTATAGGCATCTGAATGCATTACTTTGTGGTCACACTAAAATATTACCACAAGGAGGGGGACTTCCTTCAAGTCCAGTGAGTCACTGACAACTCAAAGTCGTGTGAGGTTACATCATGTCTACATGCACACACTCAAACCGGGGCAAACTTTGTGCAGAGGGGAAAACGGGGGGAGAATACGAACTGGAAATCACCAGCAGTGGTTTCAATAAAAGCATTTCTCCTCTGTGCTCTTCCAAAACGAGGTCAAATTGAGGCCTTAAGCGTCTCTCTCTCTCTGTTCCAGCTGTCTGCAGTCCTCGTCTGCTGAGGCCATGTTTTCCAAAGCCACTGCCAAATTCATCCATGAGATCGACCACGACGGAAGTCTCATCCACGTGTCTCGGATAAATGACTCGCACAAACTGGTTCTCATGGCGCTGGTCGTAAAGCGCAACTGCAACTGGTTCTGGCAGAAGCCCAAGTACCAACCAACAGATTTCACCCTCAGCCACTTGTTGCAGGGCGACGAGGTGCTCGTTCCAGGTGTGTAGGTGTGGACATGCAGACCGTTCAAACCATGCAAGGAGAAAGAATTTGCTCAAATTGTGTGAATGTGATATTTTATTTCCATGCCAGCGAGTGTTTTGTACGACAAACAGATTGCTAAAGTTGCTTGTTGGACATGTGTCTTCAGTATTTATACTGGGTAATGGATTGTCACCAACTGGTTTTGCAAACAAT
Source organism: Acanthopagrus latus (assembly GCF_904848185.1). NCBI lineage: Eukaryota > Metazoa > Chordata > Actinopteri > Spariformes > Sparidae > Acanthopagrus > Acanthopagrus latus. Next base: position 18,270,803 of record NC_051041.1, read on the forward strand.
GTCGATCTAGCTCCCATACATATGCTTACAACACGTGTCTTTTCAGGAGTGTCTGAGAAAGATTTTGTGACCTATAAGGGCACGTACGGCGATGCGCTCTCTGGGAAGCTGGACACTGAGGCCGGCGCTGTAAACCTAACGCTGGAGGGGCAGGGCTCCACCAAGCTCCAATCATGTTTTGGCACGCTGAAGAAGGAGGAGCTTGATCTGAATAAGCTGCTGCGTGACTCCAAGGGCAGGTATGAATAGTTATTTTTGTAATATTTTGCACATAGCAGAGGGTGACAGGCTGATGAGTTCAATATTGATGACACGAACGCTATCAGTGTAATCAGACGTCAGACAAGTTGCATTACGATACTTAATCACCTCCATCAATAGTGTCATCTTACTGTGTTTCTCGATGATCTGTTCGTTATCAATCATCACTGTTACTGACTGACACGGCCAGCATCTGTTTGGATCAGGCAGGTGGACATGCAGCACAAGCTGGTGAAGCAGCTGCAGAAGCGAGCTGAGCTGCTGGCGGTGGTGAAGGAGAGGATCTTCACCACCAGCTCGTGCACCATCAGCCTGAGGAAAAAGGAGCAGTGCAGCTTTGGGGGCATGTTAGCGCTAAAGAACTTTCTGGGGAACTCTGTGAGTGTGTGTGTGATCATTTCTGGTAACATCAAAAAATAGTTAACATCATTCAACATTATTCAACAGTTGTTGTAACATCGTGTCTGTACGTGTATTCTCAGGTGTGCGTGAAGGACAGCAACAACATCGAGGTGGACAGCAATGTTTCCTTGGAGATCCCTTCTGGTACGGTCATTGCGTACAGCGTCCGGGAGCTGGAGATTAATAAGGATGGAAGCTTCGGTGAGTGTGTTTGAGGATGGGCTTCTGTCTTTGTGTGTGTCGTTGTGTGTCTCTGCTGGCAAAGAAATGTCCCAGTGTGTGAAACCCAGTGTCGCTTCTCCTTTCCTTGTTTTTCTCACTAACTAGAAACACGATCAAACGTCAGAAAGAAACGTCACGGTTCAGCTTTGAATCTCAAATATTGTGCATGAAAAATGGATGAAATTGCCGATATCTTCAACAGAGAGTAAAATAGAGAAGTAAAACGAGGCGGTTAGGCGAACATCCTCACTGGATAGTAAAAACAGTTCATTAATTTTACAACCTACAGAATGATGTTCGGTATGTTTGGTTTGAGGTTTGATTTTGTATTAACTATGAGCTTGTGCACCTCAGTTGTTTATACTGTCAGTGCCCTTCGTCCTCTGTGTGTTCATCCATGATGTTGTGTGTATTTTCAGATGTCTGCCTACAGCCTGGCACAACAGGAGGCATCGAGTCGGACTCCACTATACTACCCATGCCATCCCACGAGTCCTTGGATGTGATGGACGGCAAGTGCAATGGGAAGAAGAGTCCAGAGACAGTCTCTCACAGCGTGGCGCATAATGGTGCGTGTCCATTCAATTGTACATTTTACCAGTTACTTATTAATAACGTACAACGTATCTGACAGTATTGTCTTTGACAAGGAAGTGAAAGAAAACAGAGAAACATTCGGGCTGACAGCAGTTCCCTTTTCTTTCAGACACAAACAGAATTCATTGATTCGTCGTTTCAACACTTTCACAAGTTGTTTTTTCTGAAGTATTAGCTGACCAGCAGTGGTAGGAAGTGCCACTATTAAGTAAAACTTTTGAGGAACTTTGACCTTACATGAGTTTTCACTGACCTGCTTTATGTCTACCTCCACCAGAGGCAGAATATTGTACATTTTACATGATGATGATGATGATGTACAGTAACATAAAGCTTTATGGATCCTGGGTGGTCAAATGAAATAAAAATCTGCAATAATTCAGGAGTTGCTTCAGTTAAAAGTCTCATTTGCTGTATGTCGGTCTTGTGCAGGATCACAGAAGACAGACCTCTCTCTCCTGGCAGAGCTCTCCCAGCCAACAAGACACGCCTTATTCAAGGAGCTCCAAGAGACCCTGAAGGACAGAACTGCTCTCTCATATCTGCAGTGTGTGGTGAGCGACATGACGCAGACACCAACACACACCGACACAGTCGCCGATAAACACTGTGCATTTCTTTTAAATACTGGGGCAAAAATCTGTTGTTTTGAATGTTTCCTTCCTCCCTGTGATGTCTCTGTTAGCTGGAGGACATGTGTTTTGGTGAAACGCTGGTTTGGCAGGAGGAATTATCAGAGAGTCAGAGAAAACCAGTGTTAGCCACAGTGAACCATCTCTGCAGCGGCGGTCCTGCAGAGGACAACCCGAGTGACACTCCTGCACACATCAGTGCAGCTCACCTGTTGGTCAGTGCCATGGAAGGTGAGGTTGAAGGACAGAAACATCCTCCAGAGCTGAACAAAGAAAACCTTTTCCAAAGTTTACTCATTTTGTGTGTTTTAATGTTTTCTGTAGAGTTGCCTGATGAGACTCTAAACTTGTTGAGCGGAAGCTGTCCTGACTTTCTGGAGACCTTCGACACACTGGTTGGTTTACTCATTTTACTGCACATTCTCACACTGTTGACTGTTGCATTAGTTTAAATTATCATTATTATGACTTATTTATTTGACTCAGTCAGTGAACAAACTGTTAACTTCTAGAAAAAAATATTAATACAGTACTTCACCCAGCAGCTGATTAGCCTAGCTTAGCATAAAGGGGGGAACAGCTAGCTTTGCTTGGTCTGAAGGTAAACAAATCCACCAACCAGCATTTCTAAAGCTCACTCATTGACCAAAATATATCTAGTTTAGTTTAGTTTGTACAAAAACCCACATTTTTGGTAACTTTCTTGAAGCCACAGCGGCAGCTGAGCCAGCTATTTCCACCTGGTTCCAGTCTTTATGCTAAGCTACTGTCAGCTAGCATGCTGATGGCTCCACTGTAGTGTCATCTTCAACGCAAACACAAGCATCTCTCACTCTCTAGGGCAAAGAGAATATGCATGCAGTATTTCCCAAAACGTCAGACAATTTGTTTGAGAGAATTACAACTTAAACCTTTAAACTGAGACTTTGCAATGAGATCCTATTTGTCAATCCATCCGTCTACCTCACCAGGTGTGCAGCCTGACAGACAGCAGCGAGCCGGTCCAGTGTCCTGCGGTCCTGCTGCAGGACAGCCGAGTCCTCCAACAGGCAGAACAGGTGCTCACCTCCATCGATGTGAAGCTGACGAGAGACGGCGACAGACTGTGGATGACGACAGAATGCACCACAGGAGTTCCCTCATTGGTCCTCCGTCTCAGCGTACATGGATTGTCCTTGCTGAGCAAAGGGCTGACGAAGTAATAACGTCTGCATGTGCACTATTTCTTTTTCAGTGGATTATATTCTTTCTGTTTCTTTCTTTATTGTCAAGCTTATTTGAACTAAGCTAAGTGCTATTATCATTTATTTTTTCATATTGTTTGTTACAACATTGGATTTCTCTACATGTGTTTTCCTAAAGATATTTTATTACTTAGCAAGCACTTCATATTTTTGTAAAAAAATGTGTATATATATATATAATTATTATCTTAATATAATACAAATATATATTGTATGTTTTATTTTATATATATATATATATATATATATATATATATATATATATATATATATATATATATATAGATAAAGTTTCATCGTCCCCCAAGGTCATGAAGTTTTTAATTAACAACAAATATCAGATTTGTTTATTTCAAGTGAGCATGCATTTTATTGCTGCTACTGTTCTTAAATCAGAAACATGCTTTATTTATGAAGTAAACTAACACTTGTTATGCTATATCATGTGGAACTACAGTATTGTTGTTGTGCTATTTAGATTGTGTTTTTTTTACATTATCTATGCAGTTTTATGAAGCTGCCTTACAGAAACTTTCCGTTCACTATCTCTTAATGTCCTAATTTATTGTCCATTAGAAATGTTTTGCTTTATTTCATATTATTGCATTTTGATAAAACAATTGCTTTTATGTCTGTTTCATTTCTTCTGTCAAATTGTGTAATTTTGCAATGCAAATTAAGCGTTTTATACTGCATGCGCAAAATAAAAAAATTCCATAATTTCTTGGAGTTCTTGAAGGAAAATGTTTACTTTGTAATGTAAACCATTAAACTTCCAATGAATACCATTTTATTGAAAATCTGTGCCCATTTTTTTTAAAGATTTATATTCCCATGACTGCGATCCAACAGCATTTGTCTGATGTTGTCAAAAGACATACCAGACTCAGGTCTGTACGAAGGTGTGTGTGCGATACGCTCTTGTACAGCCACACAGGTTTGCACATGCCAGTACAGTGTGTGTGTGTGTGTGTGTGTTCAGCTGCCATGAAAGATCCACACCTCTGAAAATGTTTGCTCACTTGTTGAGAGGGTGGGACAACCTAAACCTTTGCCTATTTGCCTATTAGCCTACTGTTATCTCCTGTAGTCACATAGCATTATGTTTGGTGCACTTAGCATACCAACCTAGCAAAGAGGGCAAGTATCCCATGGCTACAAATTGTACTTCTACTTAAATGTATATTTTGTCACATGATTAACAATATGCGATAAAGATGTGTCAAATCAAATCATAACAAAGTAATGAACACAATGGAAACCTGGGGTAGTCATAACAAAGCCGCTGGGGATTATTTGCCCCAGGGTTCCCTAACAGGTTAGTCCGGCCATGCTAACAAGACGTATCTCCACAAATAAGCAGACAGATGTGGGGGAAGAGTCTGGTGAACCTCAGGAAACATCCAGCGTAGTTAAACTCAATTTAAGAAATCTGATCAAGCAGAATAATTACAAACACCAGTGTGTGTGTGTGTGTGTGTGTGTGTGTGTGTGTGTGTGTGTGTGTGTGTGTGTGTGTGTGTGTGTGTCCTTAATCTAGCTCAGAGCTGATGTTAGTAATGTCTGGTAGCTGAGCAATTTCAAAATATTTACGGGATGATCTTTTAAATCAGATTATTCTTCTTCAAGTAGTTTACATTTATCTAACAGTGTAAACATGAACCCCGTTCTGCCAGATGGGACGTTGACATGCTACAAGCTAACTCGGCCGCCACGCGAGGGCGCTGTTGCCCAGTAACTGATGACGTAGATCTCCTGCGACACGAGCTCTTCCTTCTGTTGTCGCATGAAAACACTGCCGAGCGGGAGCCACAGAGGAAGACACTGCGTAGCAACGTGTAGACATGCCGGTGTGTAACTTCTTCCTCCAGGGCCGGTGTCGTTACGGCGAAAAGTGCTGGAACGAGCACCCGAGGGGAGGAAACAGAGGAGGAGGAGGAGGAGGAGGAGGAGGTGGAGGCTACAACAACAGCTACAGCAGCAACTACAACAGCCGCTCCTCTCAGCAGCAGCAGCCCAGAGGAGGAGGAGGAGGAGGTACTGTCAATCTGAAATAAACTTCACATAGCTCCTCCTGAAAGTCCAGTCTGTCTGTAACAACAGGGAGGTCGGTCTCCTGCGCTAACTAGCTAACCTGAGCTAACCCGGGCTAACTAACAGGCAGAACTGTGGCGGTGACGTAAGCTTGTATTCGTTTGAATATAATCTCAACTGACCTGTAACAACAGACAGAACTGTAGAAACTGTGTTTTTGTGTATCTAATACTTTGTCAGGTGAATTTATTATAATCACCATCAGCCAGAAAACATTGTTGGCTGCATTAATAACCTCTAGAAACTTTGTATGAACCTGTATACTCGTTATTTAACCATCTAAGAGCCTCGTTAAGATTAAAATGTCTTTTTTTTTCGAAAGGGAACAATGAGCTCACTACAGACATACAGATGCACACTGGTGATGCATCAACAAGTACATCTCAGGGGAAATCTAAGAGCAGTCACATTGAGCAAGAGTACTTTTCGAAAAATATCTTTATTTTAAGAAGTTTAACATTACCCAAAGGTGAATTATCCCTGCAGATTTAAGAAGTTGAGGGAAGTTTTAAAAGTCCACAACGCATTTCTGGAGCATCACAGCAAAACATCATCATAGCATTCTACTAAGTTAATGGGCTAAAAGCTGTTATAGGTGTAGCAGAATGATGTAATTGTTAAGCACCGACCCTTTTTGTTGACTGATAGTTTGTGCATGTTGGATGTTTCAGGGTTTGGAAACAGAGTTTGGGTGAATCCCTCTCAGCAAAAAGGAGCCTACATCCAGCCGCCATCCTTCTCCTCGCATGGAAGTGATGACTGGGGTCGAGGTGGTGGAGGTGGAGGGAATGACTGGGGCCGAGGAGGAGGTGGAGGTGGAGGGAGAAGAGATAACGTGAAGTCCTCTGAATTCAGCTTCTCCAGTCAAAACAGATTTTCAGCGCTTAATTCTCCGAGCACCTTTGATAGAGGAGGAAGAGGAGGAGGACATCAGGGGCCAGCTGGTGATGAAGATGATGACAAAAAACTGTGAGTCTGCCATTTTTACAAACATTTTTTTATGCAGCATTAAAATGAATGTAGTCATTTGGACTTAATTGATGTGATGTATGTCTCATGGTCACCCAGGGAGATAATTCAGATGGACATGGACATTTGGGAGAGTTCGGGACAGTGGGGCTTCTCCTGTTATTCTAACTCCAAGGCGTCTTTATCTGGTCTGTATCAAATATGCATTTAGTTACATGATTTTTGTGGTTAATTGTCATCACATCCCGAGATGTACATTTTGTGTGTAATATACCAAACACAGCGACACTAGACTTGAGTATGTTTGATATTTCTTGTCTCTAGGTTTCACTGATCTCTCTCCAGAGGAGCTCAGGCTGGAGTATTACAACACTAGAGCTTCAGGAGATGTGCAGGGCTACGTAAGTGCAGTGTTGCTCATGTATGTCGTTTCTAACATTTGTCTTCTGGCCAGTCAGAAAGACTTTCTGGTTAAAGGTAAATATGTGATTATAGGACGATTTCAAGGATTACGTTAATAATAAAACTGTCTGTTTGAACAGGAACCACCAGATGTTGAATAAGTGTGTGTTGTTTGTTAAAATGTTTTAAAATGCTGGATTTTATGAATAGTAAGTAAAAACTTCTGTCTCATGTATTCAGATAAATGGCATCAATCAGTTGCTCAGCCAGTGGAGAAGCAGAATCCAGGAACTGAAAGTCATGAATCCATCCACACGCACAGCTGTGGTAAGACACACACATAACGTATAACTGTCTCCATTTATTTTTATGGAGGACTTTTTGATAAATACAGTGAAAGTGGTATGATGTGTATTTTCCTTGCAGCTTGCAGAGTTGAACAACCCGGCACCTCAGGCACCTTCAAGTGGCTTTGGTTCAACGACAGCGGCTGGATTTGGATCCTCTACATCGAGCTTTGGAAGCAAAGGTGAACATTCAGTATTACTGATTCCTCCTAGTAGTTCAGCACTTTGAGATTAAAATGAATGTACCAATTTGGACAGAGCCCGGCTAGCTGTTTATCCATTTCCAGTCAAATCATTTATCATAGTTTTTCTTTTTTGGACATGCTGATCCATTGAGCCATCTTTTTGCCTTTCATAGGCTTTGGGGCTCCAGCACCAGCCCAAGCCAGCTCTTTCAGCTTTGCTTCTGCAGGTGGTGGATTTGGTTCCTCAGCACCAGCAGCACCATCCTCAACAGGTTTCGGCAGCGCCTCAGCAGCTCCTACACAGCCTCCCTCTGGGTTCGGTTCCTCGACAGCATCTTCTTTCTCCTTCAGTGCTCCGACCTCCAGCACGCCAGCAGCCCCTTCTGGATTTGGCTCCGCCTCAGGGTTCAGTTTCACCTCAACAGCGAGCAGCACAGGAGGAGGATTCGGGAGCGGCTTCGGGTCAACAGCATCTGCTCCGGCAGGAAGCGGCAGTATTTTTGGACAGACGAGTGGTGGATTCGGGACAGCCGCTGCTCCGACTGCAGCAGGAGCCGGGTCAGCCGGCGGAGCATCAGACAGTCTGTTTTCATCTGAGGACAAACTGACTCCAGACGAACTGAATCAGTTCAAGGCTAAGAGGTTCACTCTGGGCCAGATCCCTCTGAAGCCTCCCCCCGCTGACATGCTGGTGGTTTAATGCGGTGGGAGAAGTTGCAAGATTTTTGAAATAGAGACAATTTATACGAAGTAAAGATTTTCTTCTGACTCCTCTGAGTAAACCAGAGTCATTGTACTTGTTTTTAAGGTGTGACGAGAGTTGAGATACTTCAGATTGATTTAGCACAGAGATTAGCTTTGGTTACATCACAGATTTTAGGGTACAGGCAAAGTATGTTTAATGTACAGCTACACAATACACACTACATATTGTAGATTGTGTCTTTCTCATATAAAGTGCAGTTTCTTTTTAAATTATCGAGTGTCTTGCAGGTTGGTCATTTTACCTAAATGTATTTCACTGAATGCTCAGAGGGATGGTAATTAAATTTCCTCAGATCAGCTGAGCTGCATTTGTAAAGGTTGTAATTGCACAACTCGTCCTGGAGAGGGTGTCGGAATACAAGCCAACATTTTACTGAAACATACTCAGCAAGTGTAAATGGGTGTTTATATCTTTAGACTCACTTGGAAATAAGAGGTAGTTTGTAATTCTGCTGCTCTTCTGTTTTCTCAGAATGTAACTTGACGTCATTGAAACAAATAAAGCCAGATATCTAAATCCATCCAGTAAAACCAGCTCGCAGGCACACTAAAGAGAGGAAAGTGTGGTAGTGCACAGATGACAATGAGTGAGTAAGCTATTCAATACGTATTCATTAGATGTTGAGCACCCGGTGGGACCACAAGAAGAGGAATACAGCGACAAAGAGACAGCAATAAGCTATTCTGCTGCTGTAGGGCTCACGGCTCTGCTGACTGGAGCATATTTTCAGCTGACGGGGAGTTTGTGATAAAGGCAAACGGGTGAAGCTGAGCTGGAGCTGCCTCCAGTGTGTGTCTTGGTGTGAGTTTGTGTGTGTGAAATCATCCCAAGTCAATATATCACGGCCTGGTCGAAGGCATTGTGCATATAACTAATACAGTTTAATAAGAACTGTGCCAGCCAATCATAGTCACGCTGCGATGCTGCCTGACACCACAGAGTTACAGAGCCTACTGCATCCACCAGGCCCAGAGATACGACTCCTTCCAGCCTCAACATCCCCATCAGAAGACGGGAAACAGAGGAGACCCAGCTAGAAGTGCGTCTGCAGGTGGAGCCGACACAATCCAAGGAGGAAGACTTACCTGCACAGAACAGAGCCCGAAGAGAAACCAAAGAAGAACAAGACCATCTGTCTGCTAAATCAAATGATGAGAATTACACAGTTCATCAAAATGAAACATTCCATTTCTGCAGAAAGTTTCAGGTTATTAAATTGTGTATTATTGTGAAAGAAGCATTCTACCCTTGTAGCTGATCCGGATGGAGTAAACGACGACATGAAAAGGTGTTAAGCAAAGTAAAATGATTACAAGTACCTCAAATGAGTGAATGTACTTTGTTACTTTGGTTAGGATTAGTCTAATGACTCATGTCTAATGCATTTAGTATTTTGTCTTTAAAGGAGCAGTACTACGCTTTTTTCTTTCCCTTCTCTTCAGTGCTGTTCAGGTTCTCGTGCATGTTGAAAGTTGAAAATGTCAAAGTCTGCACCAGTGGAGGCTCCTGTCTCAGATAACTCCGTGCCTGAAACGCCTCGTGAGTAGCCTCACCTTTGATTCCGTGACATCACTCTGTGTCACCATGTCACACATTTTATGGTTTTGTCGTTATCACTACGTTTACTCCCGTTAAAGCTCTGAATATATAACTGGCTGCCAGCAGCAGGATGCAACAGAGTAATCTTCGCTCTGATTTCTCAGGCTGTCAGCAGTAACCTCCCACCCACCCCCTGCTAGCAGATAATACATAAATAATTCAACAGATTAATGAGCGATTGAAAAAGAGACTCTCTCATGAAAAGGCTCTCACGCGCTCCTTTCACTGAAACTTGTCTAAATTGCCATCCTGTGACTCTTAACTACATCTAACTGAGAAAACATGAGTGTCGGCACGTCCCTGTTTCCCCAAACAGCAAATAAGCAGATTGAATGGCTCACTGCTGCCAGCCTGCCCGTGTTGATGTAATGTATGCATGAGCTGCTCAGAGTGGGATCAAGGCGATATTAAAGATGAGGGATGGGCCTGTACACATACACACACACACACACACTGCCTGATTCAGAATGTTTTTTATTGGTGGCAATTAATCACTCTGGAGTGCATTAAGACCTGTATAAGGTTATAGCACAAGATTATATTATATTATAATAAAGAAATTATTAAATTCTACACATCCGACCTGTTGTGTTCAGCAGAGAGAGATATCAGTTATGAATGCAGTCGTTTCCTCCTCCGTCCCTCGTGGGGATTGCTCAGCATTCCCAAGGGGGAGTGCACACACGCACACACACACACACACCTATCCTGTACTGTACACACACTCCCCCTCCTCCTGCTTTAATACCCAACCTGCCCCGACCTCCAGCGAAATTAAAACAAACCCATGAGCAGGATGTGTGCTGTGATTCCATTGACTGTGCCCTGACCCCAGCAGCATGGAGCAGACATACATTGTGTACAGTGCTCTATTATATCTGACACACTTTTCCATTGGGGCTCTGGAGTTATCTATCTTGCTAATTCCCCGTTAGCTGTCCACTGCAGCCATGTATGTATGTCAGAGCTCTAAACCGATCAATCCTTTGAATTATGACTTTCTAGCCTGCAGCTATTGCAGTCCCTCCTCCCTGGCTGCCTTCTCCAGACTTTAATGACACACGCTACTTAAAATGCACATGGTTTTCATTGCTGTTACACTGTGATTTTGGTCACTACAGCGCCTGATGACAGCAACAGATGCTCTTGAATCCCCTCTCACTACAGAATGCCAATGAGCTGATTCGGATTCAGCGCCGGTATTAATGTTTGATGGGGTCTGATTCCAGTCGGCCCTCCTTACTGTTGCAGCGCAGAACAAGAATTGATTGTGTTGTGCCACAGCGGTTCGCCTATGGGAAGCAGGGCATTGATCCAAGGCCGGTGATTTATGCCTATTTGAGTGGCTTGCTGCATGGCTGACTGAGTGGCACATATTTCACCTGCGAGCTTCTGGACCTGGGTTTACTGTGCTGCAGATGTTTATGGGTTCATATCAGGATACCTTCCGCACACAGACAGTAATAACACACTGTGGTGAGCAAACACTGTCAGTGCAGAGGATATATGGGCTGTGGTGGAGACCGGTGTGGGTGAGGATCATTTGAAGCAGAGTGGCTCGAAGAGGCTGAAAATTATGTTGGATTGGATTCATTAGATTGATTTCATCTGTGTGCAGACGCTGCTCCCTCAGCAGAGAGCACAACATGCACATTTTTGGTGGAAAATATTAAAAAATAACCTAAACTTGTCCTCTGAATGTGAATAAATAGTTTTGACATCATGATGTCTACTGAAGGCAACATGCTAACTAGCTAGCCCTGATCCATCCCGGTCCAAAGCACTAGCTGCTTGGCTAACTGAGCTAACTAGCATCTATCTTGAGTATGAACGTGACAGGTGGCCAGTTCTTACATATTGCACCTTTAATACAAATTATTCATTCCTTTCAGGGAACAGCACGGCTGATTTTATGTCTTGTTACCACAGTGAGGTGATACAGTGCAGATCGAACAACAATGATGTAGCTTTGAATGCAAAAAAATGTGATGAATGACGTGTTTTATAAAATACAAGAAGGAGAAACACTTTAAAACTGGCTTTTCCTGCTGATAACGCTCCTTTGTAAAGTGATCCTTGAATCATTCTTGGTCGCAAAACAAACACAAACACATTAAAGTTACACTTTAATACCTTTCAGGTCCATGGCAGCTTCATAAGATAAAGAAAGTGAACATACATCCCTGAGTGCACGATGAGTCGCCTGCAGATTTAAAGGGCCAGTGTGTCAAATTTACACACTGGAGCATTTTCAGATAAATAGGACTTGGTTTTAGACTTATTACAAGCAAAAAAACACCTTTTTATTAATTTCTTTTTTTACCACACCAACACCCCAACGTTTGTGGGAAAATCTACTCCTGTAAAGTTTCCGCTGACACTGTGACTACTGCAGAAACGTGGCGGACTCCGCCGTGACTCGCTTCGACTGCAGACGGCTCCCTCTGACATTCCGTAAAATCACTCTCAGGCAATTAAACACAAATGGAAACATAATTATGAATCAAATATTTCTGTCAGATGCTCCAAAATCCTGAACACTGGACCTTTAAAGGCAGACAGTGAACCTGATGAGGGCAGGTGCTCAGTGTCTCCTCCACACGACCACACGTGGTCGCTGTTGGCCACGCGGCTGAGAGACCTCCTCCCCTCTCCTCTCCTCTCCTCTCCTCCCTCCTCCCCTCCTCCCCTCCCCTCCTCTCCTCTCCTCCCTCCTCCTCTCCCCTCCTCCCCTCCCCTCCCCTCCCCTCCCCTCCCCTCTCCTCTCCTCCCCTCCACAGCAGCGCGCCTCTCACCGCGCCTTGGATGCCGTGTGATCAGCAGCGCAGAGCGGAGCAGAGAGCGTCCAGCACACCGCCGTCTGCAACCAGCACCGCAACAATAAAACCCAAAACGATGACATTCTTACAGATACGACACAAACAAACCATCATTTGACAACTTCCGAGCCTGCACCTTGCCTTCGCCGCTCCTTGCTGTAAGTGGTGAGTGCCTCTTGATTTTTAAATGCATTTATTTATTATTTATCTTAATTGCGGGGCTCGATTCCCGCACAGGGCAGCAGCAGCTGCGGTGCTGATGGTGATCTGACCGAATAATGCAATTAACGTGAGAGCGGATGATCCAGCCCGCACTGATTGTGATGATGGTGAGGATGATGATGATGATGATGATGATGATGTCAGCTGAGTGTGTCTATATGTGTTAATGTATGGGCCTGATGTAGAGCTGCAGGATGAGCTGAGGAGCATCAGCTGGTGAACACTTGCTTCTCTTCTTCTTCTTCTTCTTCTTCTTCTTCTCTCACCTTCGCAGCAGTAGAAGCCAAGATGTGCTCACAGCTCGCAGCTTCATGCCCTCTCCTACTTCAGCCAATCTCATTAACTGTCTGAAGGGATTAATATAATCATATGAGATGATATAGAGACGATAATGCACACCAGGGCTGCAGGGGAGTGACTGTCAGGTGACCTACATACTCTTCTTTTATTGCACCAGTAGCTCAGATGTTGGAGGTGTTTGTGTGATTGTTGCAGAATAATTGAGAAACTCACTGCGCAGAGGTCAGAGGTCAACTTTGCTTTTTCCCTGATGGGGTCTCTGTGGGGTCAAACGTGCACAGGAGCCTCAGGATAGGTCAGACGTGCACTGCCGATTGTGTGTGTGTGTATGTGTGTGTGTGTGTGTGATTGCATGCAGGTGACACAGGAAGGTGACGGGGAGAGAATAAGCATATTTTCAGATACCCGTCCTCTGCCAGCTCTCAGGTCAGGCCAAGTGCACGCTGAGGTGTGAGATTATATCAGATGGCCCCACAGATCTGAGCTCACACTGTGTTCCCCACCTGTGGATGAGGGCACAGACACGTGACGGGGCCCCAGAGGCTTTTCTTTAAATGTTTCAAAAGCTGTTTGATGGTTCTGACGTGGGTAATTGTTGGATAGATTGTCGGGGTGCGAAGTGAGTACATTAACTGAAGCAGCGGGCCCTCCTTGGCCCGTTTTAAAGGGAAAAGAATAATTATCCACCCGCTTAACTCTTGAAATCCGCGCCTGACTCACACTTGATCCTCTGAGTAATCCATTGAGACAGAATTGAGACAGTAAAAGCTGGAGAGAGATTCAGCTCGCCATGTTTCTATAGCTCCGTTTAACTCTCAACATTTTAATCCAGAAAGATTTTCCCCCACAAAGTCTGCATTCTTTATTAGTCCAAAAAACGAAGAGAAAGAAAGCTTGTTACCCAGTTTTCTGTCCTCCAACAGCTCACGTGACCGTCGGTGAAGTATTCTGTTATGTATCTGTGTCACTTGTGGACGGGTGTGGCTGTCAGGCAGATCTGAGATGTGTGGGAACAAACCCTGTCTTTGTGAAATGTTCATCAGGGTGAAATATATTCAGAGCCTGAGTGATACCTGATTTATGGTGGGAGTAAAAATTCCAATATACATTAAGTACATGTAAATGCATGTGGTGTGTAAATGTGGTTGTCAAACACGTGTGACAGAGATTTGTAAGTTGTGAACGTCACTCTGAATTTGTCATCTCACGCCGGCACACATCGGACAACATGATATACTGTATGTGTGCAGAGCTGCAACAATTAATCAATTACATGTGGACTGTTCAATTAATCACCATCCATTTCAGTAATCAGTTATTGGTTTTTGAGCAGGATCATAATTCTCTGATTACAGCTTCTTAAAGGTGCAATATGTAAAAAAAAAAACTGGCGTCCTCTCTCAAATTCATACAAATGTGGGGCAGTGAACACCAAGCAACCGCTAACTGCTGCTAACTGTAGGTGCTGTTAGCCAGTTAGCTCAGTTAGCCGTGCAGCGAGCAGTCAGGACACAGAGCTTGGAATGTTAGGATAGGCTAGCTGGTTAGCATGCTAACGTCAGTAGGTGTCGCTGTAACACAACATTGACGTCTTAGCTAAAAATAAAGCGACCAGATATTGTCACTGATCGCCATTTTTCACCATTTCTCAACATTTTATAGCCAAAACAACTGATCAATTATTGCAGAAAACAATCGGCAGATTAACTGATGATAAATGTTATCATTAGCCTGACGTGTGTGTGTGTGTGTGTGTGTGTGTGTGTGTGTGTGTGTGTGTGTGTGTGTGTGTGTGAGAGAGAGAGTAGTAAAGTGCATTGCATCAGATAGTGCAGGATAAACTGGCTTTTCTAAAGGCCAGCCTGACGGTTATATCCACTGTATCATCCTCCATCAAAGAGTCTCTGCTCACACACGCACACACGCACACACACACACGCACACACGCACACACACACACACACACACACACACACACACACACACTCCTCAACATTTACAGATAGAAAGGGCAAAGGCAAAGTATAGTGCACAGAGACACACACACACACACGCTGACACATCTGACCACTCTTCAGTTGTGTAGCTGGCAGCTGCTGGTCCTGATGCTCTTCTTTGAAATGAAAATGAAATGAAAACAACCGAGGGGCAGAGCAGACACTTATCATTTTAATGACCGGGCTTCAGCACGAGTGTGTGTGTTGTTGTTGCGTGCATCTTATGTGGCAGTGCACACACTTGTAGACGACCCGCAACAACTGTTATGTGTCATCAAAGAGGGCAGCTGTGATTGGCTGAGCGCCTCACCTCCTGCTAACGAAGCACATATGAGATTATTTTGCATTTTCACACTCGGCAGATATGGACGTGGGTCTTGAACTATATTTGTGAAGTTCATGTGTTTCATTACCAAGTCTCAGCTAATCACGCTGTCGACTATCAATGTAGTTTTTCCAATCTATACTGGGACTCCATGACAGCAGCCCTCAGAAAAAACAATCAATTCCTCTGAACACCTGATACATGTTTGAGGCTGCAGCAGGAACAGAGGTGACCTCTGCCGAGTGCACGTGAGTCACTGGGTTACTAATACAACTCCAGTCTAAGAGATAAAAGTCTTCTGTACGAGCTCCCGTGAAATAAATATACCAATATGAAAAAAGGGGCAGTGTTTTTGACTTTCCTGAAAAGGAATTATCTTGGTTTTATGCCATATTTAGACAAAATGAACAAAGAAAACAACATACCAAGACAATGAGATGGCAAAGTTCATGCACATTACTGCAAAACTAATGTATAAAATTCAACATTTAACTAGAAAGGCACTCCATAGAGCACATATTTCCACCATGGCCCAACAAGTTGGATACCAGCCACCTACATACGCAAGAATCAAGATCCATCCATTATTCAAAATTCCTGACTCCGTCATTCTATCCTGATTGGCACCAAAAGTTCACCGGGTCTGTTCTGGGCTGAGACCCGTCCTCTACCCAAATTGTGTACAAAACAACATGACACAGGCAGAAACATAAGCACCATGGTGTAGGTAATTATGTAGGTCATGATCATTCATAACTAGTGTAATAATTCTGAATTTATACAGATCATAACAATACATAGGAGACCTTTGACAGGGCTCCAGGCTTCATGGTGCACAGTAATACATTTTACTAACTTAAGAACATAATGTAAATTGCAAAAACATGGATAAAGGTGCAGATAACTGTTTGTTCTCCCTCTACATCGCAGCACATACCAGAAGAAACTGTGATGAATCAGATCTTTTCAATTTCAGGCTCGATTGAAAATGTTTAGCTGCATTTAACTGATTTTTTAGGACGTATGTGCAACCAAAACAGTCCCACCCTATGACTAGATGAGGACTCGATAATACCCTCTTGTAGCAAAAGACCACTAACACTCAAACCTGCAAGCAACCCTAAAAAACGAGGTCACATATAAAAGGAAGATGGGAGACAAATGGATTAAAAGCCTGTGATAGAAGTCTTAAAAACATCAGCGGGCAGGGAGATAAATATACAGCTCTTATCTCGTCCTCCCGCAGGATCTGACTACGATCCAGCGCACACGTCCCTTCCAGAGTTTCAGCAGTAAATAAGACAGGGAGGCACGCTTTGGTTGACCCCAAAGGCCTCGGCTCCGCACACCACCCAGGCCGTCTGAGCCGGGACTGTGTGATCCAGACTTGGTAAGTGTGCTGCTCCGCCTCGGGCTGGCTACCAGAATCCCAGGTGGGATGGAGAGATGGGAAGGAGGAGGAGGTGGGGGGAGGCGAGAGAGATGTCACTGACCACATTAGTCACCAGAGAAAGGAGGCCATGAGTCAGGAAAGCTCCGGGTCTCATCCATCACGCCCCTCTTAACCCACTTTCCTTCCAGCCCGGCCACTAAGGCTTTTTATTTTTCTATTTTCTGTTAGCTCTCCGTCCCCCTGCTGCTGACGGAGGAACTTTGCCATCCGTCTTTTGATGGTGCGTCGAGAGATGAGAGTGAGCGGAGGTTTAAGTTCAACAGAAACAGACATTTGCATTTCAAGAAACCAAACTGAACAATTAAAGGCAGTTTGTTCATTTTCACACCAGATTGTCCACAGTGATGTGTAGAGAGGAACCCTGTGAGCTGGTGTCGCTGCTGCGGGGGTTGATAAGTGATGATATGAGAGAGGTCTCACTCCTCCAAAAGGCAGCTGGCAGGAATCCTGGACGAGGTATTTGATTCACCGCTGAGATGAAAACATTGTATTGCTAACTCAGCTGTGGAGGGATTAGCGGGGGAACGTGGGGGGAAGCAGGAGATGAGTGAGTGAGCGAGCGATTGAAATGATACTCCACTGTGATTTGATGATTATCGATGGGGCTCAAAGCCAAAAGTATTTCTTATATAATTGCTATTGTTATGAGCCGGCTGAGATGCAGACTGTGTTTGTGGGTAAAGCTGCAGACGTTCAGCTCACTTGCTGTTGATTATGTGCAGCAATAAAGTAGTTTGGATAATCAGACTAAATTGTTTGCTTGTTTCTTGTCTGACCTCTTGTGTTTTTACACTGTTGGAGAATATAAAGATATGACCCAAGTTGTAAAAAAAACCCCACATTTGTCTTTTAATGTGTTGAAATTGATGTTAGCTGCAGTCAAATGTGTTTATTAGCACAATGTGAACAAATAAGCTGCTAATTTAACTTCTAAGCTACACACCATTTTATAAAAACACCTGCCAGTGATTATGAGCATTGTAAAGTATTCTGATCGAGAAGAAATGCTCTTAAAAGGTTAACAAGCTATAAAACAACAATGTTTACTGGCAAATCACCGTAAGGACATCACCAGATTGGGGTTATAGTGTCATTGTAAGAGGAAAACACTGGGTTGTCATGTGCTGAATGTGTAGAAAACATGATGGCTGATCCACCTGTGAGCGTCCTGTTATCACCCGTCACAGATGTGAGCTGTTTGCTTTGATTTAACGTTCCATATAAAATGTTAGACAGCGTCAGACAGGCTAATTTTACCCCTTAATTGTCGCTCTGATAGACAAAATGTAAACCTTTGCTCTCCTGCCACGGCTGATTCAACACGATTCAGCCAATCTGTGCGAAAACGTGGCGTGGCGGATCGAATTTATGTCCGCTGTCACAAGGTGATGCAGCGAGAGTGACTCGATGACTCACCTCATTAAAGATTTTATTGGATAAAAATTTGATTGGGCCAATGGGAGAGGCGACGCGTGAGCTCTTCATGAGCTTCTTTTTCTGCTCATTTCACGGCTGTTAGAATTCAGTTCAGATGAGTGTGTGTGTGTGTGTGTGTGTGTGTGTGTGTGTGTGTGTGTGTGTGTGTGTGTGTGTGTGTGTGTGTGTGTGTGTGTGTGTGTGTGTGTGTGCCAGGCATATTATTGATTCGCAAAGTGTGAAATGGGAAATTTGTGAATGCTTAATGGTGCTGTGACTGTATCTGGACAGTTTGTTTCTGACACACTGAAGTCTCTCGGTCAATGTGACGCCGAAGAAATCAAATCTGTGTCGGCGCCGAGTGTTTTACACGAGATCTGGATGTTACTTCAAGTCCGTGAGCCAAGAACCCATCAGTGTCAGCGCCGCTCGGCGTTCAGCGTTTGGGCTCGTTCTCCTGCCACGCTCTGGCACGCACAGTCGGTGCAGCATATGTGTGTGTGTGTGTGTGTGTGTGTGCATTACGCTGGGTTTCTCTGTGTGTGATTTTGTGTGTGATCCATTTGGCTCGCAGTCGTCCCACAGCCTGGCACTCTTACTCAGTGTGTGTGTATGTGTGTGTGTGTGTGTGTATGAATGGCTGCAAAACCGACCTCCTGTTTTCACGCCTTAAGAGACCTCCACACACACACACACACACACACACACACACACACACACACACACACACACAAACACGACACCAGGCCAAGCACAGTGGCAGCAGGCGCCGGGCCGACATGCCGCATCATCACCTGGGAAGTGTCCATGGTCGCCTCAACAGGAAGTGCATTACAGCTCCTGCCTGTCCTTCTGCACTGCCGGTGTAGAATCTCATTTTAATTCTTGCTTTGTTTCACTCACATGTACGAACACAACATGTGAAGGATATAATGTTGTAGAACTATGAAACACACATATTCTTGCATCTCTTCTTTCTTTATGAGCGTTTGAGCTTTTACTGATGATTTTGAACTTGATCCGTCTTTATACAGTAAACTGGCGATAGACAATCCTCACGTTCACTTTGCTATTTTGCCACCGGACACCAAATCTCTCAGGGTATTGTCTCTTAGACAGAAATGTCGGTGTTGTTGGTAGTCGCTTGTAGGAAAAACACAATGATCCAGTTGTATTTGCGGCCACACAAGCAACAATCCACTCTAAAGTGATAGTCTGGGGCTGTTGATGTGAGTCAGTGCATGACCTGCTGGATCCACATGTTAGCTACGTCAAATGCACGCCTAAAAATAATATACATATTTGTTTAGGTGTAATGTAAATATTGAAGGCTTTACATCATCGTCAGACAACGGAAATATATTTTTCATGTGGCTAAAACACGTCCTGCTCTCGATGCTCGGTGCTGCTGACAGTCATCTACTGCAGGTAACACACTGACGAGAGATAAGTACCTCATACAAGCTGCCTTCAAAAGAGCCCAACCGTCACTTTAATTAAAAATATTGTATTTTTTTTGTTGTTGACACGTTTTAATTAAAGCGAGGCCGAGGCTCCTTGTGGTAAACACCGGCAGCTGGCAGTCAAATAACCACACATGGCCACTTAAGAGTCAGGATAACTCTCAGTCAACAGCATAAAGATGCTGATTTTTTAAATAACGTCGCTGATATATATGTTTTGTTCCCCTGTTGTGATTCAGCTCAAAAAAACACATGAAAAGAGACTCAAAGTTACACGCAGCAGTTCAAGTAAAGACAAGTTAAAAGCTGTTTTCTAACGAGACACTTTGACCTGAAGTGTTTCTTCACCGTCGACTTTGCAGCTAGATTGTGGGTTAATTAAGTGACCGGCACCGGCAGCGAGTGTGGTCTTCATACCAGACTGTTAATGGATTACTCAGCTGTATCTAATTACAAGGTTGTGGCATTTGTGTTTATGGGAGAAACTGAAAGTGGCGATCATGTGTTAACGCAGCAGACAGTCACGCGTGGCGGCATCACGCTCACGTTCAGGTTTTACATCGTCGCTCGAGCTGTGAAATCTTGATGTCGACGTGAAGTGTTTGAGAAATCGTCTACAAGTTCAGAGCTTCACGCAGTTTTAATGGCTGCTAAACTGAACACCTGAGGCGGGTGGTCTCCGGGTGTGGGGGAGGGGCTTTTAGCCCCTGAGTTGGGTGGAGGGGGTCGGTTTGCTGACGGGAGGAGAAATAAATGAGCTCTGAGATGAGAAGTTAAGAGAGCACAGAGACAGACGGCGGGGGAGCCGTCAGGCCCCAAACATGAAGATGGATGGGCTCCGGTCGTACCTTTAGGTCCAGCAGAACATGTACATGGTGGCATCTTCAGCTGCTGATATTAGAGATTGAAAGACTCCTTTTTCTTTTGTTGAACAACATATAATATTCATGAACTGCATAAACATGACGTGCTGAAAATGTCTTTATTTCTCCTTGATATCACGAGGCCGCCTCTCGTCCCGCTTTTGATGAAATATTAATATTTCCTGTGGTTCACTTATATCCTACGGAGTCGACAAAATCAGAAACTCTGAGAAAGAAAATAAAAAAAACTGAGAAATGTTCTGCTTCGACGACAAGAGGACACAAAGTCACCACAGAACAGCTTCATGACAACGAGGCCGTCGCACCACTCAGTTGCATTTTAGATATTTTTCTCGACTACCTAAAAATAGATACCACAGAAATAAATTCACTGGAAAAGGTAAAAAAGCAGAGCTGCATTCTCATTTTTTTCAGAGCTTTCGACCCAGACTGGTCCATCTCATTGTCAGGTGAGAACCTCCAGAACCTCACCAGACCTCGAGTCATTAACATGTTCTGGAAAAAACACTTTCACACAAAGAGCCTGTCAGAAGGTTTGCCAGCAGCTTTAACGCTCGTGTTTAGAGCCCGGGTTTATTATGGGGGAATAAAAAATCTTCGATCATTTGACACTTCAAATTATAACAGTGAAATGAGTCGGTAGATGGGGAGGTTGGGACATGCAGCCACTTCTTTCACAATGTAAGATTATGGGAACACGTCTTTTGGCGCCGCTGTGCATCACGTGACGTTACGCACATAGAATTAGATCCCAAGCATGGTGCTGTGTCTTCAGGCTCGAGCTGCATCGAGGCAAAGAGAGGCAAAATACTCATGAGGAGAACGAGGAAAATGGGAAAATGGCTTCTGTCCCTGCATCTCATTAGGCTCAAAATCATGATGATAGCCAAACATATAGGAGAGCGAGCAGAGAGCTGGAGAGAACAGCGGGAATAGAAAAGGAGGAGGGGATGGAGGGAGAAAAACATGGGAGGTGGAGGAAATAAGGCTTATAGGCACACCTGCATTTTAGATTTTGAGCCACTAACCCCCCTCACTCCCCCTCTCGTTACCCTTTTCCAGTCCTAAGAAATGTCACTGCAGTAGATCTTTACAAAGCCTGCCGTCTTCCACCTCCTCCTGGTGGGCTATTATTAGGAGTTTCATTACAAAATGCCAAAATGTGCCCTTTGCTACGTCGGTTCATTGTTCCCTAATAGCACCCACTTTGGTTATTGTGGTTATACTAAATACCTAAAAGTGCCTGTCAGCAGCGTTTTTCATGCAGTAAGCATCATGACTGTGGTGGTGCGATGAAGTGGGGCACTGACGGTGATTTACTGAGACGTCTGAAGCCCGGGATGTTTACATCTGAGTCTTCAATTCCAGGACGTAATAAGGGCAAATTCACTGTACTGTGTATGTATTATTTATGATTTCCAGTCACGGGAGAGAGAGTTTAAGTTGCATAAAGCACTTGTGCATCCTTCCCTGCATGCAGCCGCATGCAGGGAAGGATGCACAAGTGCTTTATGCAACTTAAACTCTAATATGCTTTACATTTTAGGGCATTTATCAGACGCTTTTGTCCAAAGCGACTTACAGTAATTCATGCAAACAATCATACGCTGATGCTGCCATGCAAGGTGGCGACCAGCACATCAGGAGCAGTCTGGGGATCAGTATCTGGACAGCTCAACATGCAGAACAGAGGAATCAAACCACCAACTGAAGATGACACGATGCTGAGCCACAGCCGCCCCGAGTTTAATGCTCACTTTGGTAATAAGATCAAATCTCAGACTCCCATCAGCACATTACCTTGCGGGGCTCCAGCGTGTGAACCACCTGAGCTGAACCCCAGCTGAAGTTCACACGGTGAGCACTGAGTGTGTTCTGAGACAGCAGAAAGAACCGCAGTGCTGTGCTTTCTGTGCAACAAAAGCAGTAACAGCAGGGGTTGTGATGATTAAGTGAGAGAGCAGGTGGGAAAAGAGAAGTTTATACAGGAAGAAAGAGAAATATTAATAAAGGAGTGTGAAATCGAGGTGTTGGCCACGATGCATCTACATATTTCATGTGCCCATGGGCTGTCGGTTTAGCCTCGGAGCATCCGCTCTGAAGTTAGGAGGAAGGAAAGGACAGAAGGAAAGGAGAGAGGGAAAGGAGAGAAGGAACGGTGGTGAATGTTAATAGTTGCAGCACATTTCGGGTGAGCACAGGTAGAAATGATTAAACCCACTGAGACGTCACCCATCGGTTTGTGATGATGAGAGTGCACACACACACACACACACACACGCACACACGGCCGTCCTCCCAGGGTTCACCCAACCAGTGATGACTTGAGCTGCAGAGTTCATCATCTGTCACGGTTTAAGGTCAGACACGGAATGAGAATCCAAAAAAACACACGAGACAAATACCAGCTGACAGGGTCACCTCTCAGCAGCAGGCCAGCCTTGACATTTGTGTGTGTTTGTGTGTTTGTGTGTGTGTGTGTTTGTGTGTTCCTGGAGATACTTCTTAACTCACTCGAACAGTCTGCTGCCATCTGCACTGTCCTCGTCTGCTGACCTTTGTGTTATTTTGTTTTCTCGGTTTGCGGATCAGAGAGACTCTTCGGAGCTTTTCACTTTGTATTTTGTCTTCCGCGGGGCAGGAAGTCGTTTCTGCTGCCTCTGCAATAAGTCCGATAATTGAAAACCAAACTGTGGTTGAAATTTCAACTCCGTGTCCTTCAGCCTTCAGGAGCTGCTGCTGCTGTAAGACAAGCTATTACTCTGTATTTCATCGGACGCTGCTTGTTGACACGTCCTTTTACCTGAGCTGTTCCTCCACCTTCACCTCATCGTCTGTTTTTCCTCCCCCTTCTCAGCCCTGCTCCAACTCTCCGGCCCTGCAGTCCAGCGGGACCATGATGCTCAGCAGCTCCGTGGAGGTGCCCAGCCCGGGCGGGATGAGCGGCCTTAGCGGGCTTAGCGCGGCGGCCCGGAACGTGGTGCGCTCCTCCAGCATCTCGGGGGCGATGTACAGCCTGGATAAGAGTCCCGGCAGCGGGGGCCCAGACTCCGCATCACTGGCCGGCAACAAGAAGCGGCGCTCCAGTCTGGGAGCCAAGATGGTGGCCATCGTGGGGTTGTCGCAGTGGAGCAAGAGCACACAGCAGCTCAACCAGCAAGGTCAGTTTCAATTTGAAATGCTTCTGTTGGATGTAAACTTTGTGGAGTAAGCTTCACTGGCAGTGAAATTCAACTTATTCCCTCAATATTCTCCCAATTATCTGATTCACAGTTTTACTTTCACTTCTGTTTTATTTTCTCTCTATTTTGTCTTGTTTCCCTAAGTACAGGGAACTCTTTTATTAAAAAGATTTCCTGCTGTCATGGGTGAAGCAGGCTGTCCTTATCAGACAACACAACCAAACAGGTCGACTAACGTTACAATTCTCGTTGTCATAATTATTATTACGACAGCAAAGGAGGAAGTCAGGCACAGCATTTTAAGCAGAAAGGGTTGAATAGGGGGGGAGGTCGAACAAGCACAGTGAATTTCAATGGTGAGTTATTTTAACGTATAGTAGTTAAGTTATGTGATGTACAGAATGATGCATACGGAACGTTGGTACGTTCAGAACCAAGTAGTCACAACAGCAATGTCATTATTTTAAACCAAACCACGATGTTTCCCTAAAAAACTCTACTGTGCTACTGTGAGAGAAAACTAGAACGTCCACTTTAAAGTTCTTTAAAATGACTCTGGTTGTTTCGCTCTCATTTTAAAATCGTAGAATATATGAATATGCAAACATCTTTCATGTCACAAGTTTAATTGCTGGACACAAGACGTCTCCTTCCTCTCTGATTTCAGGCTGGGTGCACGTCAGGTCTGCACGTTACACAATCCTGCTCGTAGGCCCGCCTCTTAAAATCAGATTTTCAGTGAGCGCAGTGAAAACTTTGAGCAATGAATGTGAAAACCGCCTTCCAGCGTCAAACTCTGTACGTACATCATCCTACACAGTGAAGCCTGTGAATTCAACTAGAGCAAGAAGAAAAAAAAACATTCTGACTGGAGGGGGACTTTACATTTTTGGCTTCGATTTAAGGATCAAAAATTCAATCCTCACCCGGAGAGATTTGTGGTGGCACATTAAATCACCTTTACCCTCCTGGCTCGTCTTTAACATTTCCAAAACATTCCTCGTGCCTTTATAATGATTAAAAGCTTCCCTGATGCAGCTGAACAGTTCAAGGGAAGCGAACGCTGATCTAACCAGAGTGATTGTTGGAGTACGCACAATAACACTAGCATAATCCACTCCAAAGGGTATCTGCTGGTGCGCTGCCTCCGTTCTAATACCTCTAATATCTTTTTCAACAAGCTCTCACTGGCTTTACCTTTGTGTCGTATTATCATTATAATGAGCCCTTTTTAAAAAGCCTTTAATATTATTGTGAGCGTCCTTGTGTTGCTGAACGCCAGAGTGGGTCCTGACAGCTAGTATGCACGGTGGCTGTATGGTAATGAAAGCGACACTGTGTTCTTGTATGTGTCCTGTGGGGTGTAATTACAGATATTGTGAAGCAGCTACAAAAGCACTTCTCATTTTTTGCGCCTCGGCGTCACAGGAACAACATGTCCCACTCCGAGTGCTTTGTGAGGGCTGAGGGCTCGGCCGGGAGGAGCCGGGACGAGACTCCGTCGATGCACTCAAACTCCTTTTTTTTTTCATTCTTCTGTCTGTGGATAACGAATGCACCACTCGTTGTCCTGAAGTCCTCACAGAACGCTCTGTTTCTGCTTCCAGTACACTGAACTGTAACTGTGCGAGAACAGCGTCTGCAGGTTTCCGTTCGCCGGCTCGCGTTGTGGTCGTACAGTGTAATCCTGTGAGAGCGCCGAGTCTTCTTACAAGATCTGAGCGTGGCGGCTTTCTGCTCTGTTTGTCAGAGCAAGTGTCTGTACCACTGTCAAAATCACACTGTGGAGGTCTTTCTGTGGCAAAGTGAATTAAACTCATTAAACATTTTAGCTGTTCGAAGCAATAGTGTAAAAATAAACAATGGCTCCGGCTTTTCAGGTGTAAATATTTGCTGTCTTATTGTCTTCTGAGATATCAAACTGAAGATCTGTGTGTGTTCGGCTCTGAGAACTTGGAGGAGTCCAGATGACAGCATAACTCCAAGCCAAACATCGCAAAAAGAAAAAAACAGTCATACAGATCATAATCAGAAGAGAGCTGCAGTGATTAGTGGACTCAGAGTTTCGCCCATTGACAGAAAGATAATCACCAACTATTTTAGTAATCTAGTAGTTGATGCAGTTTGTAACTTTTTATGCAAAAATGGCAGAAAATTAGGTTTTTAGCATCTCAATATTCAGATTTTTGTAGCAATCCTCTCCTTCCTCTCTACGTCAGCACATGAACATGCAGCGCTACCACCAGGCGTAGCAGCAAGCAGGAGGATCCTGCTCTCTGCAGACAGGACCAGTTCTCGGTCCTGATTGGATAAAGTGAATACCAGGAAATGTATTTGCTGCAATTTGCTGTGTCTCAATTCAGGGTCAGGAGCATTTGAAGGCCAATTACGTCTCAACGCCACATAAAGGCTCCTCCAAATGCAGCCCACTAATGTGGCCTTAAATGTGGCAGAAATCGTGACGTAAGGGTAAAACATTTGGTGACACAACCAGGAAATGCTCCAAAGGCAGGACCGTCCCATTTAACAACGGCTGAGGAGGTTAACAAGGTCTCTGAAGGACTCGCCTTCAAAGACCACAAAGACCGGGTCCTTCAGAGGAGGCAGACCCTGAACTGAGACACAGCAAATAACAGTGATTACTGCTGGAATACACAGATGTTTAACAATTAACAGCTTTAATCTGAATATCTTCAGGTTTCAGACTCACTGGCCCAAATGGAATAGTCCAAAATTAGCAGAGTTATGACTGAGATCAGAAATTAATTAATAGTTAACAAGTCGGAGAATCTGATGAAGAACTCAGCACCAGCTTTGGATGCTTGAACATTTTTTCTACTTCATGGAAAAGACAGAATCGGATCAGAAGTTCAAATATTCTTCACTCTAATGACACATAGTTCCTATGGTTATGGGTAAAATGGTATCCAGCCTTTGATAACATCTCTTAAATACATATTAAAAGACCAGGCAGGTTCACACCTCTCTCTCTCACTCTCTGCTGTGAAGTGATGGGCTGACGCTGAGCGATGAGCGAGAAGACGGACAGGAAGTGCGGCGTAACGGTGGTTTACTTCATACGTGTTCTCACGCCAGCTCTGACATGGTCGCCATATGGCTAATGGGCAGTGCACGCAGGAACACACACCTAAATCCTGCATCATCGTCTTGTATCATTACCTGTTTTTTAGTACCCATCAGGATGGGATGGCGGTTGCTACACACACACACACACACACACACACACACACACACACACACACACACACACACACACAGAGCTTGGTGCACTCATGCACAGCTGACACTTGTCTGAAGCAGACAGAGCTGTCGATATTTTCACCACAGGGGCTTTCATGTCTGTGTGTTCGTGGTGAGGATGAGAGCACAATGGAGGGGAAAGTGTGGATGAGGAGGCGAGGAGGGGCTGAGGATGGAGAGAAGAGGAAGGGGAGACGTGTGTCTAAATTTAGATGTTCTCAGCTGCCAGAAGAACACATCGCGCCTGAAACAAACAAAAAAAAATCCCAGGATCCTGCACCGCTCCTTACTCCTCCATCCACACCGCAGCAGCAGCATCCTCAGCTCCTGCACGGGAGCTTTGTTGCTGTGTCGGCTACAACAGGTTTCGAGATGAATCTCCAAAACAAACCTTCTCCACTGCCTGAGCTTCAGTATGAGTTATTACTAAACAGATGGCCCCTAGTGCGTATTTGGCTGGACTGTGTATGGAGCAAATGTGAACGATACACATTAAAATACTTCAGTTATGATGCAGCACTATAGAAGAGCTTTGTAACGTTAGCTGACGGGACAATAAATACTGTGTGTCAGCAGGATTAAACAAAAACTGACAAACAGATTTCCACAACTTGTGGTACCGTTAAAGGGAGAGATTCAGATATTATATTATCTTATATATAGATACAGGCTGTTTTTGTACATTTTCAGTAATTTCTCAGGGAATGATGAATGGATCCTGATGAAACAAGCGTGGAATTGTTCATTGGCTGTTTAGGAGTCAGTGTGATTTCATGCAGATCCTAAAATAAATGTGGATCTCGCAGATTTAAAGGTGTTATTGATCAAATTCAGCTACTGAATGTGGCTTTCCACCCGCCGGACATCACGTTCATGTTATAATACAGCTGCCGTCTGAACCATCCGCCTATTCACAACTGGTCGCAAGTTCTCATGCACTAGCAAGTTGCTAACACTAGCTGGCAAACTATAGTGTTGCTAATGCTAGCTAGCTAAGGTTGCTTATACTTTCTAATGATTACACGATAGACCTCAGCTGCAACGTGGACTTTATATTTTATATATTGGATATTGAATTAAGAGAGCACTGGTTTCATCTCTACTCACAATGTTTGAAAAGCCTCAAACAGGCCCACGAAACTGATTGAGGGTGTAAACAGAATTAAAATCCAGCTGTGTGACGTAAATTCCTTCACGTAAAATCTATTCAACAAGAAGATTACATCACTCTTCTACGAGGAATCAGCTGTTTCCTCACAACAAACAAGGTTGTTAGCTCAGCGACCTGGTGAGGCTGAAATGACCTCACCCTAATCTGTTTCCCCTGCATTATAACTCATACCAGCTGGAGGCCAAAATATGTGTGCATGTTATGAGATGGGTGACCCACACAGACAGCCACACTGACCGAAGGTCACACAGGCGGATGAACGGGCAAACATCCCCCCTCGCTTGGCCAAGTTCGATTAGGGTCCTCTTTGTGTTCCTTCCTTGCGATCTTTAACGGCCCGGTCCGGTCAGCTGTCACTGCTCTGTGTTCCGAGTGACACATGCATCGACCGGCTGATGGGGCGGGTCGGCCCAGGTGCCCGGCCCCCCACTTCGTTCGGTTGGTCACCTAACAGTCGATAAGGCGCCGGTTCAACCGGTCCCTAGAGAAGAGGGAACGTATGAGGGAAGTAATTTGGACTCAGGATGCAAAATAAGAGACCCAAAGCACTCAACAAAACCCATTAGATGCCTTCATTCTCTACTCCCAGTTATCCTAAATGTATTGCAGATTGGATAATCAGATTGATGGAGGATGCTTAAATAGGAATATACAAAGTGATGAACGCTGAGGAGGCTCATGGAGACAAAAAAAAGACAAAGTGAGCCGAGACAGTGAGCGAACATGTCAGCGGCTCACCATTAAAGCGTTATTAGGTGGTAATTTGGTTATGGTGTTGTTATTGTGTCACAGTTTCTGCAGGGTATGTTCTAGCCGAGCTCCATTTTGTGAATCAGATCCAGTCAATTTACCACTGTGAGCAGAATCTGTTCTGGTAAACTCCTTACGCAAGCGAGGACAGGTGTTAAAGCAGGAATTGCATGTTATTTTCAGAACAACTTCATTTCCAGCACGGTGGAGGAGCGTCCTCCGGACAATGGAGGTGTCAGATCTATCTGAAAAGAAGAATCGCTGCTTTCAAAATGCAGCCGTCATCCTCCCTCAGGTGGTTAAACTTTCATAACTCTGGCTTGTTTACTGTTTAAAGATCAGGACTTTCACACTCGACAACACACGGTGTGACAATACATAATCAATAATTTGTTTTTGCCTCACTGCTGCACGTGTCAGTCGTTTTAACATCTTCACTTGAACTCGTTTCTGATGCCTGAAAGTAGGACAAGGACGTTTCCTTTATTATTTTTTATTTATTTTGGACGACTGCAGCCTGCTGTCATTTGCAGACAGCAGCTGAGACCTCCGACAGTTGTGAGTGTTAATGAATGACATTTAATCGTGTCCTGCGGCATGTGTAACTTTACAGAACCACAGCTTGTCAGATTTATTTAACGTCTCAGAAGTCTTAAGTCCTGATATGACGTCTTTCTGTGAATCCTATCTGTCTGGATGAAGGTGTCAAGGTAAAAGGGATTATTTAGATTATCTTTAGTTAAGTTGGATAAATTCCATCAGTTATCTCTGTATTAATGTCCACAGCGCCGTATGTATCTCAGTTTCCTTCGTGTCGCCGCCCGGCCGAGCGCCGGCTCTCACTGTGCCATTGTCTCATTATTCTGGGTTTTGTAACAGGCGAGTGTTGAGGATGGCATTTAGGTTCTGTCTGTGTTCTATGTATTGCCTGCTATTATTAGTAACAGTGAGCAGAAACACACACACACACACAGACTCACACACGCACACACACGAATGGTTTCCCAGGTTTAATGGGTGAGTCACTCCTCCGCTCAACACGGTCTCATCTCCTGAGCAGGTTTTATCCATGGCTGTGAAAACAGAGCCAGCAGAGCAGCTCCCGGTTCACTGTGAGTCGGCTCGCGGAGAAACACGCGCCTCTGATGAGATGCAGCGCGCCGGGAGAGTTAAATTAAAGGAAACCAGGCGCAGGAGTGTGTGTGTGTGTGTGTGTGTGTGTGTGTGTGTGTGTGAGTGTGTTTTTGGTGAGCGTCCCAGTGAAGGGCTTCAACCCTCACCCTCCCAATTTGTACCGAATGTTTATGTGTGTGTGGATCCAAAGCAGTCGAAGGCTTTATTGCCACATGCAGCAGATATAAACAAGTTATTAATTCTTTACCTGTTGACCTAAAATAGATGGATTAAAAAGGAATGCGCTCTCATATGAGGAGGTGTGTGTGTGTATACAGTTGTGTATCCCTGTACATTTACACTCGCCTCAACCCACTCAACACTTCTCCTCCTTTTTTCTCAACCTCGCATTTCAGATTCCTTCAGATATCCTTTATTTAAATCTCCTGCGTGTTTATTTCCGCGGCGCTGCAGATAGATATGTTGGAAGAACACCAGAGAACCACACGGGAAAAGAAACAGAGACGGAAAAGTGAAATGAAATAATAATCTGACACGGAGGGAGAATATTTGTTTGCTTATTAAATTGATTCCAGCTTTTGTTCTGAGACCAGCAGCAGCCACAGCTCTGAGCGTGCCGCTGTCACACAAATCATTTGGAGCTGACTGTAACAAGGAAGGAGACTTTCACCGTCACAACTTCTGATCAGAATCCCATTTGCCTCGTTTCTGACTCGGTATTATTTTATGTCAATAAAACAACGCTGCTGTTTCTGTTTCATTTCCTCGCCTATACAATCTGCCTGATTAAGTGTCTAATCCACAGTGCTGCTCCAAGCATTTTGTGTTGTTATTGTGTGATGCCAGTGACCCAAAATACTAGATAAAAGCCTTTATAAGCTTTGTTTGCAACTGTAGAGTGAAATTAAAGGTACAAAGCTTTCAAACCAACAGAAATTCTACCTGAAAACCTGAAAATCCCATCGGACTAAAATCCTGTTTGTTTAACGTCCCTCACACTGAAGGCCTGTTGTTCCAAAGACACACACTCTGCTATCACTGGCCTACGATAACCACAACAACCTTAACCAACACTGGCCTTCAGAGCTGTGTGTTATTTTTGTATTTGGGAGAACCGGCTGGCAGACAAATGGACTTCTGGTCTACTGGGACATTCAGGCGTCTGAATAATGGGCCGTCCTCAAAATGATATTCTTTAACGGGGCTCTGGGCAACAGTTTATCTCTGTTCTGGTGGGCTGGATCTGGCTCAGACTTGGGCCAATTCTGGTGTATTTGGTTTGCTCTTGGCTGCCATGCTACGGCCTGCTTGTGGCTCGGATCTGGCAAACAGGACCGGACCACCCGAGTGCCATCTTTCCACACGGCATGTGGGCCGGATGAACGTGTCCGGTGAGGTCCAGATCTTGGCCACAACAATTTAGCAATTTATCAGGGATTGAACCCTTTTGAACACCAATCATGAATGTGACTGGCTTTAGTTTTCAGGTTTGAAAAGACCCAAAGGAAGGACTGAAGCAAGACCAAGACTTCATGTTTACAACCGAATCTCAAAGTAAAAATCTATTTTTGTGGATTCTTTAACACGAGAACAACCAGTGAAGCTTGTGCTCAAGTTCACGGCACAATACTTTAACAACGATCTCGATCACAATGAAGGTTACCGGCATACATGTGGATAAATGTCCATCAAAGACCCGACGAGGTGGTTCTGATAGCCGTACTGTTTGCTAGCCTGCAGGCTTGGACACATGTTAGCTTGTTGGCTGTGTACAGTTCCGGTTATTACTGATAAGCTGTGTGACTCTGTTGCGGGGGAAATGCTCGGCTAAAGTTTTGCTTTAATCAGTTCGTCTGAACTCCAGCGCACATAAAAATCTTTTGATGGCTTCCTGAAGAATGCGGCGCTCCCCCACAGAGACGGCGCGGCAGGACAGGCTGATGTGATGCAGATGGGAGATAGCCGTGGATAGCTATTTTCTAGGAGTCTGTTTCTCATCCGAGCGCTGGTGTATCAGCTCTAGACACAATTCAATACCAATAACTGAAACGCTTTCATCTAAACAGAAGTATGCCCTGTGTGTGTGTGTGTGTATGTGTGTGTGCAGATATTCCCTCATTGTCGCTTATATAACGTTAGACGACAGTAGCGGAAACTCTCCTTCCCCTGATGACAGTCCAGATTCTTCTGTCCCTCTTAATGAAGATGTGTATTGTGTTTAAAATGTTCCTCCGTCTCAACAATCCTGTCGCTGTTTTTTGTGAGTGTTTGAGTGTATGAAAGTGATCGAGGATTGTTAAGGCTAGAGAGAGAAACACACAACAATAACCCACCAAAAGGTCGCAGATGACCGCGTCCACTGGTTGAAAACATTTACCAGAGAGCAGACCAGGCGTTTCTGTACTCAGGGGTGTTTTCAGGGTGACTCACTCGTGCCCTACTTCTAGCTCTGTCTCTGAGTCACAGCTAGGAAACACACTTCAGGAATTTTGGCAGACATTTTGGAAAGGGTACAGTGATCATATCCATCGAGGGAAAATTTCACAACTGCGGAGAAGAATTGTGAGCTCAAATGAGCAACAGTGGATCTGAAGCTATGAAGTGTCAGAATAGTAACACAGGAAGCTGTTGAATCTGCAGCATCTGCGCCGTGGTAACACTTGAACTGCCCTTATATAATAATAGCCTTATTCACAGGATGAATCCACATGATATCTATTCATATTCTGTATGACTAATGGAAAAGAAGTCGTCCTCTTGTGTGCTTCAGGTGCGACTGCCGCTCTGTTGTCTCCCACTCCAGCGCCGGCTCCACCGGCTCATTTCTCTTTTGAAGCGGATTGAGTCACTGGCTCTCCTGACACACACAAACTGAAACCTTACTCGTGTCTCTAAAAGCTTTCTCTTCCCCACCGGTGCTTTTAGAGGCTACAAAACACCAGCTAAGATGACCGGCAGTCACTTTCTCTCCCCTTTCTGTCTCCCGTCTCTCCACTCGCTGTACTCCCTCGTCGCCCTCTTTGTGCTCCTTCCAGCTCGCTGACATCTTAATATTCCCTCTCCTTTATCTCCCCTCCCTTCATCTCCATATTTTTTTTGTCTCTTGCTTTCACTCCGAACGTCTATCATGTTTTCTCAATCTCGCGTGCTCTATTCTTAGCCAGACAGATTGTCCAGCCACTCAGCTGTGAATCTGTCCTTCTTTGTGTCTCCATACCTGCGAATGTGTGTGTGTACAAATGTGTGTTGCCCGTCAGCCAAGTGTGAACTGATCTCAGTTGTGAAGCCTTTCACCTGCAGCTGGATACAAATATGTTTGTTTGCTTTCTTGCTGAGAGTTAAAAGAGGGTTTTAACACCAGTCTGATGTCTGTGTGTCATCCTGGTTCTGTCCAAAGGTAACAAACCGGTGGAGTCAGTGGTGTCATATGAAGATAAGGTAGCTCATCTCTATCAACAGATATCTGTGCATGAATGCAGATTCTGTAGGCAAGGGGCAAGAGTTTGGCATTGGAAGTCAACTGATCACGCTCAAAGCTTCAGTTTTATGCAGGCAAACCGTTGTCAAACATCAAACAATTTAAATGTCGTCAGCTTCTTGCATCTCGATCTACAGCGACACTAGATATTCTAGCTATTTGGGAGCACAGAAAAGTTGTCAGTTGTGCCAAACTTGCGCTGTTAATCAGTAACAAGCTGACTTTTGACGGATTGGAGGACTTCAGAGTCCAAAATGGAAAGTTATTTCAATATATGAGCGACGTGACAGCACCCGGTTCTTCTCTGACAGAGGAGGCAGTTATGAGACACGGACATGATGTGCAGGACTCAAGCTCACAGGAAGAGCGCCGGCTGCTTAACAGTGTAATTAACAATACTGCAATGCACAGTGGTTGAAAAAGAGACACCAGGTGAGGCAGCTGCTGTACAACATCACAACGTAGGGAAAATGAGCATATTGAACTTGTTTAAGCATGAACTTGAGACTGATTTCTCAATTCACAAGGAAGTTTCAGGAGGAAAACGCAATTATTATGTGATACACGTGTTGCACAAGGGTTCAGAGAGGACGGCAGGTCATACACCTCTGCTGAACACGTCGTCGTCCTTCTTGCTTGTTGGTAAACTGCAGGTTAGAAACTTCTTGTTAATGTGCAGCTAATTATTGTTGGCTAAAAACAGTATCGTGCAGGTGTATTTCCCACACGTCAAACTATTTCCTTAACAAAAATGCAGCTCCACTCAGTTCAGTTCGGTGGTTTGTTGATGGAAATCCTGGAATATTTCCTCTTACACACCACGTTGCTCACAGCAGAGGTGTTGTTCATGTATGTCGGGCGCTTTTAGCCACAACAACAGAGTACGAGCTCTCAGATTCAGCAACCGGGATCGAAAAATGAGCAAGAGCACTCAGTGGCATCCAGCAAGCTTTTACCAGGCAGTCAAGTGACACCGAGCTCAAGAGTATGTATGGTGAGTCACCATGTTGTGTGTGTGTGTGTGTGTGAGAGAGAGAGTATTAATATCTGTGTGTAAAATACCTATAATCAGGGTGTCATTACCACTCCTCTCAGCATGGAGAGCTGTAAACAGACAATTACATGGAAAATACAGCAGCCTGCTGCCGGGAAAGAATAAGGTGGACTGGAGAGCAGCTACTGGCGCAGAGGAGCTACACACACACACACACACACACACACACACACACACACACACACACACACACACACACACACACACTTATGTTTGATTTCTAAATCTGTGTCATGGCACAGGGAGGCTGCTGCGGCACTGCAGGAAACATCGACTCAGAGATTTTGTTTGGTTTTGAGACTTAATATGTTTTTTGCTTTTAAGTCAGACAGCACATTTATTCTGGTGAACAGTTTCTCTGCAGCGAACCAGACATGACTGTGTTTTCTCTCCTCGCTGGTGTGTTGTGTTGAGTGTTTAACGTGCTTTACCCGAAGGTTTCATGAAATGTTTAACGTTTCTGCTTCGTCTCATCGTCCTCCCTGTACGTTGTTCTGCATTGTTTGCCCATCAACAGTTGAGTAATCGAGAAGGAAATTACATCTGAATTAGATTACTCCTTTCCTCATAGTAATTAATTGTCATTAGACAGTAGCCCGTGTGGCGTATTAACTCACTGACAGACATCCTGCCATACATGGAGGTTTCACATTTGAGGAAATCATTTCCGATGCAACTCTCTGCTGAGAAAGGCTAATCGCCTCACAATGTCCACTCCCCGCCTGAGCTGTTGATGTGACTCGCACGCAATGACAAAACAGGAGATTAGTTTTGTTGAACGCTCGTGCGTTTTTATTAAACACTAAGTAAGCCACACTTAACTCTTCGGCACATTTATTTGCTTTTACACGCACTGCTAGAGTTAAATGACTGGCTTAGAGAAGTGGACCGGCTGGCGGTGTCTCATAAATGGTTGAATTATAAAGAACAATGTTTTAGGAAGAGCACACACACACGCACACATGCGAACTCAACCAGGGAAAGACAGCACAGACAATAAAACCAAAGAGACACACGTAGAGATACGAGGGAGATGCGTTTAATCACTTTCTTGCGGAGTTGAATGAGGAGATTGTTACCAGTTCTGTACCTGGCTAGATGTTTCCAGTCCTTATGCTAAGCTAAGCTAACCCTCTGCAGTCACCAGCACATAGACATGCAGTTAGATAGATAATTTTGAAGTTGAAATTCATTGAAAGTACAAGTTACATGAAGTTTGTATTACATATAAACTATATATAACCTGTGTCATCTTCTGGCTCACTGGCTGTGATCTTATGTAACTGTATGACACATGAACATGTCTCTGAATCACAGATTGGTAAATACAGCCTCTCTTCTTACTTTAGCTTCTTCCTCAAGTCTTCCTTTCGTCCAAATTTAGAAAGGGTCCGTCGGTATAGACACCAAAACAGATCTTTCATCTCCAGCGCTCATGCCTGGTTACTGTTGCTATGCATGAGCGTTGCCGTCACCGGTGCATCCAATAGGCATGTCGACGCGGCCGGGGAGTCTAAAAACAGCATTCTATATTACAGCATATAATGAGAGAGGCTTCATCAGTGCTCTCTCCAAATGTCAGAGCAGCTTTAATGATCTACTGAGCACACACACACACACACACACAAACACACACACACACAAGCTATATATCGAGTGTGTGTGTGTGTGTGCTCTTTTTTGCCTTGTTGGCGTTTTCAGTAATCCCACCTTTCTTTATTTCCCTCTCTGCTATTAATTCTATCCATCGAAGCTATTAGTTCAGTCCATCCCCGCCACTTCTCCCGTCCTAATCTTCTTCTCCGTGACTCGATCTTGCCTTATCATGACTTGCAAACACCACTTGCGTAAGTAGCTTCGGCCGATGCCTCGGTTCGTACGCACACAAAGAAAGTTTTGAGGGTGACTGCTCCCCCAGGCTGCGTGGTGCCTTCAGGGACGAGGTGTTGCTCATCACAGTGGAGCCAACAGGAGACACTTTTAACAGCACACACAGAACCCTCTCCTGCATGGTAAAGCACAACAGCTTATGTAATGTTGTCATCCTAGCTGCTCAAACAGTGTACATGTGCAACTACCTCTAATTGCTTCCTCCAGGATGTGTGTGCATTTGATGTTAACGCTGTGTAACAAAGTAAGTTCAGCAGAGCTCGAGGAGAAAATGCTCTAAATAATTGAGAGTGGATGGACCAGGAGCAGAGATAAGAGTTGTGTGATAGAGATGGACAGAGGCCAGAAAAAAAAAAAAGGAACTGGGGGAACTACTAGAGAAGGAGCGTGCGAGTGATTTGATGAAGCAGTGTAATGAAGGAATCAGTGCGTACGTGGGAAAAAAAAAGACAGCAGGGAAACAAAGAACTGCGATAAAAAAAAGAGAGGAAAGTGTTGGGAGATACGATTTGAAGACAGAGGAGAGAAGTGGTGGCAGATTAAGGGGTGAGACTCGTGGAGAGGACAATACGAGCGAAGAAGGACATGCAGAGAGAGAAAGAGAGAGAGAGAGAGAGAGAAAGGGGAAAGGCTTATGAGCGAACACGCCGGCCGGGGCTCTTGGTGCAATGCAGACGGCATTGCCATGGAAACGAATGGAGGGAAAGCGCAGACGAGGAGGAGGGGATTAGAAAGGAAGGAAGAGATCACTGCTTCACGCCACGGGGGGGTGGGGGGTGTTTTGATGGGAGGGGAGGGGCCGACTGTCAAATGAGTAACAAGTACACCTGTGAAGTTAAATGGATGGCTACTTGATGGTCCAAAGATGGGCTAGGGGTGGAGATGATGCACTAATGTCTTGTTGTGACAGATTCATCACCGTTACAGACACAATTCACAAACTTTGTCTCTTTAACGACCTTCATTTTTACCTTGTAAGACCATCGAGGAGACATCGTCATTTACAGATAGTCAAGATGATGAACAAGAAACATCTGGAGGACAAGATGTGTAGGACTCTACGTCTCTACAGCGCTACAGTACTTCATTATAATGCTGTTTTTACTTTTTACTTTCACTGAAAAGTTGCAGCTGCTGCAGTTTGGATGTTGCCTTTGGCCAAATTGCCTTTTTCAGTATTGTTCCACTTAGTTGTGCAGCCATGTGTGATAGCCAAAGTTAAAAACAGGATAATGTATGTTCTGTGTAGTAAATGGAAGAAATAAATGCACTGAAGTACAAATAAATAAAATGAAACAGATATTGATAGTATTGTTAAGTTTACATGATTTAATGTTTAAAGAAAAATCTTTCTTATACGGTCCATTTTTGCAGCACCTCAATTCACCCTCTGTCTGACGTGCCTGTCTCTTTAAGACGGCCCTCCTGAAAAGCCCAGTCTGCTCAGATTGGTCAACCCTCACATGCCTGAGTAAGCCCCGCCCACTGTGTTTCTGTGTCAGTAGGCATAGTGTCCACACACAGAGAAACATTTATGTCGCACCTTTTTTATGATCATGAAGACATTAAAAGCTTTCTTTCTGCATTATGGGACCTTTAAAGGTGCAATATTTAAGAATTGTACTTAAAAACATTCAAACATGAACTAAAACTATCAACTAAAATAAGTTAGCATGCTAACCAGCTAGCAACCTGACCGTATCAAACATTACTGTGCTCTTGTTGGAAACGACAATACTCCCAGTCTGGACCACTAGACGCATGGCTAATCACGCTAACGAGCTAACACTAGCCACAGTTAGCTGTCACGTTTTACACATTACACCTACAAGGCATTTTGCAGATGATTCCAAGTATAATGAGCACTGAAAGAACATTACATCTAGTTAAATTCTGATTACTGGAAGATATTCCCTGAGTTAATGCCAAGATTATGTTATGAGTTCCGAGTTAAAGGATGAAATACGGTGGCAGCATCTGTATTAAAGCTGGTTTTGCTTGACTTTTACATGCCTGCACGTATATGCTTCAATTAAGGACGAGGTGGAGTTCGGGTTACTGTTGCAGTGAAGCTGCTGGTCCTTTTGTTTCAGCCCAAAGTGCAGGAGTTTCTGTGAAATGTTACCTCGATGGATTCATTAAAAAAAAAAAAAAAAAAGTGATGGAGGATGAGCCTGTCGCAATGGCGCCAGTTGTCTCAGGTGGCATTGTCTGGGTCCAGATCCGAGGGTGGGGGTTGTCATGGCAGCAGGAGTCCATGGAGTTTGTCTGGGA
Organism: Acanthopagrus latus; assembly: GCF_904848185.1. NCBI lineage: Eukaryota > Metazoa > Chordata > Actinopteri > Spariformes > Sparidae > Acanthopagrus > Acanthopagrus latus. The sequence continues at coordinate 18,309,596 of NC_051041.1, forward strand.
GTGATGCTGCAAGCACACACACACACACACACACATGCACACACACATGCCACGCACACGCTTCCTCCCTCTGTCTGTTGGAAATATTCTTGACTGCAGGATTATAAATAGAAGGCAGCAGAAGGCAGCACCCCTCTCTTCATCTCTGACACCCGTGGGACCCCATCATTCTCATCTTCCTCCTCACCCGTTTCTCCTCGACACTCTCTCTCAACTCTTGTCCTCTCACTTCTCTCTCAGCTCTCTCTCCCCTTATTAAATCTTGTCTCCTCAGCCCCCCGAAGTCTCATCAAGTGGCTTTGTTTGCTGTCTGTTTATCTCCATAGTGATGGTGATGATGCAGGGTGTCTGCGGTTGTCATGGTGACGAGGATGGGCGCGGCAAGGACGCTTAATGAGCTCGGAGCTGCTCGGGCTAATGAAGTGGGACGGCTGTACCTTCCTGTGTGTGTGTGTGCGCTTAACTGGCAGCCATGAGTGTTAAAAGTCTCCTTTGGTGACTTCACTGCACCATTCCACTACGTATGCTCCTATAGAGCCGAGACGTACGAATTCCTACAGCAACTGCACTCATAATGAGCCACATAGACGCCGTTCTGAAACAGGAAGCTCATCAGTTTGTTTCCTTTGACCTGCTTTACAGTGATTCACCTCCAAATTCACCAGCTGAAGGGGAAAACTTAAGAGATTTCTAAGAATTTAAACCCCTGCAGCAGGATTTTGAAAAGCATATCTGCCAGCCTAGAAAGCCACCGTCTAAGGGAAGTCCTGGAAATGAGACTTTGTCGAGGTCTTTATAAAGCAAGCTTTGCCGACACAACGGCTCACAGCAGCTCTCTCATCCTCCAAACCCGACTAAACTGTCGCCCTCGCCGCTCGCGTGCAGACACAGCGCGTTAGTAAGCGTTGCAGGGAGGTGTGAATGTACAGACGGTAGTGCTGTCGAGTGTCAGCGTGGTGTTTGTCAGTGAATGTGTGCACGTGTCTCCGTGGATCATTCTGCTGAATGGCTTTGGGCTTTTTTTTTTATTGCTTTATTGTTTATAGGTGTGGAGCTCAGGGAGAATGGAGGTGTCTCTTTTTGTCTCTCTCCTTTTTACACCTCCTTCCTCTCGTCTGCCAGCCTCCAACCCTCAGTGTGTAAAGGGCCAGCATGTAGTTGTGGAGAAGTAATTCAAACTCAGACCTTAATGAGGTAATAACACAAACTCAGGAATAAACAAGGATAAACAAGCTGCTGTCAGAGGAAAATAAGGTCAACCAGCAGAAAGGTGGCGGGGTCCGCCAGATATAAACAACGTAAGACAAATATATGTAAACAAAGTGAAACAGGAACACGTCTTGTTGTTCTCTAAGGTCATTTTGTTTATTCACTTGAAATAAAATGAAAATGAAGGAGATAATTTCTTCAGTTTGTCTTCCATGTTGGCACCCTGGATAGCATCGTGGAGAGCCCGACCCCTTGGAACTCTGGGTAATGTTGCGAGAAAGATAGCGAGGACAAAGACAGGAGTGATAGAAAGGCTGAGGGAAGAGTTGTCTGCCTCACATGACTCACTCCGACTGCGCTCTGCGACTTTGAACTCAGCATGTCGAGCCACACAGAGATACAGTGTGTCATTACAGAGGATGATGCCCTGAAAGCTTCTTCTGGGGTTAGCAGCTCTCCGGCTCGCTCCCGTTCTCCCAGCGTCAGCAGAGCTGCAAAGCCTAAATACCTTACCTCCCCCCCCAGCTCAGCCTCCCTGACTTCCTCTCCAACCCGCCGCCACTCGCAACATTCCTCAAGCTGCCAATTTATGTGTGTTTCCACCTTACAAGATTCAGGAGTCGCCCCTTTAAAGCTTATTGCCCCCCTACTCACAGGAGTCATTGTGTTTATAATGGGCCGTAGTAAACTCTGCGAAGTGGAGAGATTTTCCAATAGCGCAGGGACGTCTCAGTGGAAATTAGGTGAGATTGCCTTCTCGCCTGAGTGAACTTGCTTCAAAATAAATAGTGGCGAAATGTGCCCAGCTGAATCTATCCTCATTTCTCGTGAACAGTTTTAAAAAAGCACACATTGTGGATATTTCCTGTACAGAAACATCAAAAAGCTGTAACAAAGAAAGCCTCACCTGAAGGAAAGAAACGATTCCTTTTAATTCAGTGTCTGCAGACTAAGATATGTAGGGCTTCAGATCTTTCCACGACACCGACTGTGTTTCTGCCTGAATCTCAACAAAAGGCTTATCATGCAGGTGCTGCTGCTGTGTAATACCTGACATCCTTATCAGGCAGCTCTACGAGTCCCTCTGATTATCATGCTCAGTGGATTATCCTGCTGAAATAAGGGGTGACCTTTGTGCTTCTCAGACGGCGGGACGAAGAAGCTTCGCAGCACCATCAGACGGAGCACGGAGACCGGCATCGCGGTGGAGATGAGGAACCGGGTGACACGGCAGGGCAGCAAGGACTCCACCGACGGCAGCACCAACTCCAACAGCTCCGACGGAACGTGAGTGTCCAACCCGCAGGTCATCCACCCGACTGTGCATACATGATAACCACGCATCCATCATCATTCTGCTTCCTCTCTCTCAGGTTTGTCTTCCCTACAACACGCCTGGGGCCTGAGAGCCAGTTCAGTGACTTCCTGGACGGACTAGGCCCCGCTCAGATCGTAGGCCGGCAAACACTAGCTACACCCCCCATGGGTAAGCCAAGAATGAAGACCAGCAACACCATTTTCTCCTCTTCAGTGCATCTCATTCCCACCCAGCAGTGTTTGATTCCATGAGATTCACATGAGAGAAGCAGCCAGACAATCAGAGATAATTAAAGCTGTTACACAAAACTGTATGAATTGCTGGCCTGCAGGATGACGATGATGAATCAGAAACATCACCACTGATATTAAAGCAACTTACAAACTGTTTAGTGCACAGCAGCATCTAAAAATACTTCACAATACTCGTGTAGTCACTCAGCACGGAGGAAGTTATTCTTGCATGAGGTATGAATCTTTCATGCAAAGGTCATTGCCTGTGAAAAACAACAGAGCAGAGAGCTGTGGTCCACAGCACTTGGCTGTGAAGAGCAGCAGACTCATGGCTCTGGGTCGCCCTCTGCAGGAGGATATCTGCCACTGCAGCCTCAGTGAGACGAGCTCACAGCAGATTGTTGGACTGTTAGAGACGGTGTTGTCTTTCCCTCTGCAGGGGATGTCCATGTAGGCATGGTGGACAGAGGAGGGCAGCTGGAGGTGGAGGTCAACCAGGCCAGAGGGTTGACCCCCAAACCGGGCTCCAAGAACATACCAGGTACTGTGAACGGACTTCACCTCCTGCAATGAACGCCTCTTCGCTTGTTTCTGTGTCGGAGTTTCACTGTGTTGTGTTTGCCTGCAGCGACCTACGTGAAGGTGTATGTGCTGGAGAATGGCGTGTGCTTGGCCAAGAAGAAAACCAAAGTAGTGAAGAGGAATCTGGACCCCACCTACCAGCAGGCTCTGTTGTTTGATGAGAGTCCTCAGGGCAAAGTCCTACAGGTACGGGATCCGTTTTTATTCCTGCTGACACACAATCTGAACACTGATAAATGTCCACTGTGTTTGCATTTATACCTAAATCTAAATATGCACAATGTGTCCTCCTCTTGTCTGCAGGTAATAGTGTGGGGGGATTACGGGCGTATGGACCACAAGTGCTTCATGGGAATGGCCCAGATCCTCCTGGAGGACTTGGACCTGTCTGCCACAGTCAGCGGCTGGTACAAGCTGTTCCCTACCTCCTCCCTGGCAGATCCCAGCATCGGACCCCTCACCAGACGCCTCTCCCAGTCCTCCCTGGAGAGCGCCACCAGCCCCTCGTGCACCTAGACACCCGAGTAGACACCCACATGCGCAGGCACAGGCAGAGTCATGCAGACATGGACACACGTACTGTATATACACAACGACTGTATTTGAAGTGCAGGACAGGTAGACACACACACACACACACACACACACACACACACACATATATAAACCTACATGTGCATCTGTGCAGGAAGAATCTCATCCACATGACGACACACATCCTTTTACTGGACATTATCTTACACCGTCCATATTCTCACACTCACCTGATCTGTGTTTTTAGTCGAGAGGACGTTTAGCTTGAAGTACAAACGTAATTTTACTGGAGCACGTCACATTTCTCACCCTCCCATTCCGACACGTCCCGCCGCGACACACGCCGACGACCCGCCGGGTGCCATATTCTGCATTCCAAAGTACCAGATCTCCGTGGCACGACTCATCCCAGGGTTCATCCCGATGCCAGTTTCTAAACTCTCTATGCCAAACTAAGAAAAAAAACTTTATTTTTTAAAACCAAAGCAATTGTTATTGTTGTTATTATTACTATAAGTAGTAGGTGAAGTAGTATACAATATAAAGTATGGATATGTAGCAGAGTCAATGACTTAGATGTAATGCAAAAAAAGAAGACACATTCTACACACACGGGCTGAGAACGGTAGGCCAAACACATAGACACACCTGGGCAACAGGCTTGGACATTCACATAATGGCTATTATGTGAGGTAGCAACACTGCTATTCTATAATTTTCACAGGGCAGAATTTATATATAGATATACATATATATATATAAATAGATAGTAAAAGACTTATTTGTGTTTATGTATGTATCGGCTGCATTCTGCATGTTTGCTTGCAACCCTCGTAGAGACATTTTAAAGTGCTTCGATCTTTTTCATTTAGCTTGACCGGTGTAACGGGAGTATAGTGGCGCTTTATTTTGCAATCCGAGTTAAAAACAGCACTGCACTGAGCGAGGGAGGAGAGGGACAGGGAGAGCGCCATCACCGCCATCTGCAGAAGAAGAGAGTGAATTAGTCAGCCAGCTTTACCCAGAAACACATTTCTGATCCTGCCTTCGTCTTCAGAGTCTACAGGACCGTTGTAGCACACAGGGCGCTCAGCACGAAGGTGTCGTCGGAAATGTGTCCAGCTCCTGTCTGGAGTTCTTGTGTTCCACATCCAGGGGGTGCCACAGTCTCTTCTCTGTGTACTCTATACCAGCACCTAGACTTGTTTGAACTTCCTGTTGATTTTCCCTGTCGTGATGTCATCTTTTTTCACACTTCTTCCTGAATCGATGAAGGAGGTAAGCGTGCCTCTGTCTTTTCTCGCCACAGCTGGCGCCGACTACAACGCTCAGCCCTCCACTCGTCTCCTCCGTCACACCGATTGTATCCAAACCTGTTGTAAATGTGTAAAACATGTATTTGATTTCTTTTTGATATCCGACTATTTTATGCCAGTATTTCTTTGCGAGCAGGGTGATTGCGACCCTGCCACATGTGGTGATTTTACTTGTTTCAGGTGCAATATGTCACTCCTCATATTTCCTGTCAGGCTGTTTGTAATGAAGACGGCACTTTACTGTAAAATATGTATTATGTTCGAACATGGTTGATCACCTGTTTACTTATTCTGTTTTATGTTTTCGGTCACACACACTGCAGTGTGCGCCTCTGAATCTTTTAATGGAATTCCAGCATGGAAATGTAACTCAAGTGTATTTTGAATGTCAGCGTGAGGGCTCACTAGGACAGTCCAAACAGGTCGCTTCTGCCACTGAAGTCTGAGAAAATCATTTGTTTGCAAAACAAAGTTAAATCATCTACAGCATACACGTGCACAAGTGAGTATGTTTAAATTTTGACCTTTTGTTAAAGGTGAAAAAAAGTAGTTTTTTTTGCCACCGGTTGAATTCATCCTCCAAACAAACCGGGGCAGCGTTTGACCAGAGTAAAGACTAACTGCTGCTAACTGCTGCTAACTGCAGCTGCTGTAAGCTACTTAGCTCAGTTAGCCATGCAGTTAGCACACCCCTTAGCTGCCTCTGCCTGGACAGGGAGCTTGGAGTACGGAGGGAGTTCTGGTTTTGTTTACTTCTGGAAGAAAGTGTCCAGGGGCTAACTAGTTAGCATGCAACAGACCTCTTGGACACAACTTAAAACAACTTCTTCACATTCTGTCGATAATTTGCGCTAATCACTGAATGGTTTAAACTCAAATTCTTACAAAGTGCACCTTTAAAACCAGAACAGATGCTTTTTGTGTCTATTTTTTACAGAAATGCCACTTGGCTCTCTCTATTTGAAGCGTTTTAAGTAAGACTGACCTGTCGGCTGTTAAAGGACAATGTGCAATGGTTCACTGATAGCAGAAGAGTGGCGGAGCAAACTAAGCTAATGGTGTTTACTGTTTTTCTTTAAGATAAAAATATATTTTCCCTCTGTGGAGCTTGCTTTGAATCCGTCTGTCCTGAGACCAACACCAACCTTGTGTATTGATGAAGACATTTGAAGACTGTCGTACTCATGTTACCTGATTGTCTCGAGCTATAGGCTCTTAAAAGCTTGTGTGTGTTTACGAGCTCACGTTACGTTTTTATCGCCGCCACATGGTCGATCGTCTGCTGAGGACTGTTTCGCTTGTTCCTCTCGTCATCTCTCTGCAAAAAGGGAAACTCTGAGGCGTTTCATCCTCTCAGCACCTCAGACCAACAGAATTCACATTCTCTTTTGAACTTTGGATAAAGGGATCTCTGGCATTCTTGAATTTTTTTTAAGATTAAGATGACGGTCACTTTTGACCCTCCCATCATGTACACAGCCCTTTTTAGATGAACCGTCAAGGTCCTGGTTCCAATTTCTTTGTACGTTTTGGAGCTATTCCTTGGTGGATCTGCTACAGTGATGCTCGTGTATATGAATTAATTTTATGTACCTTATTAATTTCTATCTATTTTTGTGGACAGTTGGCATGATGTAAAAATAAGGACTTATAATACTCTTGGTATTTGCACACGTTCTCTTCAGTGCGCCTTTTGTGAGGACAAAAAAAAAAAAAAAGCTTGTTTGACGAAATGGAGAGAACATAAATCAAAAAAATATAGAAATAGAAATCTAGAAGAAATAACTAGACTTATTTAACATCCCTGAATGTTTAGTCCTTGGTAAACTCTTAAAAAAATGCTGTTAATATTTTTCCATGAGCTTATATGAGACCCGTGTGTGTCCCCCTTCTCTGTATATTGAGTAGCCCTAGACATTAACAGTACTACCGACTGAAAGCAGAGGGAGAGACGAAGCAAAGAGATGTATGATTAAAGTGATTTCTATTGAGAGCGTTAGCCGAATTTTGATTCCTGCAACCAAAAGGAAAGTTGCAACATTGCCGTTCTTCTAAGTGTTGTGAGGGTCGAGTTGTCTTTATTGTGCTGTGTGATAAAACTGAGTGACAAGGTGCGAGTCAGAGGTCTAAATGTGTAGATATATTTTAAAGAAGCCACCTGTGAACTCACGTTGTTGAGCGCGGTGAGGAGAATTTAAGGATCAGGGTTTCCATAGATGAACATTAACATCTATTTCTCTCATCATAGCATTTTACGGTCCTATACATTAGAGAGAATTTACTGTAGTATCACATAAATAAGATGCATTGTCTCATCACATGGTCATTATTTATTTGGACAAAGACTCGACTGGTTTAAGTCAGTCGAGAAAGGAGGCTGAAAGGGAGGTGAAAGGCTCACGGGCAGCAGGGCAGAGTTACAGCAGGTCGTCGGAGAGTCCGAACGGTTTTGGGAAGTTAAGCGATGCTTCGATGTTTTCTGTAAATGTGATGGAAGATGCGTTCAAGAACATTGGCTAAATGTTGTATTAACCAAAGCGTCGATTAGAGACTGAGCAGTTTATGGGAAACACAAGCCTTTCGCCAGAATGAACGTTGGCAGTGTACATTTCTGCAAACCAAACGTTACATTTTAGTTGTCTTTATGTTCAAGTCTTAATTTCATGTTGTGACAGCGTGTAGCTCGTGGTCCGGTTAGGTCACCACAAACACGGCTGGAAATTCTCCTGTCAAAAATATCACGCTGACAAATGTTGAACGTTATCAAAAACACTTACAAATGCTAACATGCAGTCTTCAACGGTGATCTGGCGTAAAAAATATCCAGTGGGTTCACAGTCACAAATGTTTCGATGCCTGCTTGAATCCCATTAAAAATATCCAGTTCTTACAAATGTTAACATTCTGCCAAACGCACCTATAAATGTTAAAATGAACTCTTGTTAAAATTTTCCAGTGATGTCATGCTTTTAAATGTTAAAACACCGTCTTGAACAGTGATCTATTGTAACAATAAAAATATCCACTGGTTCCATTCTTACTGACGCGCTTACTAATGTTAAATCTATACAGTGGTTTCACGCGTGCAGATGTTTAAACACCGTCTCTCTCAGTGGCATCTCCTTAGAACATATCCAGTGGTTTCACATTTACAAATCCAAAAACACTTTCTTGAACGGTCTCTTGTTGAAAATATCCACTGGTTGCATTCTTATAAAACTGAAACAGCGATCTCTCATGAAAAACATCCAGTGGTTTCACGCTTACAAATGTCGAAACGTAACCTCAAAGTCTTGCCTGGCTGTGATGCCGCCACCATGCACGACAGTCGGCTCATATACATAACGTAATGTAGAAATGCTGTAATGAAATTTGATTGCAGAAATGTACACAGTCGACACGTCCCTCTCGTGACTGGGCTGATCAGCACGGAGCAGTTAGCGCTTGTGTTTCAGACAGGTGGAGGTGCTGTCAGCGTCTCATCGCGGCTCGGCTGAGGTTGGAATGTAAACCCATACACGCTGCTCGCTTGCTTCCCCCGTAAAGTCCACGTCGAGCATTCTCCGAATCAGTTTTTATTTTGTGCAGAACTTTTATAATGTATCCTCGATCAACCCGAGTTGTCTCTTGTTGAGCGCTATGTTGAAAATGTGTTTTATTTTTGTAAGGAGAGAGGTTTTATTCTGAGGATGAGGAGGAGGAGAGAGAGAGAGAGTCAGAGAGGAGGTGTGGGCAAAAACCTGCCTTTAGATTTATTGTGTAAAATGAGGGCTTGTTCAGTTTACAATGGCCTTATTTTTGTGTAGGAGACATTGCTTCACTATTGTAGCACACAACTGAAAGTTTTGACAAATGTATTTTGCTTGAAATATTGTACTGAAGTTATATATGTGTATATGTATAGTTTTATGAATGTATTTCTTATCCTTACACCAGAACTGAGTGTAATTCTTCTGTCATCTTGTTTGCTATACCGTCTCTTTGAAGACTTTCCAGGGACCTCGCCTGCGTTGGTTCAGGCGCCCCCCAACTACTTTTACTGTACTGTATTCTGTACGTCTTATTCTTTGTGTGTGTTCATTTGAAAGAGCAGCTCTTGTGGTTTGAAAAACGAGCATGAAACTCTGTCTGGCGAAATGCATTTTTATTTATTTGAATCGCCACGATGGGCGTTGAACAGAACGGATCGCTATTCCCCCGTCCTGCAGCGACAAACTAATCGATTTATCTACCAAGCTGATGGGATTGTTATAATTTTTTGTACTTTAAACTAGAAAATGTTTGCAGCATGGTTACTCCGATGACTTTCTTGTATTTAATCTTTATGATGGTATGATATTGATGATGATGATAATGTTATCGACAACTGACGAGTGATGAGGAAGTCAATTAGACCCAGTATGAAAATCAAAGGAAATTCATTGAAATGCAAATGAAAAAGAAAAAAAAATGCTGTAACTTAACGTAGCATGGACCTTAGCTTTCCATTTTCTGAACTTCTTCTTCTGGCAATAACCACCGGCTGTAGCCTCCACTGTTCTCTACGTCTGGCTTCGGCCTCGTTCTCACTCATTCGGTCGTAGCAAACCTCAGGCTGAATCCGGATCAGCTGATGATGACGAATAGAATCACATTGTCGAGCACTAGAAGCGACTTAGACTCAGCCGAGCATGCGATGCATTGTGAAGAACTGTTATTTTATGATCGCCCCCACGAGCAACAAATTTCTATCTTTTTAACTTCTTATCTGACTCTTTTGTTTTCTAACGGAGCATGCGCTCCACATGTCTGTTTGCCAATGTAGCAGCTGTCAACGAGAACAAAAACAGACATGATTCCTGAGCTGATGGGAGAGTTTTCCACTGCTGAATATGCCAGTACGTCTTCATCTGCGTCTGTAAACGTCTGTAATCGCAGCACAAGTTTCCTAAGTAGGCATTTTTTGTCCTTTTAGCTGTCTCTTACTATACTAAGGCCACTGTAGCTCTCCTCCCCGCTGTCAAGACAACCTTCAGTTTATCAAACCCAGCAAAGCACAAACCGCACTAAAACAACCCCAACGAACGGCCGAATGTGGGACGACTGATGACATTTAATGATGTTAGCATCTCGGAGTCAAATGCAAAGAAGGACGGGAGCATCAAAACGTTCAGCCGAGTTAAATCAGATTGCTGGTGTTGGTAAAAGAGCGGTTGTCTTTTCTACACCGGCCTTAACCTTTCCCACTGAGGAGTGTTCACAGAGTACGTTTCAAAGGGCAAAGCATAGCAGACGGTCTGAGGAAAGGATGCAGTTTATGGCAAAGAAGAGAAAAAGGGAGCTGTAATTTTATACCTGTGCTTTGTAAATGTTTTCTATGTGCAGTATTTGATAATGTAAAACTGGTATTTTTGTGGTTTGTACGCTGCAGAATTGATTACTTAAGGTGCACGTAGTTTTGTAAGAAAATAGAACCAAACTGAGGAAAAAAAAAAAGAACAATTTCGGATTCAGAAGCCTGTATTTGCATGCCCTTTGACATCTGGACGCAAAGTCAATAAAGTTTATTTGAATCACAAACAGCTGTCCTGTGTATTTTCATCTGTTGTTGCTAACTTTGTCTTTTGTTTTGTGCAGAAATAGAGCTGTGAACAACAATACAATGAGCTGAAAGTTTCTATAAAGCATTGAGAGAAACTGGATGGATGAGTGATAATTCTGTTCACCACTAAGAAAGATTACACTGAGTTCTTTCTTTGACTTTAACAGTTAATATAGCTGCTCTGAAAATGGACATTACATTGAAATGTGGATATTTTGCTGTTTTTTTTTTCTGTGAAAAGTAATTGTTGGTATGCATGGCTGTATGTAGAATCAATGTTTGCCTAAAAAAATTAAAGAAAATGAATTACTGCATATAAATGTAAAATATATCACTGATCCAATCAGTGTTTAGCATTTGAAACATATATTAAATGCAACAAAATGCTGTTTATACACTTTTACTTAAACCATGTCACTACTAAACATGTTTTCAAATCAATACGAGGTGTCAAAATTATTCAAAACATTATTTATTTTGTATGTTTTCACAGAGACAAGTATCGTATGTTACATATATATTCTCAAATTTAAGTGATCGAAAAAAGGGAAAGAACTACTATACAGTACATGTTCATCAATATTGATCCAGAAACATAATATACAGAGATAAATCTGATAAAGAATAAGATACACAACATCTCGATTGACGAGTACATAAAAAGATACATTCCTTCATTTGCTCTTATTTCACAGAAAATATACCAGACCGAAACAAAGGAACAGATCACAAGCAACCTAAAGTTTGAGATAATTACAGATGGAGAAGCTGCACGGGCGAAGCCACCTCGCCGTCAGAACACGGACTGATACCGCTTCCCAGAATCTCCTCACCGCGAGCTGAAGGATCTGCTGTTGCAGGGCAGAGGCGACTCGCTGTCTTACGGTGATATTGCTCCCAGCAGAGAAAGGGACTGCTGCTGTCACGCTGTTGCCTCAGCTGCCACGGAAAGAGCTAAGAGTGAAGGAAATACCTGGAAGGAACAGACTTCAGGTTTCTGAGTCGTGAAGGCTGCTCATTTATTATTGACGGGAATCTTATTAAGCCAGAGTGTCGTCATATAATTCTCTTTCAGCGGCTCCTCTTACATTCTTACCCCTCACATTCGTAACGGCAGAATACAACACAAAGATGATCGGTATGTAGAAACGTAAAGATTATTTACACTAATGGCTTCATGCATTTATAAGAATGGGCATATTCAGAAACACTCTGAGGGAGCTCAGCACAGAGACGGTCTGTGTAGGCGCCTGGTGGGAAGTTGTTGACTCAAAACGTTGAGAGGTGACAGATTGTGGTCGTAAAAACACCTCAGAGTGAGCTGAAAACGCGTCAGCCCGGTCACAGTTTGCTCCTAACTTTGACGGTAACATTTAAAACTTTGTTGAATTGAGCAACTTGTCAAAAAACAAAAACAAAAAAACAAAACATACAGGAAGCACACACGAGGGTACGCTGCTCGACAGAATCAGAGAATATCAAAAAGACAAACGCACCACGGCAACATTCATGTGTGGGTATACTCGCAATGAGTCCAGTACAATCGTGAAACACATTCAGCAGACAGCACATTCATTGATTTATATATATATATGTATGAATATTTTACGTTGGTCTTGGTCAGAGACTGATCGACACGTAGAGAGAAACATTCAGAGACACATTCGGATGTGGTGATAAACGTACAGCACATACAGTCGCAGCTGGACAGAACATTCTCCTCATGCAGTTCAGTGGAAGAATCTGAAACCGATCCGTAACGTAAAGCGTCCTCTCTCCCTCTGTTTCCTCCTCTCTTGTTCACGGACATTCAACGTGGTTTGAGGCCTCTATTGTACAAGGTAGATTAACTTGAGGTGCGTGAGCGTTGACTCAACATTATACATGATGACTTGGCATGCAAGTAGTGACTTTTTAAGTGTCCCACCCTCGCTGAGGAAATAGCACAGTGAACTGATACATCCCGACATTCAATGTGTTAAGAGCATGATGGTATTAGCGAACACACTGTTAGAGGACGGCTGAATCGAAGTTTCTAATAATCACTAGTTACTTGGCTATACAGATGTAACAAAGCATCGGAGTATCTTACAAAAAGCTAGCGTTGATCTTTGGTCTCCCAAAATCCCAGTTCAGGACTTTTGACACTTAAAAAGTTAAGATTAGATATTGGTTTCTAAAAGAAGCCCTCGTTGAATTGAGCAGAAGACATCATAATTAAAGGTTGCTTAGGGTTACTCTAACTTGTGAGACAACAGGAACTTATCAATAGGTAAAGGGATTTCTTAAAGTTTTGATATTCTTGGACAAGCGCTCAGGAAGGGATACATTGGTTTTTGTAAGGTTTTACAGTTTTTTCCTACTAACGCAAATTAATTTCCCGTCTACTTGCAGCTTGAAGGTGTGATGAGTTAAAAAACTCGCCTAGCTACGCTTAAATCCCCTGACAGGAAGGGTTGTTTATCCTTAAAAATATGTCACCTAAACCCTTGAAAACTAGTTGGGAAATCATTCCTCATAGTTGGTTCTTCCCAAATGTGGTTGCGGCTAAAATGAAGCTAACTGCTGCTGCCAGGAATGATTGCTAATGCTGGGTTAAGAGAATAGTCCTATGAACTTTCCTGACAAGCGTTAGATGAGTAGATCGATACCACTCTCATGTCTGCACATATGAGGCCAATGTCAGCAGCTGGTTAGCTTAGCACAGACTGAAAACAGCAGGAAACAGCCTGGCGGGGCAGAGCTGGGACTTCTGGAGGAATAAACACCTGAAGTCACACTGGATTCTGCTCTGATCTGGAACCAGCACCTGCTGTTGCTCTCTAGATAACGGCTAATGTAGTAAAATATTCTGGTTGTTTTGGTGAACAGACGCGATCGATTCCTCGGTCAGACTCGTTTGAGTAACACTGATTAACACAAATGGCCCTGTGGCCCAGTCATGCTAGGTGAAAGTCTGCTTTGCTTCCTGTCTGAACACACCATCAGATTTATAAAAGTGAAATATAATTCCTAACCTTTGCATCTCAATGACTTGATTCTAATCAAGTAAGAAAAACTGTAAAAGTCTCCAGAAACCAAAGTGTTTAAGTCAAGCAGTTAGTTGACACCTACATACAGCAGATGTGCGTGCACACACACACACACACACACACACACACACACACACACACACACACACACATACAGGCTAACTCTGAACCCTGTTGTCTTGGTTATCATACGAAAATGTTCTGAAGGCAAGCATGGAAATATGCAAAACATGGCCATGGATGAGACGAGAAGAGGAAGCATGGGCAGAGAGGAGAGAGAAAGAGAGGTAGTAGTGGTTTCCCAAACCTTAACCTTCTTCACACCTGTCTCCTCCTCCTCCTCCCTTGCATTAGTAAAGGTCTCACAGAGAGTCTAATCCAGATTCCTACAACTCAGTTCCCCTCTCTTTTTGTGGATTATTGGCATTACTTCACGTTTTGGATATTTGAAATCATTTCCAAATGTGTGCTGTCATGTGCGATGAGCTCGGAGCTGTCGCGCCTCCCATGTGTTGATTGCTGTATCCCATCACGCCGTTGGTGTTGTAGAGATTCATGCCGGCCACGTGCTGAGTCATCTGGAAGCCACAAAACAGACATTGTTAGTACTTTCAAAATTCTTACGGTTGAAAACGAATATTTACGCAACCACAAACATACCTGGGTAATGTTCCACTGCAGCTGCTGAGCATGTTGCGCCCCATATACCTGCTGATGAGGTAAACCTCCAACCTGCTGCTGTCCCATAATGCCATTCTGCTGCTGTCCCATTATCCCAGGCTGCTGCTGTCCCATCATGCCCGGCGGCTGCTGTCCCATCATCCCAGGCTGCTGCTGTCCCATGATGCCATTCTGCTGCTGTCCCATCATCCCAGTCTGCTGCTGAACCATCATCCCGCTTTGCTGCTGTCCCATCATGCCCTGGGTCATCCCTGTCAAGTAAGGCGACGCCATAGCACCACTAGGTGGAGCCATGACACCCTGTGCAGCCATTAAACCGTTCTGCTGTCCCATCATGCTGTTCTGTTGAACTCCAATCATGCTGCTTGGTTGCTGTGCCATCATGGCCATCTGTGATGTCATCATGGCGCCTCCCATTCCCCCTGCCTGGGCTAAAGAATGGTATGATCCGTATGGGTGGGTCAGGTATCCCATTTGGTTCATGTACAAGCCTGCGAAACATAATGAAGGACAGGAAGCAGCAGTCTGTAAGCAGTCACTCTTTAAAGAAACTAACTCAACAATTACATTAAGATTCAAAACAACAATATATGACTTTGTGGATTCCTCTAGATGGACGCCAACCCAATGTGTTCGTATTTGACAACCTTTTTTCACGACCGTCTCTCCCAAAACTGCTTTAAAGGTGCAGTATGTAAGAATTGGGTGTTGCAGTTATCACCTTGAGTAGCCATGCTGCTGGCGTGCACTGACGGGGTGGAGGCGTACAGGGAGAGAATCGAGTCCTTGGACAGTTTCTTGACGGTGCCCTCTTCTGCTTTGGGTGCCGGATCGAGGAACAGACTGAGGTTTTCAGGCACAGAGGCAGTCACTCTGCTCTGAGGCAGGGAGCTGGAAACAGGCTAGAGAGGAAGGGCGAAGAGGAGGTATTAAAGCTTATTACGCTAAAGAGACGATAACACAGGATCGACAAAGTGAGTAGATGTCATCCTTTGGGCACAGTTAACGTCTATATCAGCTGCTGAGATATTTCAGTCTGGATCAAAGTGGTAGATTGTCCGAAAGACCAACACCAACACAAGTGCTCTGTGGAGAGCAGACAGTGAGCAGTGTCCTACCGTGGTTTTAGTGGAGGAAGCAGAGGGGGGCGCTGGCAGTGAGCTGAAGAGATCCAGTGCAGAGTGTGCCAGAGCTGGATGAGACACCGCCGGGCTCTCATTACTGTCTGGAACACATCCTCCACCATTAGACACCGCAGGACTTGGAGCAGGGGCATCTAGAGAGGGATTGACGGAGGCATGGTTATTATGATCAACCTTAAACTTGACCTACAATTCACTGTATATTATACAGAGGTGCTGTGCTGTAAACATGTGCAAGTGGGTGTGCAATACCTAATCCAAGCAGGTCTGTAACAGACTGGGAATCTGTCTTCGGGCTGATGTCTTTTTTCTGTCACAAGAGAGAAAGTTGATATAATTAATGCAAGACATCTGCAGATCCAGAATCTTTTTTCTCCACGCGCCCTGTTAGTGAAATGACCTCCCGCTCATGTCACAACAGCAGCGATACTCATCTCGTACGTCATCATGCCTCTCTCTCATCACTGACTGACACCCTCCTCCCTCTTTCTTTAGCTCAAAAGACATCGGCTAAATGTACTAAATCTTTGAGGACAAGTATGAACATGAAAGGATGTTCTCACCAATTTCATCTTCTCAAACACAACCGGTTCCTTGGGTATATTGTCACAGCTCTTCTCTTTCTGCACAGAGAGAACAATCGTTACAGACACTTCAAGTGGACTGACCTTCCTCAAGAGAGACGAGGCCAGAAAGTGTGATTCACTGTCCTGTCAAGATTATTTTCTGTCCGCTGATCCGGTTTGAAGCACAGAGCTTTTGTTCTGTCTGTGTGGGAGGACTCACCCTGAGCATCTGTATGTCAATGACCTTATCCATGTACTTCTTCTTATCATACTTGTCCCTGATGAAGATCTCTGCAGACTGGTCCGTCTCTGGCCTCTGGAAGCACTCGGGTAAGAAAGCCTCGTACAGTCGTTTGGCTTTGGCGTTTCCCATCTCCTGAACACACTGGTGGCAGCAAAGCACAACAAATTATGTCACATTGTTCTAGTAAAGCGAAGACACAACATCCAGGGTGCTTCTCACACTGCATGTGGTGGAGTCCTCATGATAAAACAGTGTGAAATGGTGTTGTGAGGGGAAAGAGAACAAAACAAGATGCTGACAATAGGAAAACGATGACACTGGGAAGCATGATGCTGATGTTCAGACAAGCTGAACTGGATACAGATGAGAACGTGTCTTCTTCCTCTACTACATGTGATACGTCTTTCAGATACAGCTGTCATAAATGTCTAATACAAGGTTTTGTGTTTTAATACTGTTGGTTCAATACAAAGAAACACTTTAACGGTGGCATTTGTACCAATTAAACACTAACAGGCTCCTACTGGTACTTAAACGCAGTGTGAAAGAAAACAAGACCACGGGGAACAGACGAGAAACAACTGGGCATTTTAAAGGAAAGAAGAAATAAATTATACTCATTAAGACACTAAACCTGTTCAGGGCTCTCCGCTGTAACAACTATAACATCTCCTTAGCAGCTTTTCTGTTTGGGCGCCTTGGCTAATTACTGCCATTAGCAAAGGGCAAAAGTGTTTGTTTTTATTGTACTTCATCCGTTACTATTACTACTTCGCTGCAGCCCAGCAGAGTCAAACACTCAGTTTTTATTGTGATACTGAAACACGTATGTGGTGTTTGGTTCTGCGGTGTGACCTCTGACCTGGACCTGCTCCTGCGTCCACTGGTCCAGATTGACGGACTTGACCTTGGAGATGTGGACCCCCAGGTTTCGATGGATGCCGGCGCAGCGGATGCAGATGAAGATGCCCAAATTCCAGGACGCCCATCTCGGACCTGGTGGAGAGAGGAAGACAGCATTTAATATTTTTTTGAGAGCCTGGTAAAGTGAGTAAGGAGGGAGGAAGGAGAGTGAAGGTGGGAATGTAACGGAGAAGGTAGAAAAAAAACTCTGCTTCATTTTGGTCCAATTATAGAGAGACAAGCCTGAAATTCAATTATGAGTTTGAATCCAGCTGGGAACACATCTAATCCTGTGTAAGTCGTACGGTGCCCTGACACATAATGGGATCCAACAGTTAGCCTACATAGCTGAGGCTGAGCGGAGAGAGGGGGGAGTGGATACCTGCAGGGGTGATTACTCATTTGGTCATGAGCCTTCTGTGTGTGGGTTGCGTTGGTTGTCTGAGTGGGCCCATTTGGTCCATCTTTACTGCCATATGTGTCTTAATGGCTGCACTGGAGTGTTCCCCACATGTCTGACTCGTCTACGTGTCATGAACCAGACAACTCTGAGAAGGGGGGCAATAAAAACAACACTCTCAGGCTGTTTCACTGCTGAAATTATGCAACTGTCCTCTTCAGAGAATACAGTTGGCTTCAAAGAGAATACTGGCGCTCCTCTCCCCATCGCTCCCTACATCTCTCTCTCTCTCTCGTCTTGCCCCTCCTCCTCCATCTCTTCCTGCTCCCCCTCCTCCCTCCAGGCTGAAGCACTCTCTGCCTCCGCCTCCACCTCTCCCACTCGTCTCCTTTCTCACAACCCTGCTACAAGTTGGTGTACCGCGGCCTTTACGCCACTAGGTGGAAGAGCAGCTTTCGATTTGGGTTTCTCAGCGGACCCCTCCTGCCAGACAAAGTCACTGTGCTGCGTTAAAGAAAAAGGCCACTCTATGCAAATGAAAAAGGAAGCTGAGTTTCAGAGGGGAAAACATGTAAAACCTTCCTCCTAACTGCAGCAGCAGCGGAAACAGTGTCTGGCTGCTGAGTCAAACAATAGCTTTGTGTCTTGGCTGCATCCTGCTAAAAGGGATTGCAATCATAAGACTGGCTCTGTGTTTTCATGTTTTGTTTGGTTGTCTATGTTTGTGAATGAGAAAATGGAGGAACATACAGAATCACAGAGGGCAAACCAGTCAACACAAACAGAGGGTCAGCAGACACACAGAGCATGTCCATCATCCTGACCGTCTGGCTGCAGCATTAGCTGCTACGCCGGCTAATAATAGTAGAATTACTCTGCAAAGCCTGCTTAACCGCTGTAAAGACTGGCACTGACAGGGAGAAAGACGGAGATTGTCAGTTGTGTTTTGAACTCCCTGCACGCTGGAATTAGTTTGTTCTCCTCATCCTCGTTCTAATGCTCCTCTCTGTCCTGGCCGCCATTTCTTATCTCTGTCATTCACCACCGCTGCCTCCCTCCTCTTCTCCTCTGTCCGTCCATATCTCTCACTCACAGCTATAATTCTCCCTCTCTCTTGCCCTCTCCACCCTTAGTTTCTGGGGGTTTCACCCAACTGCCCAACTGTTGTGTTTGTATTTCTTTGCGTGTTGTGCCGGCTTTATATCTCTCTTTAGCAGCACTAGTGTCCCGGCTTTAGGGATGGAAGTGTTGGACTGTCCGTCCGCTGCTTTGGTCCAAACTGAAATGATGGTGTCCAGAGGGTGAATACTATTTTGATGGTCTGCTGACTTTTCCTTAAGCAACACAATGAGTTTAACATATTTGGTTCTTAGTGAAATATCTCAACAACTACTTGATGCACTGCCATCAATTCTGGTACATGCATATTCCCCCGAGGATGAATTCAAATGTTCCCTTGACTTTTCAGCACGAGTAGGTCAAACTTTTTTTGCAGTGAGATTTATAGACAGTGTATCCTGATGACTTGATCCCTTCACCTCCTCCTACAGAGGCCACAATGAGGCTGGCCTTTGTAATTTTGACTACAATGTCTTAACAACTGCTGAATGGACTGCCATGAAATCTGACACAGACACTCACATAAGTCAGAGCTAAAACTGTTTTTATGGAGTGCTGAGGATGAATTCAGGCATCTCAAAGTCTGAGGAAAGAAACAGCTCAGCAGTCTGGTGGTATGGCGGCAGATTTGCCTGATGTAAGCTGAACAATTAGTGTTTAACAGAACAATTAATGTTTGTCCTGCGACTGAGCTACATCTTGACATTACAAAGTAATGCTGATAACATAAACTTTTACAGATTCACCAAATCTGCCTGATTCGATGAGAACTTTACTAATCCCCAAGGAAATTCTTGTGCAAGAGATTACTACAAAAATGTACAGTGCAATAGAAAAAATGGTAACATGGTTCCAGGTCTAAGCAGTAACAAAGAAGTGGAGTAATATTCATCACAGTCTTCCCAACACAAGGCGGTGGTGCTCATATTTCTGTCCACAGGAGGCACCAGAACCATCAGAAAAATTAAAATTCCTTGGAGCTGCAAAAATTGAACGCTCCCTAAATTTTGGTTTATGATCAGAACTGATGAGCTGTAGATCAGTGGCATCAGGTAGAGCTCAGCTGCTCTCAGCGTTTCATGCTAATTAGCAAATGTTTGCATGCTGACAGCCTGAACTAAGACGCTGAACATGGCAAACATTATACCTGCTACACATCAGCATACAAATATTGTGATTGCGAACATGCTGATACAGCCTCACAGAGCTGCTGGCGTGACTGCAGCCTCCGAGTCTTGCCTCCATACATATTTTTAGGTGTCCATTGGTAAAAGCACAAGTGCAGGTCTCATCACGAGCTGAGGGTTCGTTACTCAAGTGAATCACACCTGCACACGGCACCACAGTTGGTTCCAATCCTGAGTAAGAGCCTGTATGGAGTGTTTCTGTCCAGCAACAATGCACACACCTCCAGGTACTTTGAACAGAGATAGTAGGTAGAGAGTAGGAGGAATAGACGTCTAAAAAAAGGAAGGAAAGACTGAACAAACAATCTGTACAAATCCGAATCCGAAATGCCGGTGTTACAGGGTTTGTATTGCAGCGTCCACTTCTCCGCTGTTGAGCAAGAGCAGCTCTCTCTTCTCCTTTTGTAATCAGAGAACAAATACCAACGCTGTCTTTGAGGTATAATTAAGTATTAACTGGATTTGACTAATAAATGTGTCCTAACTTTTTATAGGGCAAAGTACCCAAATGTAGAGGGTTTGCGTGCACGACCAGTGAATCACCCTGGCACAAGAAAACTGTTTGTGGTTGTGGTTGTCATACATGCAGCTTGAAGCACATCAGGGGAGGAGAAGGCAGAGCCGGGATCGGGCCAAACACAGAGACAAACAAGAGGCGGGTTTATAGTCATCAAATGGTGGACTTTAGCTGTTTGATGACCTGCTGGGATGTGCAGGGGGTATGACGAGCGGCGAGCGCAAACACTGATCTATAATGAACCTCCATGTCACTCACCCACATACACACTTATCGGCATTACAACGCTTGCGAGGACCTTTACAAGCTACTTTCATTTAGTAATCCCTCGCTGTGAATGTTTATCTCTCCAGCTCGCTCCAGACTCTGATACTTCCCATCAATAAAATGCTGCAATCAAAGGGCTGCGACAGTGTATGTGCAGGGTTATTCACAGAACTATTACTACATGTATAAGTTACTGAACTGAACGTCAGTACCTCATGATCACAGTGTAACTCTGTCAAATAGACTTAGAGACTTAATGTTCCCAAAGATGAATTACACCAACACATTTCAGATCAGTGGCTTGCTGGAAGGTAACCATAAACTGGGAAGAATTTCTTTAATTTATCAAACTTATGAGGATATGAATCATCTTAAATATGGAATTAAAAGAATAGAGACCACTAAATTATTTGGATGGAGGGAGAACAGCATTAAAGACACCTGGAGAAAAAGCAGAACACGACTAGGTTTTTAGCAAGAAGAGATTTAGATTTAGATTTAATTGTTAACAGAAGTCAAAGACTGCTGGCAAACTGTCGCACATCTGACAAAACAAGTGATTCAAACACGTCCAACAGCTCGACTGCTCAAACTAAACAACAGAATTACGCTTCATACTTCCACACACATAATATTAACATCGACATTTCCCAGATGTGCTTCTCAGACAAGGTAAAACACCAGTGAACATGTCACATGGGGTCGGTATAATGATTGTCGTAATTAATCCAATATAATCTACGCAAAGTAAAGATATTGATCCATATCATCAATTTTAAAATACAGCTTTTGAAATTCCCAGGAGAGGTCTGTCACCTTCATCCAAGCGCAACACCTTACGCAACATTAAAACAGTGTTAGCACCAGGCAGGTAAAAATAATGATAATAAATAAAGCATTCAAGATAATGAGCATATTGACTGCCCTCTCGGGGATAAATCAGCAGTGTGGGAATAGTTTGAAAACACCTGAAAACAGGTCAACTGCTAAGTAGCTAACTAGCTGCTCTGTTTGAACAGTGCTGGGCTGAAACTCACCCGAGGTGTTCTGCTGGGAGACGCAGTGAATAAACACTGAGTGAATAAAAGTATCAATAATACATGTAATATGTTCAGCTGTGTGTAGAGGAAATGTCTGCTGGCTGCTTGGTGAATTATGCAATGATGCCATGAGCTGAAGCTAATAACGATGACTAGCAAAAAGCAATTGATTCGTTTCTACCGAGTTTCAAGTCAAATGGGTATTTTATCGCCATTCAAAGAATAAATCTAGAAACGTTTTATGATGAAACCTCTGATTTACAGCCTTAATGGCACACACACACACACACACACACACACACACACACACACACACACTAACGCTGACACACACGTGAACGAGCAGGTGCGTATGGCTCATTAGCCTACATCCCACAAGGATAAATGCTGCTCTGCGTGCACCCAGTTAATCCCACAGAGCCTCAGTCACCAGTGGATCCTCCGACCTCCGAGCCACCACACGAACACACACTCACGTACACACACACACACACACACACACACACACACACACACACACACACACACACTTCCATCCCATCCTCCGGCCTCTCAAGAATCCAAAGCGATCCAGAACCCCTCAGGCCACCCAGTGACCCAGTCCCAGTCGGAGCTAAACAGATGGACTCCTATTGATAATTTACTAATGCACACCCACCATCTGTGTGTCAACGAGTGTGTGTCACGACTGTGCTCCTGCAGGTGAGTCACCGAGGTTGAATGAGTTAGACATCAAAAAGATGAGCGAGACACTCCATCACTGCGAGCTTTAGGCTCCTCTCAAAACACACGTTTGGCTTTTACGCGTCATTTGATCCTGATGTTACTGTTTGTACCCCTTCAAGCCAATATGAGTATTATTCCTGTCCTGCTGCAGAGAACTATGTAATCTTCTTATAGAGAATAATAAGAATGTAATTCAAGACATGGGAGATAAACTGATGCCACCTACAACACAAACACTACCCACAATTCTGCATTTAAATTCCTCCTCAAGCCCTATTTTTCACTTGAAAGCGACGGCTGCTGACACAAACGGGGGGGGGCAACATAACAGTAACAACATAATAGCCTTGAAATACCTGCCGCCTCTGTGAATGTGAATTGTTTGAACTGTGTGGTAATTTCTCAAGATGTTGTCACATTTTTGTGCAAGCTATTCTTAGTATTTTGTTGTCTTGGTGTACAGCGACAAGGCAATTTCAAGGTAAACTAGAAACAGCAGAGTGTGTTTTTTGCATCATGCACAGTTGTACAAGTTAGAGGATGGAAATATGACTCTACCAGGCACAATATCAAATGACACGACCTTAAAGCAATATGATCATAATCATTCTGATGGTGCAGTGACTTCGATGAGTCGGCAGGACCACTGTTGTACGTTACACGGCAGTACAACACACACAACACCAACTGTCAGTGATTTTGGTGAAACTGGATAAAGTTTTACGGTGAAAGTTATCTCTGCTAGCTGATGTATGCTCAACTTTGTTTCCTAAGTAAAAACGTGTGTTAAGTGTCTCTGTTCAGTGTAATTGGTATTAAATTTGAACGTGGACCATGTGAGACTATGTTGTTGTGTTTTCCCAGCTGATAGGGGCAGTTTAAGTTTATCTTCAGGCTTATTTTTGCATTAACACATTTTGGCAAGAGTACACATAAATAATTCAGTGTGTTCAAACTCCTATAGATTAATGCCAGAAGCACTTACAGAGCTCCTAACAGCTTATGAAAAGAATTCAACTTATATACCAAGAACCTGAAACCATGTCTGTGCTTCAAATGGTTCAAATAAATAAACAAACATACATTTTAATGACTAACAGCAGGTTAAAATGACTTTCTTATACGTCAGCAGAGTGATTGAATTGTGAATTTACTTCCTGAACTGCAGCTGCTGTGCGATCAATGAAGGATTATCTCTCTATAGAGGGGCTCTGGATCACCTGATGCAGCTAACAGGGACCCAGCTACTTATTATCATGAGCAGGTAAATCAGGCCATGGCCGTGTATAAACAGTCATATATTGCAGACTCTACTGCTGTGCTGCCCTCCCATTGGTACTGTGGGACTCTGAACTCTACGCCAACAGCCAATCACCCTCCTTATTTCATTGGAAATCCCTGCTGGCTTCTGATTGGATGAGATTAAGGGGTCTGGGGGGAGGGGAAGTGGGTGGTGGTGGTGGTGGAGGAGGAGGGATAAGGCATGGTATCGCCAGGTGATACAGTATCTCCACGGCAACCATGGCTTGGTGTGTGCGTAAACACAAGAACAATGGAGACAATAAAGGAAGGAGGCTTTTATGCAAACTCACACACACACACACACACACACACACACACACACACACACACACACACACACACACACACACACACACAGCCCCTTGAGACTGAGGCCAGAGGTAGAAGTGTTGACTACATTATGCACCTGCCTCGCCCCTCTCTTCCCCATCTCTTCATTATTTCCTGGCAGCAGTGAGGAGTTACAGCAGAAGTGTCACACTGTGAGGAAGTCACAAATAAACAAATAATACAGCACGTCATGTGGTACAGAGAGAAAGAGAGACAGGAAGTTGGGCAGCACAGGCAGTAAAACAAGAGCAAGAGATATGGTTTCAGTGCTGCGGTACCTGTACAGTAAGCAGAGAGAGGAAAGGCCTGATAGCACCGCTGACGTGTTTGTGTGTTTTTTAACCTCGCTGGTGTTTTTTAACGCACTTGGCTCCACACATCTCGCCACTTCCTCTGCAATCACTCAGAAGGAGGCAGGTGAGAAACGCACTGTAATCTCTGTCAAAGCAAACAAGATTAAACCAAACCTCGTCGTGCAGCCATATGGTCAAACTCCTGACTCGACAGAAGGAAGGGGGAGGGGCCAAAAGTGTTTAAGGTGTGCACGTGTGCGTTTTAGTGAGAGTGTGCGCTTGTCATGTAATACGCACAAATGTAACACTTGAGAGTTCAAAGAAAATGTGCTAATCAGGTAGGAGGTAAAACACGTAGCTCTTCCAACAGCGTTGGATGAGTTATTAGCACCGTCACAGAGAGAAAGGTGGGACTGTGATGTTACTTATATATGTTATTATCAGATTAGATTAGATTATGGTCAAAAATGTGCCTTGTGAGGTCACAGTGACCTTGACCTTTAACCTCTGAACACCAAAATCAAATTGGTGCATCCTTGAGTCCTTGAGTGGAATTTGTGCCAGATTGGAACAAATTCCCTTCAGGCGCTTCTGAGATGTCACATTCACAGGCATGGGACGGACAGACGGACAACCAGAAAACAAACTAGCCTCCGGCCGCGTCTGTCGAGGATACATGAAAATATCTTTCATAAAGATTAAACTCACAGCTTCAGCATCCCTGCTGTGTGTGTACGTGTGTGTGTACGTGTGTGTGTGGTTGCTATTTTCTCTCCTACACCTTCTGTAATCTTATCTGCCGTCTAATTAGATCAGTCGGCTGCACAGCAAAGTCACGCCAATCAAAAAAAAGAGAGCATTGCACGGGCATGTTGATGACCACGTGTTTGAGAATGT
This sequence comes from Acanthopagrus latus, assembly GCF_904848185.1. Classification (NCBI taxonomy): domain Eukaryota; kingdom Metazoa; phylum Chordata; class Actinopteri; order Spariformes; family Sparidae; genus Acanthopagrus; species Acanthopagrus latus. Next base: position 18,335,015 of record NC_051041.1, read on the forward strand.
GAGAAAAATAAAAACAGATCAAAATGAACTTCTCCTCTCCACGTGTCCACCGCTTCACAAATACAAAGATGCCTTGTCATTTATTTTCTGTGCTTTCCTGTCTAAGAACAGTCACGTCGTCAGCTGCACCAAGAGTCTGATCACAGTCTGCCTTTTTAAAACTGACTTCTGAACAGTCACAAGTGTCTTTGCCTGGAGTCAGACAATATCTGTAGCTCTATTTATGTCTTATTAAAAAGAACATCCACAGGCCATAAGCAGCGAGACAAAACCTTGTATTGATAAACTCAGTGTTCATGGTGTCCCGGTGACGTCAACTGAACCTCGACCGAGTTCTCTACGAATCTGTCTGGGGAATTATAACCTGAAGCGCCACATGGTTTATTACATGGTTTGTTACATGGCACCCTCTGAGAAGTCGTCCATGGAAACTACTTTTAAAAGGTGCGAGCACTTTGGCAGGAGAAAGGATTAACCATCTGGATATCGTGGCCCATTTTAGGCTAACTTCAACCCATCACAGACACAAACCGCGTTACGCAGCCAGAAGAAGAGCGGAAACACGTCTTCCATCAAGAAAAGCTTGTGCTGTTTGCTGCTATATGTCCAATTAGGAATACACTCCAGTTCTGATATAACTGATGCTTTAGCAGCATCCATGCTAACCTGTCTGGGAGATTTCAGTGCTCTCCAGATAATGCGTAGTGGGTTTGCCTTGGCTGCTCAGGTTACTAACACGGTTTGAAATGAACTCTATGGCCCATCATATATTGTGACACATGCATTTTTTCTTCAACTAAAATTTTTTTCCATGGTCTTTAACTGAAGGTGTTGACGGTCGCTTCCTCTCTCAGCAGCTTTTTGAGCCGCTTCGTCTTTCACATGAGACATCTGTGATGTCAGCATCAGCACCGCAGATCGTTTTTACCTGATTTTGGCAGCTACCTGAAATAGATACAGAGACGCCGACTCAGTAGAGGAACGGGTAAAAGAAGCAGGCAGAGAGACTAAAAGAGAACACTTGGCTCGTGACGTCTCAAAACGAACTGGAGGTCAAAAGAACGCGTCTGTTTGCCTGCAGCAGCCCTCCGAACGTTCCCATCTGCACCAAACGCTAGAAATGTTTCCCCTCTGGTGTACAAATCCAGAGAAAAGCCACCATAACTCAATGATTTCTACGGTTTCATCCCCTCTTGTCATGAAGCAGAAAGAGTATTCACAGCCACAGATTAACGCATTCTAATGTACGGCACCACTCAGATATGTGCTGTGTACACTTCCCCATTTGTCTTCTTGTTTGTCTGTCTCTGTGTCTGACAGGGAAGCAAACACAGATCTGAACTTGAACGCAGCACCACAGTGTACATCTCACTCCCTTATGTATGGGAAGCTGCCTACTCATGCCATTCATCAAGTTTTCATAAGGAAACCCCCGGCCTGCAGTGATTTATGTCCATTCAGAGCCTTCACTTGAGGATTTATGACAGAGCTGAGAGCAGTGACACTCGGCTGCCATGTTGAGGCATTTCTCGGACAAGGTGTGGAGAGGTCGCGCTCATCCATTACGACACCAGCAGTGCTGCGAATTACATCAGAGCCAGTTTGAAGTCGTAACACAGGAAATTACACTATGTATCAGTATCAAATAAGCTCAAACTGAAGCAGGGTATCAGGGTTTCCTATAAAAGCCCACATAACTTGCAAGAAAAAATAAATCAGAAAAAAGAATGAGATGACTTTCTAATAAACATGTTGACTGTCGAGTGAGACAAAATAGCATCTTACTGACATTTTGCAGTTCTGTGTTTCCATGTGTGCAAGTGTTTTGGTAACACTTGATTTCAGAGGTTTAGACATTTCATGGCAAGTACGTGTTAATGAGCACGCAAAGAATGTGTTAATAAAGATCTGCAAGAGAATCTAGTTGGAAGTTAAGCGGCAACAAATCCCTCAAATTTAGATGCCTGCTTAAGGGAATTGGTCAGAAACTAGTTGTAAATTAAAACGGCATGATCAGCAGATCTAAAGCAAAAACTAGTCGGAAGTTTCCTGAAAATGTTTTAATGAACTTACCAGCAATTTATACCAGCTATGCATGATTGTTAAATAATGTTTGGGTGGTTTTCAATACATTTTGAGGATATTATTGATCACCGCCTGCTTAACATGACACTTGCGGACCTGTACAAAGATGTGTCTGCAGTGTTTTCCAGTGACTGATGTTATCAACTTATTTAGAGTTTAAACAGACAGAAATGCTGCAGATTGTTGATTCACTCTCCAACTCGCCGTATTTGCGACCAAAACAGCAGTGTTTACACACCAGCGTGGCAAAACGGGTTCAGTAAATAGCTGGTGGCACAGTTCAAGGCCCTCGCTGCAGCTACAAACACACAACACCGAGTCAGTGCAGCGCTGTGCAGAAGGATAACCAGGAAAATGACTAAAACATGAGGGACAGCGTGACGTCAGGAGCCATTCCTCAGCTCACTGCAACTATTACTCTCTCAGCAGCCTCTGTATGGATGGTGACAGGCTGATGACATGTGCCTGGCTATAATGACATTAAATATTGTGGTGCCCTCGTGTGAAGAGCCTCTGTGTTCCCAACAGCACCTCTCTCACAGGAACAGTCTGTTCAGGGCCACTCAAAGTCAATACATGTGTCTGTATCTCTGTCTGTGGTGTCCATGCTGGGGTTCATGCAGCCTCAGGTGTCTTTATCACATCAGCTGGAGTCAATCTCACTGATGAGCTCATCCTGCAATAAAGCTGCTCGATTCTAATTATGAACAAAAACCTTCTTGGATGGAACAATCTGTCCTGCATTGAAGCTACCTGGAGGTGATTACAGATCCTCCCCTCCTTCCTGTTAGATCCTGGCGTGATGAAGCAGCATGCCACGCTCCAGCCTCCAGAGGATGTGGCCCCCCGTGTTCTTGCACCATAGTACAACGTAATTGGTCGAGGGGGTGATGAATGCAATGCCGCATTTTCCAGCGTAGTAAATGAGGAAGGACGGGTCGATTCATACACCGACCATCACCCTCATCATCATCATCGGGATCAAGACAAACACCTACCTTTGGATTCGCAGTCCGCGCAGAATTTATTCTCCTCCAGCGCCAGCAGAGAGTTGAGGACAGTCTGGTATCTGTCAACGTCTTTCACAGATTTTCCCGTCATCATCGCACCGGTCCTCCTCCTCCACAGCCCCTGTGCGGTCCGTGCCGGCTGTAGTCTGCTCGCCTCTTATTCCACCAAACCGAAGCAGTGTGTGTGTGTGTGTGTGTGTGTGTGTGTGAGAGAGAGAGAGAGAGTGTGTGTGTGCAGCGCTCCCTCTTCCTCTTCCTCCTCCTCGGTGTTAAAGCAGCAGAGCGAGTTTTTTTTGTGTGTTTTGTTTCACAGAGATGGGATGATTGTCTCTCAGCCAACCAGCAGCGCGCGGGTTCTGTTCGAGATGAAGAGACGCACGAGCATGTGATCGCTGTGATTTCAAAATGTGATGTGATGGCGACTTTACATCTGTAACCTATCAGTGACTGGTACTGAGTGATTCCCCCCCCCCTCTCTCTCTCCCACACACACACACTCTCTCTCTCTCACACACACACACACACACACACACACACACACACACACACACACACACACACACAAAATAAACAATAACAATAAATCCACTTCTGAAAGCCAATCATAAACATTTTTAAACTGCATTCAATCTCAGGTAGTTTCTTACCTTATTATCGATATCTTAACTATCGATACTGCCATCCTGTGGTCGATCAGGAGAAGTTCTTGAGGACTGGGTCTCACTCTGGTCTTCTGTTCTCCTCCGGGACACCAGAGGGCGATAAAACAACCTGACCAATGAAAACAGACGAAGAAAGGCTGCTGGAACAGCTGACCGAGGAGCTGCGTCAAGCTACAAAAGAGTCACCGACGCACAACCGGAAATCAGACGATTTTATCTTCAAATGAAAGTGTATACGTTGTTTATCCAGCAAGAAGAAAACGTATATACAAGACGACTATAGCAACAATAGTCTTTTTTTATGTACAGGTTTGTTTGATCAAATCAACTCTTCCCTTAAATCGCTGTATTACTCAAATTATTTTCCAATTATGCTCTTACTCTAAAGTACGACCGGAAGTCAGCGCTTTGATCCGGCTAGCTTGACGTTAGTGGAAGTGTATGGCTAGACTGCTGATTACGGAAATAACTGCTTAGCCAGAATCAAATAAATAAAGGATTAATATCGACTCACCACCTGTGTAAGCCCGTAACACTGTCCACTATGTCCCGGCAATCCAACCGAACAACAGACAGCAAGAAGATGGTAGGCGACTCTCGCAGGATTAACATTAGCCAAACCTATCTAGCATAGCTAGCAGAATGCTAACCGTGGCTAGCAAAATAGCTAACCTGACAACCGTAACGCTGCGTCTGCGAACACAGCGGGCTACTCGTCAACCTTTTATATTTTGTTAGACAGGTTATAATAGATACACGAAAAGTATTGAACAGTCGAATACGCATTTTAGTAATTGTTTAATGTTACTGACTTTAACAGGAAGTGTAGCTAGTTCGTTGTAGCACGCAAGCTAAACAGTTAGCTAGCCTCTGCAGCTAACACGGCCCCCTCTGAGCCCCTTCACTATAAAGATAAACTTCTGAATGAAATTCCTAACATGCGTGACAGTCATTGCTGTAATGCATCGTCACCCGGGCAGATAAATCAAAAATAATTCAACATAGTTACTGAGCTGAACTGAGTTGCACTGTCTGCCAGTTTTCTCTAAAAATAATGTAAACATTTAAGTTAAAAAAAATCAGTCAGTGACTACAATCTGGCATGCAAAGGGTCTGTAATCATATTTAGTATTGATCAGTTTTAGTAGCTCCACTACCTGGTTAGCATTACAATTTCCAGCTGCAAGTGAAGCCCCAAACCTTCTCTGCAAATACATAAAGATTTTACACATTACATTTTTTACTATAAAGTAGTTTTTACTCAATAAAACCTTTATTCTGTGCTAGTCACTGTTTCAGCAGCGGGAGCTGTCCTGAGTGTGACCTGTAAGACTTCCTGCTGCAGGAAGTAGCCCGGTGTCTGTTTACACTCCTCTCTGAACACTGAATAATTATCTGATGGATGGCAAGCTAACGTCATATATAATTATCTGTCTATGATAAACTTAAGGGTGTTTTATAAGCTTAACAGTGGTTGTGATCATTGTCACACCAAACCACCAGGGTCTGCTGACTACTATTCACGTTATCAATATACAGTATCTTTTATTAAACATATGAAGAAATCCTAGAGATTGGTCTTAGACATTTTTCTGTCTGTCTGTGTTAAAGCTTTCTAACCTCTGAAATCTCTACAACAGATGTACATTTGTGTAATTTAAAGACTATCCTAATGAACAGTTTTCCACACTAAAGATAAAATGTGTGACAAAATGGCGGCATAGTGAAGTACTGTACTGCTGCAGAGATTCCCTGGACAGCAACTCTTGCCCTCCATGTGTGATAGCAGTGAAAACAGGAAATTGTGATGCAAAAAATCAGTTTCCCACCAATATTAAATCATATCACAGTCCCAGCATCTGTTAAGATGATCACAATATGATTGTTTTGTACCATATCATGAAGCCCATAGTTGCCACACTCTGTCATCATCATTTTCCGATTCCCATTTCTTCCTGAGCATCACAAACACAATAATACCTCTGTTATTTCTCTCTCTTGCAGAACTCTGAGCTGTTCACTCTGACTTACGGGGCGCTGGTCACCCAGCTCTGTAAAGACTACGAGAATGACGAGGAAGTGAACAAACAACTGGACAAGATGTGAGTATCTTCATGTGCTGTCATCAGGCCAGCTGTAGTTTACAGGGACTCGTCTGCTGGTGTGGAACAAACAAGAAAAATGCTGTCAGTGATTTAAGCACACAAAGCACACCATGTTTTCTTCCTGTTTCTTAATTCTAACTGTGATCATTTCATACATCATGAGTTGTAAAAATATGATGGAATTTGTTGCTGGCACAGTTTGAAAGAGCCATGTTTCAAGATCACATTATACAGCATCAGATAAAACCTAAAAATATCCAGCAAAGTACCATACAGCACTGAACATGCTCTACATAGGTGTTAAACTGTTATCACACAAAGTAACCCCACTTTTGTGCATTAGATATGCACATGTTGAGGACAGAAACTGATTTGTTTTGCTTCAACATGTTAAAGTTTATCTTTTGTTGGTTCAGCTGAGGAAAGAGAAGTGATTTCTTTCTGTCCTCTTCGATGTCTTTCTTTAACTCACACCTTCACACTGCTCTGACACATTCTGTGGCCGTCACCTGCACACCGACCAGAGCAGAGGGATGACATAACCAGGTTTTTATTTCTCTCACTTGTGTGTCAGAGGTTCCCCTCTGCTCTTGTAATTTCACAGAACCTGTCGGGCCTTTGAAGAAGAGATGTGTTTTCATGAAAGAGAGAAGAAGTCTCTGGAAGGCCACGCTGGATACCGTTCCCCCACAAAATGAGATTAAGAAAAAAAAATGGATGGGTCTCTAACTTGAAAAATTCAAAACATCCTGTCATGCTGACAGGTCTTTGGACTGGATGTACTCTGCTTTTCTGGTTGTGCAGCAACCCTAAGCTCTCTCCGAGCTAAGTCGTGACGAGGCTCGGCTTACCTGGCCTTAGAAGGCAGTGAGTCTGCGCTGCCCACTCCGTTAGTCGCCAGCCAACCGGTCAGAGGCACACCATGTTAGGATCGGGATGCACCGGTTGGCTTCAGAACAAGTTGACTTGACCTTCTAATCAGACTTACAACCACTTGCCAAGTGTATGACCCAAAAATGTTGAAACCGACTTCTATCTCTTTGCTATCATTCTCTCCTGAATGTTTTTTCCCCTCAACAGTAATCAGGAATAATGACGTTGTTTCTCTTTCTCCTCTGTCTCTGTTTTGTAGGGGTTATAACATCGGAGTGCGTCTCATCGAGGACTTCCTGGCTCGCTCCAGTATCGGCAGGTGTCAGGATTTCCGAGAAACAGCCGATGTCATTGCTAAGGTAATTGGAAGGTTCCGGGCCAATCAGAGCGTGACCGTGGACTTCTTCCAAGATGGAGGGAGGGAGAAGGAGAAGGAGGGTTGACAGAAAAAAAAGATCATAGATCAAACATCCAAACAATTGATGGGGGAAGAGGGGGATGATGTTGGGAGCGGTAGGGGAAAACTGTTGATTGTGTCTGAGTAGATTAAAATCCTTCTAGACCTCGAGGCCAAGATGACGTTCCTCTTAGCTTCGTGTGATGGAAGCCTAGATAATCAAAAAGCGAGGGCTCAGTTACATGTGGTATGTAATGTAATCGCTTTCCTCTGCAAGGTGATCATCGTATTACTGCTGTGGAGTTTCAACATATCCTTGTCTTGTTTTGCAGAACTCAGACAAGGCAAACAGTGACTGCTCCCCGCAGGCCCGACTGTGTTTAGCACTCCAGCTGTTCTCTCAAGGTGTTACCGATGCGTTGTTAGTGGAGTCGTTCCACAGATGTAACCTCACACTAGCTTAGGGAACGGGCTCTTGGTCATGAAGAGGAGGGTCATGTCTGTAAATGGAGGACCACTAAGGGACAGTGGTTTGGAAGGTGCAATGATAGCCGGGCCTGAGGATATAAGGTGTCCTACAGTGAACTCAGAAACTGAAACTCAGTCGTTCTGGAATAGTTCATTGTTGAGTTTAGGCTCCATTACGGTGTCTGATTCTAAAAGAAATAATAAAATCTGCCCAGAATCAGGGACTATTTTTATCAGTGTGACTGCAGTTTCTTTAGCGTGAATTAACTCAACAGTAGAGCGACTGGACAGAGCTTACTGCTGGTTGTCCTTCTGATGGTTTGTGCACTATGTGCCTTCAGCTGGTACATGTTTACTTCAAGATACAAGTTTTCAAGACAGCGTTGGTATGATGTGATGAGTTTGTTTGTAGTCAACACCTACAACACGTCTGAGAAATTGTTACAAACATGAGATTTGTTTTTAGAATCCTGTGGTCATAATGTTGCTTTAAGTAACGTTCCATCAACGTTGTGGTCGTTGTCAGGTTGCGTTTAAGATGTACCTGGGAGTCACTCCCAGCGTGACCAACTGGAGCCCAGCAGGAGATGAGTTCTCCCTCATCCTTGAGAACAACCCACTGGTGGACTTCGTGGAGCTGCCGGACAACCACAGCACACTCATCTACTCCAACCTGCTGTGTGGGGTCCTCAGAGGAGCCCTGGAGATGGTCAGTCAGCTGATGGAAAGAAAATGAATTGCTGTTTTGATTGATTTTGATGGACTTTTGGTTGGAGAAAAGATGCAGTTTAAAGACTCTACAGATTAATGGAACAATCTCAGTTTGAACACAGAAACATGAAGTGTTTGTTGTGTGTCTGCTTTAGGTCCAGATGGCTGTGGATGTGAGATTTGTTCAGGACACGCTGAGAGGGGACAACGTAACGGAAATCCGCATGAAGTTCATCAAGAGGATCGAGGAGAACCTCCCGGCAGGAGACGAGTGATGGAAAGACAGCTTCCCTCATCCTGTTGTCTCATTCAGGGAGGACTGAGTCACGAATGGAACAACACCGTCACACACAGACTGAAAGGACGAATGATCTCAGAACATCGAGATGAGCAGCTTATCTCGACAGTCTGAAGGACGTTACTTTGCAACCTCAGTTTCTGGTTTCTTCATCTACCGTGTTTTCCTTTTCTGTATGATTGGGGAAGAATGCTTGGAATAAGAAGTGACTGTTGAGTCTCCCAGAGGAAAGAAAGACTGTACACTATTGAAACACAACTTGATAACATGGCTCTGTTGAGAAGAAGAGGTTGCTTCTGACCATTTATCTGTTGCCATCCCTCATGAAAAGCCCCTTTTTATTATCTGTTATCTAAATAGTAGAATGATGTCTTTTCATTTTGCCATGTGTGAACTTTTTGTTTGGTCTAAGGCTGGAAAACCTTACATCATAGCGTTTGTCTTGTTTTTTTTTTTTTGTTTTTTTTTTAAAGGAAATCACACTCTATATCGCTGCCAATTATCTGGCATGTTAATTTATGTGGATGGATATGTCAAATAAACGCGGCATATTTAATATGATGCTTGTCGCATGTGTTTTGTGTGAGTGGAGACACTCTATAACAGGCCTGTTGGGCAACCTGGAACAGCTTTAACTAGTCACACACACACACACACACACACACACACACACACACACACACACACACACACACACTCTGTGTCCTCTGTCCCACCTTGTCAGTTCTGCTCCAGTGTACTGTGGGAGCGTTATTCCTTTGGAGTACCGCAGCCGCTCTACAAGGCAAACAACAACAGACCTAATGCCTCTCTTATGTTTGTTCAGGGTACATGGAAGTAATCTGTGTGCTTGTGGTTGTGTGTGTGTATGTGTGTGTGTGTGTGTGTGCGCGCGCACGCGCTCGTAGAACAGGACTCACCAGTGCTCGGTTGTGGCTGTTCACACCTGTGAATGGCTTTACATCACCCAGAGGTAACGAACAGAACTTCTCATTTAGAGCCGCTACACACCTCATCAATAACTAAAAACACAGGCGCTCATTCACAACACACACACACACACACACACACACACACACACACAAATACAAATCCTCCCTGGTCTTGCAAAAGCAAGAATCTGGTCTGGATACCATGAGAGCATTAGCCATGTTTTTCTTATTCTCGGTCTTTTTTGTTTCATTGTGTAACAGAACAATAACATTAGTACTGAACTCATGAGTCTGCTGAAAGCTCTCAGAGGATGAGATTGTAAGATAGGGATTTCCTTTTTAGAAAAATCTGTCAGCTATTAGACTCCTGGAAACCTTCAGGCTCCACACATCCTATTTTATAGCTGCTATTACACAAACCCATTTGTGCTTTTACAGTTTTTCGGGCAGTCGAGGTGAAATCCTCTGAGAGGCCACCAGAGGTTGCTGTGCACATTACCTTCCTGAGCGGTGGGCAGCTTTCAGCATGAGGCTTACGTTATGTACATTTTAGCATTTTTTGGCCAAAGATGGGTACTGTGGGAGAGATGCATTCCCTTACTTGTGGGAGTGAAGGCTAGAGCCGCCAGACGACATAAATAAAAGGTTCATTTTCAGATTATGAATATGAGAAGAGCAGTCAATATGCAGTCGCTGAGCAGAGTGGCCGATGCCAGTATGTGGACTCTAGTTTTGATTTGGCAGGAGATTAGACGAATGATGACAACATGCAGTCTTTGTACTTTGTAATCCCGAGGAAGATGTATTAGGATGGGATTTCTCAGTACTACTTGCTGTCTTAAGCCGCTGCCCACTCCTGTCTAGGGTAGTGCTCATTTAACAGGATGAAGAGTGGAAAGTGACGGCCGTCAGAATGCAATAAGCTCCGCGTGCCATTAGGCGAGCGCTCAACACATTACGTGCACACGTCTGTGCACCCTGTAGGCCCGTGATGTGGATGTTGGATGGAAAGCGGGCAGGAAATAGTTTTTGTGCAGAAGCTCAATGTAAATGACTTGGCAGAATTAGAGCCGTGTACCTGGGGGATGGATGGACAGCTGGGTTTGTGTATTTGTGAAAACCCTGTATTATTCTGCCATATGCTCGCAGGAATTTAACTTGACGAACACACGTATATATGCACACATACTGTACACGCCAGCCAATGCAAGGATTAATTTATTACAGCCACTGTACTCACAAATAGGTGTTAATACACACTAGAAGGACCTTGTCCAAACATTTTTTCTGTCTCCCGCCACTTAAAGTTCTACTAATATGTCTAGTGAGAGTTTTGTGTTGATTGTTTTCACAGTTTTACCCATTAAACCAGAAAGTATGATGACTACAAACCAACTAATGCTGCCTGATGACTTCACTCCTCGTAAGCCGCGCATCTGTGATTTCTATTAGTTTCGCAAGACAGCAGATGTTGTCACAGAGCGAAAACACAAGGAGAGAAAAAAAGAGTCGTTAAGGCACTTACGGGTCTCATGCTGCAGAAAGTGAGGTTAGCATGTCTTTTGTGATTGTAAAGCAGGTCTAGGTGCTTTATAAATACAGTGAAAGTGTCTCAATCCATGGAGAAAAGCACGAAGCTTTCAGAAACTTAGCCTTCAAGCGAGCCATCAGGACCAGCAGTCCATGCCCTCAGCATGAACAGCCTGTCCTGGTCAGAGCCTTAGCAATGATTACTGCAGCAAAGGAGGAAGTCAGGTGAAGAAATATCACAGGTGACAGAGTCTGCATGAGGAGGAGGTCGGGGTGGACGGCTGGGATAAACAGCAGGAAGTCATCCAGGAGACTGTTTTTAACTAACACAGTTAAGTTACGTACACATCTAACATCAGTACGTTTGGAACAGAATTTAAATAACTGAGCATTTAGGCGGCGTCTGAATTATTGGAAACCATTTTTATTTTCTGACTGTGAAAATTCATGTGAATGCCCTCTGAATCGGAACAACAACTGAGGAAGTCGGAGGAAATGTTGATGCTGGAGTTGCAGAGCTGGAACACAAGGGACGAAAGTAAACATGGCTGATGGTAAGAAACTGTTACCATGGTCGAGTGGTGTATAGTCACTGTATCATTTCCTTATGCCCTTCCTCGCTTCCTTACTTGAACAACAGCTGTCAGCGTCTTGTTTAAATGCTCTGATTGATCAAAAGGAGCTTATAATCAACGAAGCAACTTCTTCTTGGCGTCCATGTTGCTTCCACATTCTCACATGATGCGCATGAACACACCGAAGATGGAAAACCATCTGAGGAGCAGATAGTAGTTTTGTCGCCTAAACTCTCAACATTAAAGCATCTGGACATTTTCATCTAGACTCAAAGAGTATGAGCCTGAAAATAAACATAATATAGTACATATAGTTCCTTCACTGGCCACGGAGAGCTGCTTCAAAGATCCTATTTTTATCTCTTGTTTTTCTAATTCTCCTCCTCCTCTAACAGTTGAGTGAACTCTCGGAGACGGACATTTCCCATCTCTCATATCTCAGTTTGTTTGATGTCTCCCATCGACGCACGCGCCGCATCTATTATGTATTTCATCTTGTTATTGTTGTTTACGTTATTTATGGAGGCCGACTGTACTTTTCAGAAAACTTTATTAGGACAGACCTGGAAAACAAGTAGCAAATGTTACGGGCCCGAGACAACGTGCGCCGATGTGCTTTAAGCCAGCTAACCGTTTCCATGTGGCCTTTATGGGAAACAAATGGTGAAAGGCACGCTGTGACAGTAAAGCCCAGCGCACAGCCTGGTGTTGACCGGCGCTTATTGAATACCGCATCCCTTTCTTCTATCTCCACTCCATTTTCATCCACCTCTTCTCTCAGTTGTCCCACTTTGTTTTCTCAGTCCTTTCTCATTGTTTCGCTTTTCCTTTTCCTTGTTAATGTTTTGCTGATGTGCTCAGGCAGTTTCTAAATCAAAGAAAGGATGTGTGGTAGTCATGGGAAACATGCCGTCTCTCAGGTGAGGTAAGGGCTGACGGAGGACACGGAGTCACCCAGGATTTTCAGGGGTTTCCGGAGTGTGTGTTTTGTGTCTGGTCAGTGGAAAGCGAGCGGCGTGACAGCGGGATGGACGGCGCTCTTTGAGGAGAGAATGCAGTGAGTCAGCAAACAAGTGTGTTCGAGGCAGCCAAAGTTCTCAGACAGACTGAATAATGTTCTGAAGCAGTGGGTGGTTGATTTAATGAGCCTGTCTCTGCTGCGCACCTGAAAAGATGCTCACAGGAACACGGGAGCCGTTACATCACCGCTAAGCTCGACGCATCACGTCGTTCTGGGTGAAAGTGTGATTTTGGCGGTTTGCGTGGATGTTTCGAGGGGATTTATGGGCATAAACACCTCAGCGAATAAACATGGATGTGGTTTTGGGAGGTAATTATGAGATGATTTGTTATTTAGTCACAGTGTGTACCCACTAAGATCTGCTGCAGCATCTGCAAGCCATTTGGAATATGAATCATCACCCGCTTCCAGACAAACTGTTGAGCACTTCCTATAAATCTAATAACTCATGCTTTGCTCAGCCATTTAGCATGTGGCCCTACATTTAATAGAAAGTGAGAAAACTTTTAGGCCTCCTGAAGTTATGTTCGGGTCGTCAGGAGTGTTGGCAGGAAGGGCGAAACGAGAAACAAAACTAGTAAAGCACGCCTCCCCGAGCTCCAAAATAAAAGCATGGATCGGGTCCACCTAACCCGTTCAATGAAATCCTGGATCGCCAGTGTCGTGAGGGATTCGTGTTAATAAAGAAAACATCTTCTCAGCAGGAAGACATGTCAGCTTGATGTTGGTCCAAAGCTGGGTCTCTTTTCTGTATCAGCAGTGACCTGGCTGGTTCCACGAGGGTTTCAGCCGCAGCCCTGGACGCCTCCGAGCCATTTAATGCCTTGTTTTTAGTTTTTCCTCCTTCCCTTTCTTCCAGGCTTTTTGGATGGGCGCTGCTAAGCTGCCTTCACTCTGCTTCCAATTTCCTCCTGCTCTTTTGTTCTTCCTCTTTTCCCTGGGATCTGATGAAGAGGAGTTTCTCAGCGCTCCTGATGATACAGGTTTTACCTGTTCCAGATCCTCTTTATCTTTGTGCCTCATTTTCTCACAGCGCGTTCGACTTTCTGTCTTGTTTTTTCTCCCCTTCTTTCTTCCCTTTTTCCTGACCCCGCAGCCGTTTCGAGCTGGAGTTTATGTAACAGCGGCAGAACTTTCCAGCTTGGAACGGCCTCACTTGAAGATGGAGTGAGGAGAACGAGTGGGAGAAAGAGAAAAAAAAAGTGTCATGTAATATTACACTGCTAGCCCTGAGGGCAAACGGCACCTCACCTCAGCCTTCATTATTCCAGGGCCTTCTCCTCCAACTGCACATATGTAAGAATATATTTATATCAGTCTCCCAGGCAGTAACAAATACGTTAATTCCAATTGAAAAGCAGGAATGTGAAAGTCCTGGTTTGCCCTGGACTAAAATCAAACCAGGCTTCCCTCCCAGAGCACAGGGCTGCCTGGAGGCTGCACACCAGCTGCACTGGACGGGATATCGCCGCTCAGCGCTGCCAAGCATGAACCGACCGCGTGTGTGTCGCATCAAAATCATGGAGTGACAAAACACACACCATACACTGATTAGACCGAAGTACTTCTGATGACGCATGTCTCCTGGGCAGGCCGTCTATCTAACTTTAAGAGCATGATATCCGAGCTGATGTCACGGCATAAATCTAGACACCAGCTCAAAGGGTTTCTGTCTCCAGCAAGTCATTTATTATCCGCCCACTGCGAGCACCTCTCACAACAGTCAATGTGATTGGAAGGGGTCTGGATGTCCTATTATGCAGGCTAGACATTTCAGGTCTGCGAGTATGACTTTCCATATAAAACACCTCAAGCTGTCACGCTGGAAAATGAGACTGACTGGAGTCTGACAGGTGGACCGAGGCTTATGAAAAATTCCCAGTGTGGGAGACGCGTGATGGGGCATTATTAGCTGTATTTCCATTCAACTGTTGTGTAAATTGGTACGCAGCATTTGAAATGGCTCCAAAATGAAATGCTAATTATGTGTGTTTCCATTAAAGCCAGTGCCCAAACCGATCAGTGTCAGTCCAACACGTTCAGTAAAAAGACGTGGACGAATCGGTGCCGAGCGAGTTGTTATTTTTTCATTACCGATGGCAAATGGTTGTGACATGTCATGCTTCACTTGGGAGTATTTCAATGCATCACAGAAATAGAACAGCACTCAGTACTACTTTTTAATTTCTGCCCAACATTATAACAGTTGTGGAACTTTCAAATTAAAAGCAGTTCCTGGAATGACTGATTTAGCTACAGAAACATGGCTGTCGTAACTGAAAAATGCTAACAGCAGGATGCTAACATGCTCACAGTGAATGTTAACATGAAAGTGATGACAACTGCCAATCACTTAACACGAAGAACGGCTGAGGAATAATGGTAATATAAGAAAAGTTACATTTTCTCTGCGTCAACGTTAGGGGATCAGCAAAGATACTTTAATCTATTTAATTGTTGTTTAATCAAATCCAAATGTCAGCTTCATGATTTCTTGACCTAATTTTTGCTTGTCAGGCATGAATTGGATTCATCCTCTGGGGAGCATTTAAGTCAAAACCTCATGGTGAACCATCCAGTAGCCAAGCTGTTGAGAAGGCTTATTCTGAACCAGTATGAGATCTTTGGGTTACAATAATCATCTCCAAAAATATCACAATTTCACAACATCACGGTATTAAACAGTTCACAGTATGATTTTCATACCGCAGGATACTTGGAGGGAAGTGGTGGATCGACTGACTTTGCCATTCTAGAACTCAGCCTGTAGTGCGGTTGATAGAAATGATAAATTTGTTTTTGTAACTCCTCTCTTTTGTCTTTATTACAAGGCCAGGCAGTTGTTCACATTGACATGTGTAGTGTTTCTCGACACATCCAATATATTGGCTTCTGTGGTGGCGTGTCTGCCCGACTGTATGGCCTTCAAAGTCTTTCTATCGCTGCCAAGTTTGAGACCTCTTCTTCACCTGCTGGGCAGAGACACAAAGGCCTCCAGGTGATGAGAGGTTTATGTAATGAGCTGTGAGATTCATCTGACACACCAAGATGCACAGATGTGTGCGTCTTCCCTGATCTGTTATGGAGATAAAAGGGTAAAATGAGATTAGAGACATTAGATCTAAAATTCCAGGAGAAGGTGACACATCTGATACAGCGGGGGAGATTTCCTCGGACATTTTATTGCCTGTCATGAAAGTCCCAAATGTACAACAACAGAGTTTTACTTCACTTTGTGTGAGAGAATGCAAGAGTACATGTATACACTCAGTACATTAGGGATGTATAATGGGAGTCTATTCTCAAACAGCGACGTTTGTGCCAAACATGTGTAGCTGAAGGTTCAACTTTTACCTTTCCCATTTCCTCGCTCATGTCACTCAGTAACGTCGTCCCCGAGCCAAAAAGTTCCCCTTAATCTTACGGCCTTGAAAACGTGCTGTTGGCGTCTGCGTGCGTACATACATGTGGAGGGTTTCATCCCCCTCTACGCGCCTACATGTGTGCATCTGCTTCACCTGCGAGCCTCCCTCTGTGATTGTGTTACCCGTTCAACACTGAGGTGCTGAAAGCGCTCTCCGCGGGCCTCATAACGCGCAAACCTTTTTCCAGTTAGCCGGCCAGGTTGGGCTCAGTGGTGCTTGGATCTACAGTAAATCCGACACAGACAAAACACCCACTGGGTCCTGCTCCAAGGGGACAGATAGAGCGGGAGAGGAAAGGGGAAGGAAGTTGTCAAAAGCCGTGTAGCATTTTGTCGGATGGTTTCCGGGCCTCTCATGCTGCAGGTCAGCGTCTGGACCTCTGACTGTCAGCATCCACATCAGTTAGCCAGTTAAAGAACAGTCATATGGTTTCATGCAGGGAAAGATTAAAAAGCCAGACGGACTCTGATCTCTGTGGCCGTGTTACAACCACACACATGTATACAGACAATCACAAACAGCCGCACGCAAACATTTAGTCTTTTTCTCTCCGGACCAGAAGCATGCCTCGCGACAGTGGACGGGCTTCAGAACGCAGCGGGATTGTCACCAAGTGAGATTGCCTTTGTGTTTGTGAGTCTTTCCAGCCTCTGTCCTCTGAACACACTGCGGTTTATGTTTCACAGTCACTACAAATCGACTTTGTTGTTAACATGTTGTGAAACCATGTAATTATTTCCTATTTCTCCTTCTTTATTTCTATGAAAGCGTTTCTTTGATTCAGACTTTCAGCCGTGATCAGTCCGACCAAAATTGTATATGTAAGAAACAAAGGAGAGTGAAACTTAATCACTGAAAACAATGTCTTTTTTTTCAGAATACCACATTTGGTTTCTATTGCACACAACATGGAGACATTTTCAAGCGGACATAAAACCGAGTGCAGCTGAGCGAGCGGGACCTGGACGTCCTCGGAGACGTGCTCTGGAAGACAAAAGCATGAGTCAGTCAGCACGGGAGCATCCAACGATCACATGTTTCCTCCTCACTTTTATCTCCCCCTTTTGTCCCCTTTCTGTTTTATCTGCTTCTTGGCAGGTGTGAATGAGCACAAATAGATGATGCTGTGAGAAAAAAATGAGGACGTGCCTCGGCCAAGCAGAAAAAGTGATGACACTTTCTTTTGAGCGGTACGTTCATCTGGCACCAGTAACAACTCTGTGTCTCCAGACGGCAGTGAATCATCGCATGGTGTTCTTATCACAGCTTTAAACATGATTACTGTGCTGAAAACACAAAAGGATGAAAAATTACCAACGCAGATAATTGCAATTGCACCACTGGGAAAATAAATATGCTCTCCGAGTACCACTGCAATGACCGACATTAAAATACAGAGGCCGATTGGTCCAGCTAAGTGTTTTGCTGCTCGGTTCATCTTGCCCATCACAGTTTGTGTTCAACTTGTTACTTATGCATGTGCAACATGCATGAACGTGACAATGCTACAGCAAAGGTGTTACTTATTTCTCACATTTCAATCTGCAGTGTTTTGATGATATTATGTGTTTTTGTTTATTAACTTAATTCATCACCCAAAAACATTTCTACCCTATGCTAAATTTTCACAACATTTCATGAGATTTTGTACGGATCCTCTCGTCCCCTCTGGATGAAGCGCTCACTTTTGGAGCATTCTAACTCTCAGATAGAGAACATAGTGAACATAACAGCTGCTTAACCACCAAATCTTAGTGCTGTCATTGTAAGCATGTTAACATGATGACATTAGCTACGCAGGCATCTCTATAATGTAAAAATCAACAATCATCCACAAGCTCTTCACTGACTCAAATGGAGCTACAACTATATCGATTATGTCTGTTGTTGATTTTTTGTTTTCATGATCGATGACGTCTTCAAATGTCTTATTTTGTCCACAACCCAAAGATATGATGGATATCCATGAGAAACCAGAAAATATTCACATTTAAGATGCTGGAATCTGAGAATTCTGACTTTCTTTGCCATGAAAAAATACTCAAACTGACTCAGCTGTTATCAAAATAGTTGGTGATCAGTTTAATTGACCAACGGTAAATAGACTTAAATTTCTATGGCACTTTTCCAGGTTACTGACCGCTCACAGCACTTTACAGGACTTGTCACATTCACCCATTCATTCATAAAGAAGGTGTCAACTGCTGGTTCAGTGTCTTGCTCAAATTTGACATGCAGCTCCGGGAGCCGGGGATTCAAACCAGCGAGCTGCCGATTACTGGACGATCTGCTCTCCCCTCTGGGCAACAGCCAGGTGGCATCATAAGTGATCTCGCTGGTGTTGATATATTCTGTTGTAACGGGATGTGACGTGACCACAGCTTGGTCGAAACACTACATCCACTCTAACGCCTGAGGCCAGAGGCACCGACCATCCTGACGGCGACACCTCTGCCATGAATGCTCGATCCGCTGGGGTGGTTCTGGTCGCGGTGGCTCAAAGAGTGGACTGTTCAGGGGCACAACCCCCCCATTCACACCCAGCTCCGGTGCTGCATGGTCTGGTTCAACTTTACAATATGGAGTGGGGGTCTTAAAAACATGCCCTGTCACTACTCAACCTACAAAAAATGTCACTGATTTGCACAAACACACACACACACACACACACACACACACACACACACACACACACACACACCTGCCCATGGCCCACCAACCGTTGACACGTGTGGGGAGGAAGGTGCGGCTGCAGCTCTAGCAGGGTATTTATGACATCATGACATCATCAGGCCAGGTGATGGAGTGCTGTGTCATGTTCTGTTTGGTTTTCCAGCTCTAACCGTATTAGCAATAACACCAGCTCTGGCAAAACATGTCAGTGGAGGATTGAGCTGAGACTGGCGCACAGCGGTGAGGAGAGGAAAGGAACACAGAATAATGAGTGTGTTCAGGAGAAATCCAGGTTTGTACATCGGTGTGTAATTATAACAGGGTGCCGTCAATCACAGTTTCAGCTCCGTCGACCGGTGCCCCTTTTCTCCCTTCACACCTCAGTGACCCCTGACCCCCCCGACACACAACACAACACTAACACTGGGCTCCTTGTGACACATGACGTACCTCTCAACACCTTCATACACGACATCCTGTATGATGGGTCACATACACGTGGTGCTAAATACACTCGTGTGCAACTGAAGGTTGATTTGCCTTAAAGCACTATATCCAAGAATGAACACCCATCGCACCATTTTGTAAAGTATTGCTTTTGTTTTTAATTTTTTTTCTACCATTGAGGATTTGCGTATGCTACAAAAATACCTGAAAGGCGAGGTCATTTTTTAAAAATCATCTTTGGAGTGATCACTTTGGAGATCCTTTCACCTCGTACCATCATCACGACATCAAATACTTTTGTGTCCAATACTTGTCCAATACTTTTGTACTTTGCTAAAGATTAGGACCATATTAAACATAAGACCTGCTCAACATCAACATGTTATCTTGTTCAACTTTAAGGAGATCCATTAATCTTTCACCCAGCACCATTGGTTGATGTTAATATGGCAAGCTAGCAAACGCCAACTAACCACCTTCACAGTAAAAAAACAAAACAAAAACGCCAAATAAAGCTTATGAAAGACTTTGTGTTTAGTTTTTGAGTTTGGCCTACAGTTTAAACTGAACAGTGTTTCCAGGAAACACACAGCAGTGGTAAACGACAGGCTGCCTGATGGGATTTGTAGCTAATTGGCTAAAACAGCCTGTGGTCCTTTAAGTCTGTGAACAGGAAAACATAGAAAGTGTGGAAGTGCACAGAGAGGAAGGCTGTTGGATAGACTTATAAATGAATAGATGGATGAATGGATTGTCAAAGAATGACCCAGTGATCCTCTTTCACCAATATATGATCACTTGCATGCAATAAAACAAGTTGACAACTGAGAGTAATCATCGACATTCATGGCTACCGTGAAAGTAACAGCATGACTGCGGTCAGTGATGCAAGGTGTGGACGCTTGAATCAGCAAGGAAAGAATGACAGGCGCAGTGGAGGCTTCCACGAAAAGTGAGTCATTCATTAGCACCTCTTTACAGAGTTGTGTACTCCATTTTAAAAAAGGTGCTCTGTGCTTAAAAATAGATGTACGCGTAAGCAAGACGTTTGGAAAACTGGATCTAACATTTCCATTTTCACTTTTTGGGCACTCACGTCGAGTGTGTGTGACCGAGTAAGAACCAGAATGATGGTGGTGTGATGTGTGGCACGTCGCAACACCTGCAGACCCGCCCTCGCTGCTGGTGTTCAGGGGGCCAAACGGGCCTT
Source organism: Acanthopagrus latus (assembly GCF_904848185.1). Taxonomy (NCBI): domain Eukaryota; kingdom Metazoa; phylum Chordata; class Actinopteri; order Spariformes; family Sparidae; genus Acanthopagrus; species Acanthopagrus latus. Next base: position 18,355,437 of record NC_051041.1, read on the forward strand.
TAACACCAACGCCAGGAAACGTATAATTATTTCCATTTACTGAATGCGTCCTCTTCTTGTATGTATGAGTACAGTGTGTGTAACACTGTGTTCGAATCTTCCAGTTGTATGGAATCATTCAAAATCAAATACCTCACATCTGCATCTTTTCATGTACACTGAAGTGAAAACATCAGAGAACTTTCTTTAATTCAGCAGAAACATGTTGGTGTTGAAAGGACTGTAGGATGGTAGCACTGTTTCCTGTCTAATGTTTCATGGCACCCGAAGACTGACGCGAGAGGAGCGTTGATGCTCGCCACAGCCGACGGATGAAGTCACTGCAGGAAAAGGAAGTGGAATGCACTTGTTTGACCTCTCAGATGGGCGTAGGAAACGATGTGTCATGTCGGGCCAAGCCAGGCCAGGTCAGTCCGTCTGTCTGAGGCACGGGACGGTAGCCACCGATCGCTGATGCGTGGTGATTTTCTTTTTATTCCACTGTCAACTCAGATGATGCAACAAGCCAGAGGTTTGTATTAAAGTTAAATTAAGCAGCCGTTGTTTTTGCAAATGAACAGTTGCTCCACTCGCTGGTCTTTACACCTAAACCATGATGCCTGACAAGATGGATTCTCACGATCCGGCTGCCTCGTAGCGTACAGATAATGTGTGACGCTATAAACGCCTACAAAGTCACAGATTTGGTTGAGGCATGCAGACTCAGGCTTTCTCAGGCGGCGTTTCAAACCTCATTCAGCGATCTGCCGAGGTGAAAAGGTGACGGTCTGTTGCCAGGTTTATCATGCTATCTATCAGCCTAAGTGAAGGAACTGATTGGTTCCTCTTGACAAGCTTCGGTGGGAACAGATCTGTCACACAGACCCTCCAAAGTAATTATGAAGCCAGTGGCGCAAGATAATTGGCCGCTATTATCCGTGTCTGGATGAGCGAGGGCAAACAAAGCTGTCCTGCAGCGGAGGGGGAACAACGGTCATCGCGCTGCCCATAATACCTAAACCACTTTGAGGTGAAACTGGAGAGGATGTCCCATGCTGTGGGAGATTGTTGGCTGGCTGAGGGGATGAGATATGGGAGAAGAAATTAGAAGAGAAATAATTGTTTAATAGAGATGTTACAGATGCCAGATAGAGGGGTGGATTAAGGGGTTAGATTGGACGAGGCCTGGCGTCTGTACATGTAGAGAAACCACAGCAAACCATATATTCATTAAGTCATTCCTGGGCAGTTTTTTGGCACAAACCACTGATTCATTTTCCTCCTCTCAGCGTCCTGCTCCATCCTCATCTCTTACTCACTCAGCCTCTCCTCTGCGTCATTTTCTCTTCGTGGTATTATGGTTTCAAATTGATAATTCCAGTTTACCTTCATGCTTTTGACACACAGCATAAATCTCTCTCTCGCTGGTCTTCAGCATGGACTTGACACCACATAGCAGGCCCAGCCCAAACACACTTTCCTTCCTAAATCTCTCGATCCTATTTCCCAGACTATTATGCTTGCATATTTCAATCGGCATGGAGCGCAACTGAGGGGTGGAGGAGAAACGGGCGAGGGTGAGGGGAGGAATGAAAAACACAAGGAGGTCAGCGAGAGAGACATTTCTTTCTTTCACACCATGTGTTACTGTAAGATATTCATTTCCTCTGCGATTCCTCTCCCCCTCCCTCCAGCCTTTTTGTTTTTCTTCTCCATCACTGTCAGTGTGCACTGGCTGAGGTAGTCCAGGTCGCATCAAGTCCACTGGATCCCGTCTCGATCTTGGATCCATCCTTCCAAATCGGTTTCCCAAATTGTGAACCGTGCAGAGTGCAGCTGTGGAAACCCGATAGCCTTCTGTTGTAGTTCGGAGCCGCCAAAGCCCATTAAAAGTGAGCATGTTTGACATCTGAGCCTGCTTTTGTGATTGAACTGAAGGGACAATCTTATTTATCAAACCGAATCTAGATAAAGATCTTTGACTTCATGTGAGATTTCTCGTCAGGCTGGGATTGACTGTGAGGTAACATGGCAGCAATGCGACCTGCTAACAGGACTTTCGTCTGCAAACCAGTGAAATGTTATTAATTCATGTCATAGAGTAATTAATAGAGTCTTAAACATCGAAGGCAAATGTGGGGAAAAAAATGATCTGTTTCTTGTTCTCTTTGTCCATTTCTAAACCCCTGGCCTGGACTGCCTCTCCAGCACGCCTGGAGTTATTATTTAACAGTGCAGCACGGCTCTGGGTTAAGACATTCTCATCATAAAATCATAAAAAAAAAACATGACTGTGGTTGTTCTTTAAAATGCAAAGCATTCTGGCAGTCAGAAACAGAACATAAGTCATTCCATGTGGAGGAGAAGGGCTGCCGAGGCTGAAAGTGTCACATGCTTCCACGGTTCCCATGCACAGTAGCCAAGGATCCTCATAAAATGGTGTGTTTTCATTTAAGTCTTAATGTGCTGATGCTAAATTGTTACATCATTGAAGCCCATCATAACAGGATGTTTCTGACATCCAGCCGGATCCAAATCAGATCTCCTTCTTATACCAGACAACCTGATCAGACCCAGGTGTTCACAGACACCCTCACAATGGTGTTGGTACGCTAACAGGAAGTTCGGCTGATACACAGCCGCAAGATACCACACGCTCCTGTCCCGCTTCTGAACTTTCTCTGGCGTCGTTTGTGGAGGCAGTCTTTTCGTGCGGTTGGTGAGATTCGTGTCAGTGTCGTGTTCCTAAGCCACCAGAGCCCCGGGGTTGCCCGAGTCACATCCATTGTTCAAACTTAATCAGATAAAGTGTATTGTCCTTTCAGAAACTGTCAAAAAATGTACAGTTGTCAGCCCATGATGAGAGGTTTTATGTACTGTCTCTCCAAAAAAAGAGACCTACATTGAAAAACCCACAATTGACCACTTGCTTAAACCCCTCCCCCAAAAGCAACTGTCCAATCATAGCTCAGAAACCTAGCAGCCAGCTTACTTTGCAGTGTTGCAAGTTACATCAGAATAAACCCTATTCACAGACCAACTCACGGTCCCCACTGGGTAAAACTGGTCCTGGCTGCTATCACAGTTTAGGCTAACGTTAGCTTCTCTGTCCCGCGCTCTACTGAAGTGAATTGAAGTCATAATCTTTTGGATATATGAAGTATTTAGAAGGATCCATTGGCAGGATATATTGAGCTTCAGGTGAGTCGTTTTATATCTACAGAGGGAGGGACATCCTCTTCAACAGAGTCTGCCTCATTGCAACTCTATTTTTCTACGGTACCCCAGAACAGATAAACCACTGAAAAGGGAGGGAGAGTCGAGGTGTGTTCAGTTGGTTGCAATAAGCAACCTCACCCCTAGACGCCACTAAAACTTACACACACAAGTTAAACATAAAAAACATGCTATGTGGAAATAAGAGGCATGTGAGTTAGCAAAGAAACATTTACTTCCAATTCTTTAGAAATGCTTTACATTTTAAAGTTGTTCAGCTAAAAAGTCAGCTGTAAAACGACCACGTACTGCCTCATGGAGCTCACGTTAGCTCGATTAGCTAGCTCGCCAAAGCTGAGCTTTTGCCTACCTCTGTGTGAAATGAAAGACCCATTGTTTCAAAAAATGACAAAGAATTTCAAGTAGTAAATCTGTCAGCGTTATCATCGTAAACAGCAGATGTGCTGTTTGAAGAAGCACGTCGTTAATCACAACAGAGTATTTGTCATCGGACGATACAGTCGTGTTTTCTGAGGACGTCACCAAAGGCCTGCTGGGATAATATTTAGCCAGGTGCTGAATGTGGATCGGGAGACGTTTATAGAGCTGAGTGCTTTATGGAATCCATATCCCTCCTCAGCGGGGCCCTCTTTGGGATCAGAGCAGCAGCGTGGAGGCCTGCCTGCACAATGTCCCCCAGAGAGACACAGAAAGAGAGAAAGGAGAAGATGAAGTGAAGAGGAAAGCGCAGAACACAATGATGGAGAGAGCGGAAAGAAAGTGTATACCAGATATAGACAAAGACAAATATCCCCTGTGTCCGACAGTGACAGTTGAATGTTGTATCCTGCATCGCTGCAAATCAGGACCTGTACTCTCGCTGTTTTCAGACAATTTGTAAAGGAGATAATCACATTTTGGAGCGAGAGAGCTCCACGCCACAGTGAAGTCGAACTAAAGAGCTCTGCTAAATTCCTGCCTTTGGAATTTGGATTCCTGTGTTTGGAGACATATGCTTCATACACGATCCTGGACTGGGCCCACGCACGGCTTTATTTTCTTAACCAGACACCCACCGGCATGTAACGTTACTGTGGTCAGAAACAGGGAGAGGCTTCAGCAGTGTTCAGACCCCACCCTGACTGTCAACGTCCACGCACAGCGCCTCGCCCCACGCGCTCAGCTCGCTCGCATGTATACGTGAAAGTGAGAGAGACCGAGACACTCAGGAAGGAGAATAGTAGGATTTGGGCCCTACCAGAGGGCCACCTCGGTGGCTAGGGTTACCTCCGCTCATTCTCCCCTCCCCTCTTCCATCCTTTTTTCCACATGAACAGGAAAACCCTGGCTCTCCCTCCCTCTGAGCGGTGGTGTGTCTATGAGTGAGAGGTGGGTCGAGCTGGATCTGCTTGGCCTTGGGAAAACCACATACTGGAGTGTACCCAGCCTCCGACATGCTTCCCACAGAGAAATGCACATCAGGGACGTTCACGGCCGCCCTCATAAAATCTGCACCTCGCTTTCATCTCCACTGTGTCTTCTTTGTTTCTCTGTGTCCTTTTCTCTCTCTTGTTTTTCTTAGGTTTCACCCAGTTAAGCATTCCTTCTTTCTCCTTCAAACGTGCAAACATGTCAGTGGTAATTCATGTTGATAGCGGCCTTTTGTCCAAATATTTCCACTGTAACTTTAACCGAGAAATCATTGGTAAATCCTTTTAATCGAGCTGTTTGCTGAGGTAGCCACAAAGTCCTGCTTTCCTTGGCTAGTTGTCCACGACCTGTTTAAACACACGCCCGTTCTCTCTGTTTAGAGTGGAGTTTTGGATTTAACCCCTCAGTCCGCCGGTCATCTCACCTGATGGGAACAGATGAATCTGCTTAAGCTGTCAGTCAGAGTTGGTGTTGGCTGCAAGTGTGGCATGTGTGTGGGATCGAGTGTGCGTCTGTGTTGTGCTTATGGTGTTTGGGGGTACAGAATGCATGAAGGGATTGTGTGGGTCATCATTTGTTGTGCCTCCTTCTTCTGCAATTGTCTAACGGTTTACTGTGATTTCCTTTGCCTAGAACAGGGACTAGTTGCTGTAGCTTAAACCTTCAAAATTGCAAAAAAATACAGTACACTTCAGTAGTGGGGGGGTTGTGGGCTTGTAGCCTCCATATTTAAAATGACTTCCTATTGTAGCAGATGATTGCGCGATGAAGAGCCAAGTGCCAAAACATGGCAACTAAATATATTTTTGCAATGTGTGGGAGTTTGCCACCTGCTGCTTATCTCATCAAACCAACTTCTAATCATCACATTAAGGTCGTGGATGGAAACAAGCAATCAGTCGCATTTTCTTTTGAAAATATTCTCCAAATACAGCTCATCATTGCAATAAATTTGCACACCAGCTTCTGCGTTTCATCCTGTTGCTATAACTTCCAGAAGAGAGTTTGAGGAAGGGGGCTGTCTTGTCGCACAGCTGTTATGTAGGTGTAGTACAAAGTGAGTCTGAAGTGAAGTCTTCATACCTAACTGAGAGAACTGGTTGTCATGGTGGTCTGAAACAACCTGTATGACCGCCACAGAAAAGCTCATGCTGATGTTTTCCCCTCCGCTACCACTATGGTTAGAGTCTGGTTTGTAGGCAATTAAAAGTGTTTTGTTAAGGTTTTGAAAAGAAATGGTCATAGTGGTAAACCTTTGAGAGAGACTTCCTCCATGGTTAACATGAAACCAGCACTGACTGCTGGTATGAGACGGGACACTAACCGCAGTCAAGGAAGGTCGGAGTAAGAAGCTTTGTTCGCCAAACCGTCCAACCCGACCTCCCTCCCGAGAGGCTGTGCTTCATGCTGCCTCGACGTTTGCTTATTAGATTGGGAAGTAGATAGAAGAGGTATCTGTGTATCTGTGTGTAGTGTGTGCTGCTGCATGATACCGGTCTAATATGAAATAATTTGATTCCCCATACTCAAAACTAATAGGAGGGCAGCATCATCAGCGCAGTCACTGTAGCTACCCTTGTTAGTTAGCTCAGTTAGCTGTGCAGCTAGCAGTCCAGACAGGGAGCTCGGAGCAATACATAGATAAAACTGGTATTTCTTGGCAATTTGTTATTAATATTTGTTGATTTTTGAATCTACTTTTAACTAAATTTCTTACATATTGCACCTTTAAGTACCGTGCCATGTTTAAGTACAGTTGCATGACCGTGGAAATCTGGGATTAATGGTGAAAGAAAACATTAAATAACTTATATTTCAAACAATCTCATGAAGAGACAATACAAAAAAAAAATCATACTCCCAGAACAAAAAAAAGTTAGAAATTCAAGCTCAGATATATTTATTTCTTCCATAACTAAACAAACAAGCTGTTCTCCGGAGGAAATAAGGTCCCCAGAACTCTGTTAGCTATAAAGGTGGCAGGGTCTGCCACATATAAACAAAATAAAACATGTTGAGATCGTGTTGTCGTTTAAGGTTCAGTTTGTTTATTCAGTCATGAAAACAAAAAGAGTTTGTGTATCTAACTTGGTTTGACAAACACTTTCTCTTCTGACTGAAAAAATATCTTCCCTCTAAAACTACGTAGTGCACCTTTAATGTGCTGCTGCGTCAGTCTTACTTTGTTCACTTCTTTTTAAATCCAATTCTTCGTTTTGCTTCTTTTACATCTTTTTTCAATTCCTCTTTTATCCCTTTTTTTTTATTTAAAGCTACGTGAATCACCTTGTGTTTGATAATTAAGCAGCTGGGGTGGACACACACACACACACACACACACACACACACACACACACACACACACACACACAAATACATAGTAACTACGTTTCCACAGAAGGACTTAATCCTGTCACACAAACAAGAACGTAGACACTGTTTGACATAAATCATAACTTACCCACCTATTCATTCAACACACACACACACACACACACACACACACACACACACACACACACACACACACACAAACATGCACACACACAGACACAGACACACACACACACAGCTGCAGGCCGTCCCAGCCCACAGATGTTCCCTCTCAGGGTGATCTCCAGGATTTGTGGAGTGTTTTGAAGCGTCGGGCCAATGACGCGCTCCAAAGCCCCGGAGATTTCGGTGGCGGGTCCTGAAAGAGAATTCGCTCTACCTGCTGAACTCCACAGAGATGCCAGGCTGCTGCCGAGCATGGTATCTAAAAGGACGGAAAAATGAGCGTGTGTGTGTGTGTTTGTGCGTAGACGGACGCACAAGTTTGTAAATGCGTGTAGCACAGCAGTCCTGTGAGCTTTCGATCTTGAAGACCTTTATTATGTACAGATTAGATTTTGGCAACGTGCCTCTGATACACATGTTTTTTGTTCTGTAATTGGAGAGCCTCCACACTGACCCCATTTATGTCTTTTTTCCCCCCCTAATAGCTGATATGTTTTGTAGATTCGGCCTCTCAAATGTGAGAGCCAATGAGGAATGTTCCCAATAAAAACCTGAAAAACATTTGTATACAAATCTGTGCCTCAAATGTTCCTTTCACTCTGCTCCACACTTTGAACTGTTTCTCATATTCAAATGTTTTTAGGATAGTTTCCTGACCAGTGAGCACGGCATACCGCGGCATGTCCTTTATTATAACCGGGGAATAGTAACAGGCACTGTCAGTGATATTTGTCATGCTCGCCCTGAGGGTGGTGGATGAAATCATGTAACCAGGAAAAATTGGCACCACATTACCATTGTGTTTCTCCTGACATCATGTCTACACATCCAAATGGCTTTGCTTTGATAGATACCACACATAAGAGGAATAAAATGATAAGTAAAACCATAAAGCGAGCCCAGACTCAACACGCTGTCATAAATATTTCACATAATTAGATTCTGAAGGAAAATCTGTGAATGCTTTTACGATTTACAGCAAACCATTCTCCGTCTTATTCACATGAATGTGCGGTCACTGTAAAGTAACTCACAGTCTTTGCACCCTCAGAGGTCTGTGGAGCTGTATTGAGACACAATGGCACGTTTAACTGTTAAAGGATCAGTTCACCCAAAACTGAAAAGCCAGTCATTATCTTCTCGCCCCCATGAAGATGGAAAGTGAGGTGAAATTTGTAGCCAGTGGTAAGACTGATAAACATTATGCCTGCCAGACATCCAGTGTTGCATGAGGTAGATGAGGACTTTTTAGACACAAAAAAGAACAAACTAAATATAAACTCATGATCTGGCTCGTAACAAAAGTCTGTGGAAGCCCCCAGATCTAAGATTGGTATAAAAGATGTTATTTACAACCTTATAAAGCTGAATGCATCAGTTTAGCGCACACATTTTTTGGTTGAACTTATCCTTTAATGGCTGCGTACTGACATACTCACAATAACAGCTCTAACACGCTGATGTCTGGCAGGCATGATGTTCATCACGCTGACCGTTGTGTCTTTAGTAGTTACACGAACTTGGTCATAGACCAAAGTATTGGACGGATTAAACTTTTGACCCGGTGATGACAGAGGGAGGGTTCAGGATCCATAAAATTTACAGGCATTGATCCCGAGTGAAGTGTGAATGTCTGTATGACATTTCATGGCGAACCAAATGTTGCAATATTCCACCACAAATGTCGACCTCCTGATGGGAGGAGAGAGAATCAAAGGACTTCAACGGCGTCATCTTCTGGGAACAATGGATGTCTGGACCAAATTGTACCAATCAGTTTGAGATATTTCACTTGATTACTGCTGGATCTGACCTTCTGGTGGCGTTACATGACATGTCAAGGGAGCACCAAAGTCAGTGGGCTTAATTCTCCTAGGACTATAGATGTCTGTACAAAATTTCAGACAATCCATCTACTAGCTGTTGAGATATTTAATATTTGGTGGGCCAACCAACAGACCACCACCGCCATCTTTGAAGCCACGTCAATGGCTGAAAACGAAAAAAAACCAATGAGGACAACAGTTGTAATAAGAATGACTCTGGCCCTCCGTCAAATACCATCAAGTGTGTTTCAGTTATCCTATCCCCTGATTTTCCGTTGATACCCTGCTGAATGCAATATGGACTCCCGTGATGGATGATGGTATAAAACTGAGACATGTTTAGTGTCATTGTGATCCCGCTGTATGGTAAAATCATTCCTGCTCCGACTCTATGGTTTGACTTTAACCAGAGACTTTAACAGAATCTGCTTGTCTGCAGTCCTGTTTTGGTGGCTGTACAGCCTGCGGTCAATTTGGCTTCCTTCCCTTTTGAACTGAATTGTGAATACAGAGGACATTAATGATTTGATCATTCCCACCATTACCATGGGAAGAGAATAAGGGGTGGTCGTGGTCCAACTGTGGCTGTGGCTCCACAGAGCCATACTGGCGGTGCAGGGCCTTTTCCAGACCTTGATTATACACTTCAGGCTCCCTAAAAGGAGCAAAATATTGAGGCGCATAATGGAACGTCAAGCTTTCTGAAATGGAGAGCTACAGAAATATGCACAAGCTGAAAGGAGTAGAAAATGTGCGTTTTCATGTGAGGCCGTCACACGATGGAGACGACCGGCGGCATTTTGTTGCCTCGAGCCTCTCGGTTTCGCAACGTTTGTTATGTAACTCGTTCTGATTCAGCAGTGCTCGGTGCCTATGAAGAATGTACACAAGTAGAAGAGAGCTGGATCTGTACCATGGTTTCAATATGTTTCCATTTTGATCCTCAGAACCCACACTGGAAACACGAGTCTCTGGCCAAGACCATTTCTGAAACAAGCGCATATGAGTGAATGTTACAACTTACAAACACGTTTTCCTTTTTCTATCATACAGAATGGAAAAGGAAAGAGCGGAGCACTTTAGGACTTACTAATAATGACTGTCTTTAAATAGATCAACTCGAAGGAGGGTCAGGCTCTGCTGTCATGAAAACAACACTGCTGGCCGCCAGGCTACTGCAGCACTTCCTCCATTATTTGTTGCTTTCTGTCCATGATGAGCGCAAAAATACCTTCTGGTGTTCGTCACTGAGATTTGCATTTGAGAGACCAGTGGACTGACCTGACGATTCAAACTCCAACACAGTTTCACCTTTAATCATTTTATATGAGATTATCAGTCCAAGAGATGTCAGGTTTTTACTTAGAGGGGCAATATTTAAGAATCGACCACCTGTCGAAGTCATTCTTAAAGCAAATAAGGAGCAGTGTAACCGCTAACTGCTTCAAACGGTAGCTTACATAAGCTAGTTTGCTCAATTAGCCATGCTGCTAGCGGTCGGCACTGGGAGCTCAGGGACCAGATGTGTGTGTAAGCACAAGAGCTAGATGGTTAGCATGCTAACGTCACTGCAACACAATACATACATACGTGCCATAAACAAAATTCTTACATACTGCCCCTTGTGGCTGTCTGAGCACATTACACTCATTGACACGATGGAGGAAGACACGTCGGGCTGTGATTATGTGATCAAAATGATTAATTATCATCCTAAAATGAGCTTCCTGCTGGTATTAGTTGGAGTTTATAAAACCTCAACATCGAAAATGATTGTTCAAACACCAATCACTCCATTTATATTTGAGTTCTATTCCCCGATTCTACCGAATGCCTTTGTTTCTGTGGTTCTGAAATTTTCCACTGAGTCGACACAGAGTGTAACCATCTCTCCAGGCCATGGTGTGTGTGTGCCTGTGCACTTTTAAAAGGATGAGGATGGGATTCATTGAGGTTTGAAATGGGAAACAGACTAGCAGAGACTCTTCCAGGGGTGATTATATCTGTGGGATAACGGGGTCCATCCAAATGTGTGTGGCGTCTTTGTCTGCGCCTGGCCCTCTAATGCCCCTCGGGAGAGGAGAGCAGCTCCAGGCTGAAGGGTCCAGCTTCCTACCTGTGTCTCTTGATATCCAATCATTACCGTCCTGGCTCATTTCTCAGTATGGAAGGATTTAGTTTTCTGGTAGGTCTATGATCAGACCTAATATTTACAAGAACGGATTATTTGTGTTTTACTGTGCCAAGGAAAACGGTAAAAATACCAAGAGACACTCCAGCAGATGTCATGAAATCGTGACTTTGGGTTATCTCAGTAGAATATGTTGACCTGTTGTCACAGTCGACTCAAGGTGTGGGCTGACACACTAATACTGACGTCCTGTCTGTCGGTGTCTCCTTCTTGCTCGGAGTTCTGAGGATTTGTTGTTTTGTTTTGTTTTGTGTCTCAGATCAGAAACAGGCCCGGCAGTGATCTGCACACACTCTGGCGCCCATTAGGAACAAATTCAGAGACTACTTTGCTTTGATTGCTTCAAGATGAGGATCTGCGACTAATTTCTGTTACCTGTTTATCGCGGGGCATTAAGACCACAGAAACAAAAACACGGAGGGTTAGCTCAGGAAGAGGTGCGTCTGAGCCGTTAGTCTTTTTTCAAGTTACAAAAGCCATGAAAGCAAGCTTTCCGCTGCCTAATTGACATAACTTGATTACACATGATTAGACTGAAGCGATGGATAATTTCATGTTGTTGTTGTGTGCGCTGTTTGCAGATGACAGCTGGCTTTTTCTAAACAGTTTATTCAAAAGTCAGATGCGCGCCGACGTTGTGCAACACAGACGGGGGTGTGGGCTCGGGGGTGGAGGGCTGGGCGGAGGAACGGCTGACCGCAGGGGAGTAAACAGGTTGTGTTTGAGCGTGTAAATGTTGTTTGTGTGATGTGCTTCCCCACAGGAAGCAAACGCCCCCTCGTGATTGGCCGCTGGATCGAGGCAGCGTGATGACATGCCTAATAAGTGAACCTGTTTGCTCGTGCCCCCCGACAGAATACCTCCAGCCACACTGCCAGATCTCTTGGCTGGACGCGCGGCTTCTCCCATCGGGATGTTCATGGCATCGAGTCGTAATCTGAACCTCATGTCTCGGTTCCATTCGCTACCATCCTCATTTCTTTTTCTCTTTCATTCCGGCTTCCTCCTACTCTCTCTTCCTGACCCTGCAGCTGTTTCAGGGGGGGAATATTTCCATTGTTCCTTTCATTCTCTATTTCATTGGAGCATCTTAATGTTTCACCTTGTCTGAGGGGGCGTGTGGCGCTTACCTCCCACCCTCTGAACATTTACCTTGGCTTAAATCTTCCTCACACTCGCAAGCAAAGGTGAATGTTGTGTACTAGATCCATCCACTGTTCGGCACATCTGCGCCGCAGCTGAACGCTCCTTCGGGCAACGTCTGCACTGTTTGGTTTTCAACATCTTGTATGTGTGTGTGTGTATGTGTGTGTGTGTGTGCGCGCGTGTGAAGGGATGTGTGTGTTTTGGTGCGCACCATAAGATAAGAAGACCTCGGACAGGATAAGCGATTTTGAAAAAAGGACGGATGGATGTCTTTTATGTCTCGGCATGTACGCTTGTGCTTTGTTCACAATCATAATTGCAGTGTGTGTGTGTGTGTGTGCATGCGTGCATGTACATCTTGCATACATATAACACAGGTGGATGTGTCGCTCCTTTATGAACCCAGTCACCCCCTGCTTCTATACGGCTTCCATACTGCACACACAGCCAGTATGGGGGGAACTTTGCATCGCAGTCTCTTTTATTTTTAGCTCCAGGATCAGGCCGAGTCCACAGACGGCCGCGATGGCTTTTAGAGACCGGCTCATACACACCGCAGCCTCCAGACTCTCATGCAAGCTCCGAGTCTTTGGCAGGCTTCGAGGGCCGTGTGAGCCGAGCCAGGTGATTGTCTTTTTGCATGTGTATTTTCTCTGCGCTCAGGTATAAATATTTATTACACGGAGAAGCAGAACAGAAGAGGGCTGTTTGTGTTCACTACCTCCGCTCCCAGATGATTTGCTTTATGCATGTGTTATGGATTTCGCTCCATAATTTGGATTTGTTAACATAACTTCATAAAATTACAGTAACAGTTCAGAGCACGGTGGCTTTGCTTTGTGTTTTTGCCGTATGAAAATCTTGACATACATAGTGAGTCTCACAAGCGGCACAAGCAACTTGGAACACTGGGCTTGTGAAATGTTTTGCACATCAGCCGCCGATGCGTTATTTTCTGTGATTTTCTGTCTCGATCTTCACACGTTTCTGCAGCCTTTGTTAACAAACGTCTCTTGGTCCTGGCTCCGTCTCTGCTTACAGAGCGAGTGGACAAACAAAACAAAGCTGCAGCGAGTTCACACTGCTCTGTGTGCCGATGTTTTCAGCTGTGGGCACTGTGGGCGAGTTTGTCTTCATCCCAAAGTATATCAACAATTTCTCTGGTTAATCCCATGTGGTTCGCTCGCCCGGTTGTTTTCGAGTTGAGCTTTAATCACTCAGTGTCAATCATAACAAAATTACAATTCATTTTTCTGCTCCTATTTTGCCAAAATATAATTGAAGACATTGATTTTTCTGCAGTGATTACGCCTCCAACCCAATGTAGGAAATTGTCCAGAGGTCTCCTGAAAAATATCAAGTGGTGTTTACAAATGTTGAAATGCAGATTTGCCTTCTCGCCAGTAACTCCACTACTACTTTATCTTCATCTTGTATGATTTATTTTGTCTTTTTGCTGAGGACCCTTTTGTGAAGTTTGATTCTGAGTTAGTTGCAGTTCATGCAAACACAATTCATGAACATACACTCAATCGCTGACCGCCGAGAGGCCAAATACAATCTGTCCTTCATGTTGTTCTTGTACAGTATACACACATTAGCTGCAGTGTCATTATACTTCATATGTTCTTGCAAAGAAAGAGGGGAGACTTCAAAGTTCACTTTAAATAAACTTTAACAGTTTAGTTTTAGGTGCTAATGACCATTAACAACTGCAGAACAAAGACGCCAAACTGAGTTAGGGTGAAGTTAAAAACTCGGGCAGATAGTCACGCAGACTGTTATTCCACAATCTAGCATGTTTTGCTCCCGTGACAAAACAAACCGTGAGTGAAACGCAGATAGAGGAACAGAAGACAGAAGCAAAAGGGGGGGTGAAAAAAACGCAGAGAATTTCCTGAAATGATCCCTGACGCTTTCTGCACATGATTCCAGTGATTAATGGGCAGGGAGCGCGGGTGATTTGGCGTAATCGAGGTGGCAGAGACCAGCGCTATATACATCCAAATTGAGATTAATGGAGGGGACTTTATGTACATTGCTGAAAAGGTGCCCTGCACTACCTCATAGGGTGGGTGAGCGGCTCGCCAAGACTTCTTTATGAAGTCAAGTCATGTGTAAATGGGTAAATGTTGTGTTTGCAGACATATTGTGGGCTCCACCTCAGAACCCATCAGTGCCTGCCTCTTATGAGTGTTTGAATTCTACTTAATATATTGTGTTTTAACTGTGGCTGCTTTTCACATTAACTTGAGTAAGTTGAGCTCCGTCGACTCCCCGTTTGCTCTCAGCTCTGATGTAAACATATACGTTATTTCCAAATGGTCCGCTTCACAGGGAGATGTTTGCACAGTTTGCTGTTATCAACCATGTGTTTGTTTAATCCCTTTTTCAAACTCTGAGAAGCTGAAGATGAAAATATTGACCTCTGACACACACACACACACACACACACTGATAGTCTTCCTTATCGCTGTCTGCGTTTGTGTCAATAGCGTGCTGTCGAGGTCAAGAAATGCATCTCTACACCTCAAAATAAATCAGACCGGGATTTACGACACGGTGGCTTTGCTCTCGTCCCAACAGTCACTCCCAGGTGTCGAGCATTCATCATGACGAGTGTCAGGACATGCACACACACACACACACACACACACACACAGAGCAGCGAGTGGTCATAGCACGGGAATGCAAAACCAAAACGAAAAAGAGGAATTCTGGGAACAAAAGTGAAAACAAGCCAACAAAGCAGTAAACTGTAAATCAAGAGTGCGCGCTGACCGCTGGATGATGGATGCTGGCTGCACTGTTTGTGTTTACTGGGGTATCGAATGTTGTTTATGAGCGAGATGAGATCAGCGCATGGGGGTTACCATGGGAGCAGACAGACCATCCGGGGGTCGTGTGACGGAGGCCCAGGGCACTCTGTCATCACCGAGTGCAGCTCCCTGCTTTGATTCCCTTTATTAGCTCCCTCATGTTTGCCTGTGTGTCTGCGTGCATGTGTCGGTCGGGGGCCGATTCACTTCACGGGTGCTTGCGTCCTCGATGATTAATCTAACGGTGGAATGTAATCCATAAAAGTTGACTGACGTGTTGCGGTGCTGTTCGGTTCTTAAGACGCGGCCCTCTGGTTCCTTTAATCACGCGTTTAGTGCGTGACAGCATATGGAAGTGGCCACTGCAGACACACACTGCAGACACACACTTTACAGTGTGCTGCGGTCGATACAATCCACGGGCCAAAGTCTTTAACGAGCTCAGTGTTGATGTTCTGGAGGTGGTGCCGCTGTGCCGAATTTGATAGGAATTGCTGATATTCATTCGTTTCAGTGGAATCCCTGCAAAAAATTGCACGTTCAAAGTTGATCCACGCAAATGTGCAGCGCTGAATTGTTGATTGAAAATCCTCTTGGAAATTTTGACCCAGTCTTGGAAAACAGCTACTGCCTGATGATGGCCGAGCCTTCGGGTGCAGCGGGTGAGAAGATGTCAGGATGAAGGATATCTTCCTCCTCTGTTCTGTAAGACGGTCAGTGTTTCCCACAGACTGACCTCTGTACCTGTGGCAGCCTCAGAGTTCATTAGTCCCACATAATGTTGCTTTAACTGTCCATCTGAATGCACTCTGACTGGCCTCTAATTCTGATTTTCTCTCTTACCAGCAATGTCATCATCAAGTCACCCTAAAAACACACCTCCTGTTCAGGATTTTCAGTAGATGAGAGTGCAGACTGTCACCTAGTTATTCCATTACGGATGGCGTCATTCTGGCAGATGGTTTCAAGAAATGAAAGTAGCCTATAAAATGCTTAAATGGTTTTCCCAATTGAGTGGGAAACGCTGGTTTACAGCCCAGTTTGCAACCTGAAACAGCCTCTTTATCCCTGCCAGCATGTAAAGGTGCAATATTAGTTCAAAACATTTATAAATGAAACAACAGCATGAGAAGAAATAACAGATCTGACATTAAATCAAATCAATGACAATTAAATCAAAGATCTGTTGTGTTGTGTTGTTGTCAATTGTGCTGCATCGTCATATTAAACTAACAGTTTGGTCCCAAAGGTACATCAGTGAGGGAGTTTGCTGGGATGCCAATGTTGCTTTTTTCCCCACAATTTAATGAAACATTGTTTAATACAGAAGCTCTCAGAATCATTAATAAGAGCACAAAAATCAAATATGACCCAAATGACCTTTTATGAAGGAGCTAAGCTGTTTAAACCTTCACTGAAACATTTTAACAACGATGGCAACAACAGCTTCAGTTTCCAACATACTTTCACAGTCAACATTCACATATTTCAAGGTCTCCACCGTGAAATATGTCAATTACATCATTCAAAGATGCACATTCTTCCATCTTTGGCTGTGGCCTCGGCTCGCTGCCGACTGGGAGGACGACAAAAATGTGATTTCTCATCAGATTAACAGACGGACGGCGTCCAGGCCACAGAGCGATTTTAATTCAGACGTTCAACTCAATGTAAGTATCCGCTGTATCTGTCAATCACTGGGCGGGGAAACATGAGACTGAGCTCACTGAACATGAGAGCTGGCAAATGTTTATGAATTACTTCACTTCTTTCTTCTATTTTCTTCCATACATCAATATTTTCCGCTTTTCCTTAAACATTTTCCACTTCGCGAACCTGCATTATAAAGTTATGACACTTTGACTCCACCTGTTGAGCAGCATCTGAACCAGTGAGATCACTTCTGCCTCCGGAGCGCCGACATGTTTGTTTAACTAAGCGTCCAATCTGCTGTTTGCGCCCGAGCGCAGACAGGATATTATGATAGGCCCACTTTCACAAACAGGAAGCATTTTAACCCGAGCGACAGTGCAGTTTATTTTGATTATGATTTGTTTAGACCTGCGTAACATTTCCCCCATCAGTATTGTATGCAAATGTGGATTTATTTTGATACACTCGCTCGCTCGACCAAGTGATGAAACGTGGAGGCTGGATATATTTAATGTGGTGAAAGCTCTTCTTTCACAGTTTCTTTATCAGACCATGTTTGGGTTTCCACAGTTGGTACTGAATGCTAAAAGTCTATTGTTTAGCCGTGTCAATCAAGTCAAGCAAAAGTGAAAGACGCCGTTGGCTGCGTGCAATAAATGTGACATTAAAATGAGCTGAAACATAAAACATAGAAAGTGTTTGTGTCAGTAAAATCCTTCAAAAATAACTTCATGTCATGCCGTTTTGTGAATATGTACATTTGTGCTTTTCCACTGCTTTGCACCACTGCAGCGAAATTGATTTCCTCAGATTGTCTCGTCACGCAGCGAGCACAGGAAAAGCAGGAAGTGCTTGTTGCCATGGCGCAGCGTGAATGTTTTGTCCCGACAAACACTGCCCAGTGACACTTGGCAGCAGCGTTGTTGCTGTCTGGGCCGCACTGCGAATATGCAGACGCGCGTGCGTTCGTCCACGTCCGTGTGAGTTTTCCTGCCCCCTTAATGCGTTGCTTCCTCCGTCTATTTGTCTTCTCGCAGACGGGCGGCTGACTTTGCACAGGGGGCTCATGGGAGATAAGCTTCAGAGGCCTCATAAAGCACTCCCCACGCTGACCAGGTCATCGAGCTCAGATGTTTTCGAAGCCTCGCTGGACCTATGCATCACCAAATATCATTCCAGCGAGAGACAAGACTTTGATAAATGTGGGACAAATTACAGGAATAAATAAAAAGAAACACATTTCTGGCTCGGAGAAGCATCTTAATTGATGCCAAATCAGTAGTACGGCCTCAACTTGAAGACTGTCAAGAGAAATCTGTCATCTACAACATTACCGCAATTGCCAAGACCGCTTATTGTAAGCATCGTTGAACTTGTTTTTCTTTCAAACTCTCGTACAAATATTAGTAGTCTGGGGTTTTTTGGGCTTGTTTCCGAATGTTTTTGGCTTATTTGGGCTTCCTCCCTCTCTCCTCTCTCTCTACCTGTTATATAAAGGAGACATATTCTGCTCATTTTCAGGTTCATAACTTTATTTTGGGTTAATACTGGAAGAGGGTTTAATACTTTAATGCTAAAAAAAACATGTCAGTTTTCTCACATTCCCTGAAACACTTTGAGCTCCTGTCTCTTTAAGAGCCTACCTGAACACCCAGTCTGCTGTGATTGGTCAGCTCACACACGCCTGAGCCAGCAATACTCAGTGTGTCTCAGATGGACTCTGTCGCACCCTCAGCTTCCAGTTAGCTTCACACCTGCTGTGAATATTGGCATAAATTGTGCAAATGTGCGACACGGTGTGACGTCAAGAAGTCAGAATTAAAGGCAGGAGGACTGATGAGGCGTTTCAAACACAGGAGCTCCTGACTTTGGGAATTTAAACTTTCAAGACCTTTCACATGCACATAAACAAACACTGAAGGAGAAGAGAAAAAACTGAAAAGCATCATAGTCTCCTTTAAGTTATCTACATACATGATTGTTTGTCCTGCTGCAGCAACCCAGTCACCTCCAGCCCTCCCATTCACCTGGACACACAGATGACAGTCAATGAGTGAGACATTTTAAATCAAACTGGCGTGATTGATGCCGTTTCATTATCTGTTTCCTTAACATTGTCTCTCTGACCTTAAATAGGTGGAGTTGGTGAAAGGCAGCAGTTGCCCCTCCCTCATTTGCACCACCAAGGTGCCCCTTTAGGCAAAGCCCATGACTCCAACCGTTCCAGATGTGAATGTGTAACAGTGTGACTGCCATCAGGTCGTTTCTGAATAAGACCTTTGGGGGAGTTACTTGCGGACTAAGATGAAGGAAGATGGATGAAGTGGGGCTCAACCTCCGCCTCTTTCATTCCAAAGGAACGCTCTCCTCTTTATCCCTGGAAGTCACCCCTGACAGAGGCCCTATTTGTCCAATTCATATTTGCTGTTTGTCATAAAAGGAATGACGGGCTGAAGGACGGGACAGAGTCTGAGTGTGTGAGAGGGACATCATTACGTAACGCCAGCACTTTGATATCTGCACCCGTGAGCCTGACACAAAGTGGTAGGCATGCTCAAGAACACATGCGGCCGACTGTCAAAAAGTGCCTTTGATTGCAGCGAGGCTGGCTAGTGTCACGTAGCCCAGCGTGGGTATACGTGAGGTCGACAGTCTAACTACCCACTGGGGAACAGAGACTTTGTAACCGACCTGTAATCACCTGTCACCCCACAATCCCCCTAACTACCACTGAGGTCACGCAAGCATGTGTGTGGTTTCCAGTCGGAGGTAAGAGGCAGACAGACACATGGGAAAAAAGAAATACTGAAACTCATTCATCATCCGAGCTGCAAGACAAATGCGCGGAGAGAATTAGTATTAACTTGTAATTTCTTGCAGGACAGCCGAGTGCAAAGTAAATGAGAGTCTCTAAGAGCACTTGGAATGTATAACAAATGTTTTGGGCGCCGTTTTTCAGTGTTTTTACATTCCAGACGTACAGTGATGAGGGTCATTTGTCTTATGTGGTCATTTGAGTGAGTGTGTGTGCAAACGAGTGTGGGCGGAGCGCACAGGATGGGAAACAAAACGATTTCGACCAAGGGATTAGGTATAAATGGGTGCACTGCGAAAAGACAGGAAAAACAACGTGAAGATAGATAAAGTGAGAGGGTGGAGTGAGGCGGAAAAAATTAAAGGAAAATAAATGGGAGAGTAGAGAGAGAGGCAAGTAGAAGTAGAGGAGCGGAATAGGGTGGAAAATAGTGGAAAAAAAAATCAGAGGAGGGCAGGAGGGAGGGCTGAGGGCCCGAGGGAGTGGCAGTGAGGGTCGTTTGAGTTGGAGCGAGAGGAGAAGGGGCTTTGGGAGGGGAGAGTGAGAGAGGGACACTGTGAAATGTTGAAAAACCTCACAATTGATGGTGTTTGATTTCCACAGTAATTACCATTCCTCTGGCTCCGTGAATTCCCAATCTGGGCCTATCTTATGTCCACGCCACATTCCGCAAATGATTAGCTGGCCCACTGCTTCTCCCTGCTGCCCACGGACCGAGTCTGCGAGAGACAGACAGTGAGAGTTTGAGTTTAGATGTTCCTCCTAGAAACAAAAACAGAGAAGGAGGTGCAAAAATACCTTTGAAACAGTGAAATCTGGAATACACACAGAAACCGCTTGAAGCTAGGGTTGGGAAGTTATTCTAGAAGCATTTGTTGAAAATCTGAAAACAAAACATCCTGACAGCAATCAATAAATCAAATGCTCCCACTAATTAAAGTAGGCTGTCGTAGGCCTCTAACTTGGATGGAAAGATTGGACAGGCTTCCTGGCTGTATACCTGTGTGGAGTCTTCCAAAAGGCTAAGGGGATATGTTGTGAAAGCTATCAGCGAGCTCGCTGCACACAAGTGGAAGAGAGAATTTCCAAAATTTCCCAATGCTAACATGCCAGCTTGACAGCGATGTTCCTTTTTTTTACGTTCCAAATGGTGATGTTGGGTGTTTTGTTACATTTGAATGAGATATTAGGTAGTTCAGCAGCTAGCTAACACACTAACACAAAGCACACTGTCACTAAGCCAAAGCACACACTCACTGCTGCAGCAAAATACTCATTCAGCTGCTATTGTTAGCACAAAGGACACAGCCTCCTGAAGAACAGACCCACTCTAGCATCAACAGACTCTACCTTGTGCTAACCTTAGCACAAAACACACAGCAACAAGTATGCTTCAGCTGCAGTGACAAAGTCTTGTAGAGCTGGTAAATGAGTAGAACAAAACACACATCCCCTGAGCCGGAGTGAGCTGCAGCAGCAGTGACAAAGTATTGTTCAGTCGCTAATGCTAGCACAAAGCACACAACCCCTCAGCCAAGCTAATCCATTTAGCACAAAGCACACACTCAACAGCAGTAAGGAGGAACGGCTGGGTAGGCTTTTCAGACAAAGGTATGTTTGTGGGTATCGATTTTCTTTGGTTTATAATAGAATTTGAAAGATTAATCTATCTCTGTATGAATTAGGCTAAAAACAAAAGCTGAGAGAGCTTGTGGTATGTAGAGAACTTACAGCTAAAACAACTCAGTGGCTATACTCAATGCATATGGTGCCAAGACTTTCCCTAACAGTGTTGTCGCAGGGTAGTTAATATTCTTAGCCTCCTTATGTTTATAAAATGATATAATGAAGGACGGGGGAAAAGAAAGAAAGAAAGAAAGACAGACAGAGTACACGAGATCTGCTGTGCCAAGCGTGTCCGCTCACAGCTCCAACAGCAGCCATGCTCAGGTGTGTGAGAAGAACTGGCTGCAGTCGTTCAGGAAACGTCTGCTTCTCTTTTCTCTGCTGATAATTCTTCATCGAAGGAGGGTTTGTGTGTGAGGCCAAAAATACATGAAGCCCATCACGGTGAACTGGATTACTGACTTAATGACTGCTGCAGTCCGGTGTCTGTGGGATTAAGTTGTTCTCATATCTGTGGATGTGTTTGTGTGATGTAAAGGTAGTGCGTAAGAGATTTAACGCCGCCACATGCAGAGGAGCAGACTCTAGATCAGCTGGCCCTCAGACTCCAGAGCACCTGGAGGTCTCGGTGGTCCAGTCGCTATCCCATCAGCCCCGCCATCAATCACTGTCCCGTTACACAGCAGGAGGCTTCGCCGTATGTCCCCAAAGCCTGCAGAGCAATAAAAGTTGTGCTCATATTTTCCAATCTTGTGCAGAGCAGCATGTGAACAACCAGATACTGTAAGTGCACTGAGCAGAGCGAGGCCATTAAAGAGACATATAGACGTACCTTCACACTGTGTATGCAGATACTCACATCTCACATGGATATATCAACCAGCTGCTAACAGGATGACCTTCTCAGATAGCAATGTTGCTCACCCAGGGGTGATCCTGAACCACTGCAGCGCTGAAAGCTGTTTATTTATTTATTTATTGCCTATTCCAGAGAGTCCTAAGACGTGGTCATTGGACTGTGGGTGGTGAGCATGTGGGTCAAAATTTATGGAATAAGTCTTTGACTCCAGAGGTCCTTTAAGACTCTCCACTGACAGAGAATACATAAGCTGAGTGCACAACGTGAGACAGGAAGTAGAATACTGGTTTGTGCATCTTACAACACTTTTAGAATAACCCGAATTATTTAGTTGGTATCCCTAAAAAGTTATTGCAATGCTTTTAATGTTTTGAAGCCCAAAGTCATGCATTGTTTGACTTTCTCGGAGGTTTAGCGCAGTAGTTAGCACTGTCTGCTCACAGCAGGAGGGCCTCGAGTTTGAATCCAATCCCAGGCTGAAGTTTGGATGAAAATAAAACTATGCAGGCGTCTTGTCAGCTCGTGCTGCGGAGCGAGTGGGTCCTCATTTTGTTTGTAATGCGAACATGCACAAGGACGTGTTTTACATCCTGCTGCTGGTCCACATCATTCCCCCGACCGACAAAAAAAAGACTGCCAGCAAGCAAACGTTTGGGTTTTAAAATACTGCAAGTTTAAAAAAAAAAAAAAAAACTGGCTTTGCAAGAATGAGGAGAACATTTATTAAATTTAAGACATTTAGTTGAGCAGCACAGAATGTGAACATAACGTTTGTTTGTTTTCAAGAAAGGTGTGTTTAATTTAGCGTGCAGGGTCACACCAGTCTACTCATTTCATCATTGAAAAGTACTTTCAACAAGTTTGATGAGAATATTTATTTATATTTCCTCGTTTCCTCAGAAATTGGGCATTTCTCAGAGTGGTTTTGTACTCACACCATGCAAGGACTCTGACAGAAGTTTCTAACCTCTCCATAATATGTGTTATTCAGTAAGTTCCTTTGCCAAAACTAAAGAAATCATTGTGGTAGGAAAATATTGTGCTTTGTTTGTCCTTGAAAGACAAGCCATGTGAATTTCTGCATTAAATAACAATGGAAACACATTTCATGAATAAGTAATGACACACCATTTATAGCAAAGTGTTTCCTGATGCTGTTCAGTTCTTTTTATTGTTTCTATTTTCTTTGCCAGTCAAAGCACATGTAACTCACATTACACTGTTTGGTTACATGTTCATGTAAGATTGCCTGCACAGCTGGATGGAAACATGATTGCAGATTACTTCTATCCAGCAGTTTCAAACATGTCCGTGTTGGTGTTGCTGTTGTTGATAATTTCGGACTGAAAAAATGACCCAATATGTTTATTTTACGTGAAGGAATTGCACAATAGAACTTTCTCAAATGTGTTTAAACAGGCCCGGTTAAATGCGGAGCCGTGGAGTCCTGCATGAATGGGAAAAGACGGATGAAAGCGATGGAGTTGCTGCTGCTGCTGCTGCTCGAGGACTCTCGGGCAGATTATCAACATTTCTTCCCCCTTAGACGTTGAATATTTAGAGAAGTGACAGTTGTGTATTTAAGTAAGGATGAGAAAATTCGTTTAAGCCAAAATAGAGGAGGGAAAATGAAAGTGAGAAAACAAACAGTGAATTCAGTTGCACACTTCAGTTGTGCAACGATAGCAAATATGAAATACATTTTCCCTCTCGCAGCCGCTCAAGGACGAGATCGCGTTCCCTCCTACCTCGTTTCTTAATTCCTCTTCTAGAATCTCTTCTCGACCCTACGAAGCACGTTTTTTTCCACCTCCTCTCTGGAGAGCCAGGATCAACATTTAGTATTTCCCTGTTCCACGCTGGTGTCCCGCTGTATCACATTCTTTTCCTGCAAGTGGTCACAGGTGTGTAGCCATGCTTTGGACACATTCTCCCTCTACAAGGTTTGATCAATATATCCGGTGGAAGCTCGGAGCGATGCCACGGACTGGGATTTCACAGGATTTTGGAATTATCTGCTGATGGGATGCAAAGGGTCTGCTGAAACGCTCCTCAGCACCAGGCTTTGATCAGGCGTGCTTGGAGAGGACAGGAGCAGCGCTGACTGTATATGTTTTGACTGGCCTAAGTGAAAAAAGGCAGGCATGGAGTGTTCAAACTGGCACGGCAAAGGAGAAAGTGTAAAACTGAATTTGTCTGAAAGAGGCGTGACAGCCTTAGAGGAACATTTCAGATTCATTCATATGGGTTTTATTTTCATTCTGTCCATATAAATAACATTTGCCTTTAGTTGCCTTTTAGTAAATCTCTAGCTATCGATTACTGTGCTAGATTTTGGTATTGGAAGCATTCTAGTTTCTGGTGTAGTATTATTGAGGAATGACAATAGAAAGGACAGTGTGCAGGTGAACTGCAAATAAGAGCAAATAAAGAAGAAATGCATTAGTCTAATTTACATGTTTTAGCTTTCTGTTAGCGTTTGTATGGTGTACACATTAAGAGGGATTAACTATCGAGTTATAATTCAACTCAGGACTAACGTCACTTCTCCAGTTGATAATCTGACTGTAAAGAATTACTGGTGGTCATCAGATGATAAGTGATGGGTTCAAGTTCTTTAGGTTAAGTTTAAGTTAAAGTTGTTAAATTCTTGTCCATTCCAAACATCCATTACAGCTGACAGACCTCGCTTCAAATTTGACTTGCAGCCAAAGTTATCCTGTAAAATGATGACTTATCAGCAACATACCAGGTGTATTTGATGGCTTGAGTCTGGAAACAACGGGAGACACTGCTGCATGGATGAAAGTGCAGCAACGCCTGCTTGTTTCATCTCACTGGTTACTTTATAATGATATCAGAACAGATGGAAACAATGACCCAAAACACGGAATTGAAAGTTGATATTTGAGTCCCATTTCCAACTTTTGGGGAGGCAGGTCGGGTCGACCGCCAACTGAAAGCGCCAGTATTTGATGACCTTTAAGACTAACAAATACATCAAACCACACAAATTATACATAACATACTTTATCTCTTACCCGTAGTAGCATCCAGCCAGTGGGACAGTTCTGGTTTTATTTGCAGAGGATATTGTTACTTGAGAGAAAAGTTGTTGCATATTTCTTCAAAGTTTAATAAGCATCACGATCAACGCTTCATTCGCCTCTCTCCCACTGAGTCAGGTGTCAAAACCTGGGCACACGACACTGAAACTATCTGCACAGCTCGACACCAACAGAGGTGAACACAGATTTGTATCACAGCAGTTCATCAAATTGCAATGAAATATAATCTACAGGTTTTGGTACATAAATTGTTTTCGTGACTCTCAGCAAGACTACTGAATCTCTCGTGCCTTCACCATGTTCAGGACGGCCACATCAGAAGCCTGTGCTGCAGTGTTTAAACTGCAAAAGCACATTGGTAAAGATTGTAACTTCCACTCTCTGTAAGTCAAAAACTTCATTATGGATCATGTTGAAGCAAAAAGCAGCCAAATCAAGGCTGATGAATATATTTACTCTGTGAGACAAACGCTGCATTTTTCTGTCTCTCTTTACGCTCATCTGTTCATATCTTTTACAGAGACCATCCATCAAAGTCCGTCAGGTTTCTTTCCTCCATTCTGAACTATGGCAAAAATGTGCCTGTGAGTTCCCTTTTTAGGAATTGGAAGGAATGCTTCCATCACTCTCAGAGTCTACTCCTTTTTTTCCCACCTCTTTTCATTTACAAAAGAATCAGCAGTGATGAGGTGCGTGTCTAGACTCCGCTGCAGAGATAGTAGTCAAAATAAATTCGGGGGAGATGCAAAGACAAAGTGGAAAGGTTTCAGCGCTGATTGGCCATGAATCGCTCTGTTGTGAGAGGAGCGGGCAGCGAGGCGGTTGGAATTGTTGGCATTGTTGAGAGCATGACGAGACCTCGGGGCGCGCTGGGATGATAAAATGATTCCCGCAGTCACCGTTCATCTGTTTGCTTTTTTTCTCTGGCAAATGATGTCGTCATCCAAACTGTACCTGCCATCCTCCCATGACTGGATTGGTTAAGCGACGGCGTGCATGGATCTCTGTGTTTATTTCCTCCTCCTCGTCGGGCCAGGAAAACTAAAAATGCACTGCTGAAAAGATTAGATGACATTTTCAAAATGCGCCGCTGAAAAGATGAGATGAATTCAAAAAATTTAAGGAACAAAAGAGTCATGGAGAGGACATGAAGATGAAAAGGATCCTCATGTGTGCTATCTGTTCATTTATTTAACAAGGAGACGGAGGGAGAGAGGGAGAGCCGTCCAGGGACCAGTGAGTGTATTTGTTTTAACTACCAGGTCAAATACAGGGCAAGGGTCAGATGTGTTTTAGCCTCCAGCTGCTCTCACTGAAGTGGAAGAGGGGGAGAGGGATTTGAACAGCACCTCCAGTGATCTTTTATCGCTGGATCCTCCGCCAAAATGTTTGACCTGCAGCCATCAATCAGGGACTCTTATAGGTAGTCCAAAGGACACGGAGACGGGGGGAGGAGGGGGAGAGGAGTCAGTCAGAGTGTGTGACTGCATAAATGCATCTTCTTCTGCGATTGTGTGCATGTAAAGATGCGATGTTTGACCTCGTGTGTACATACTCTACATGCTGTAGCTGTCCGTCCCCCTTTCAATCCGAGCAAGATGCTGTGACGGCAACAGATTCCACCCTCACCCCCTGCGCCCCGCGAGCCGATCTTAGCAATTCCTGCACATTTTCGGCATTCTTCGCCCACACTGGCATACCTCGTGAAAATTGTCCCTTTGACACAGATGGTGAGGGGAGAAGCCAAAGAGCGGTCATCCAAAGTTGGGAATATTGAACAGAAGCAGGCCGCCTGAGCGTAACAACATAATGGCGTGTTAAAATGCAGGTTATACGAGGCCCCTGATGTTCAGGCTCAGACGTATAAGCCACAGACCTCAAATAAAACATATAAAAACATGGACATTGTTTCAAAATGATCTAATGCCTACGATGTAATTTTCTGCCTCTGAGCAGACAGGTATTTGCCATAGAAAGGTTCACAGCTTTTATACGCTATAAGGGCCTGTAAAATGTGGCCTGAGGTGTATTATACCTCCTGAGTGGATACACCTGGCGAGACATTTCGCATGTGTGCATGCCAGCGTGTGAGCGTGCACAGAACCGTGTATGTGCTGTTTTGAATTTCTTCATTCTGGTTGTGTGCACGCTGCTGGTTGCATGGCCCAAGTCATGAGGCTGTGTCAGTTTAGTCTCAGTTTTTGACATTTTGACATTTAAACTAATCACCTCTTACTGAGACCAGGCTCCTGGCCACACTTCATTAAAAGAGCATTAAACCAACAGCTAGTCAAAACTCCACTGAAGTTCACAGGATGCTGTAGTTTCAACTCAACCTTTTCCACGGAGCAATGTTACAAGCTCCAAAGGGATAAAATGTCAGATCTTTTCCAAAAATCTCACTTAATGCCAGACAATTGCAGGTCACAAATGCAGGTCGTGTGACACGCCGAGGGACAGGTATGTGTTACTTGGCCGTCTACCTCTGCCGTCTCCCAGTCCTCTGTCCCATCAACAACGATGTTTGGCTGAATATTAGCTAAAGCACCGATCTTCCACTCTACATGCATCCCAGTCCATCTGCACGGGAAAACCTGGACGAACACGGCAAATTGATGTTTGTATGGGAAGTCTCTGAACATCACAAGCACACTGTCAGAGACAGGAGGAGTAGGCTAGTCTAACATTTCACAACATGGAGTAAATAACTGAAGAAAAGGCACCATACTGCAGTGACGTCAGGAGTATTTATGTGGGCGACCTGGAATTCCTACTTGAAAGGCTGCTCCGCTGCAGTGGATTGCAGCATGAGGCACGTGCACAGATGTTCCTGTTGGGCAGCTTTCCTTAGAATAAATGGGGCATCATCCAGACATGGTATCCAGTTCTCTTAATACAACTACGAGTCCAGCCTTCAAACAAACACTTCACAATTTGTGCTATAAATTAGGAAAACTTTGACTTCATCATATCTGATTGTGTGAATAAATCACTTACTAGTGCAGCTAAATCAATTGTTAGTCTGCGCCTTAAAGAGAAACTGTTTTTCTACTTCTAGGAAGTTGATAAAACATATAATTACGTTTAAACGGTTGCCAGAAGTCTCCTTCAACTCAAGCAAACAGCCCTCTACATGACCTTCCAACTTCTGACTCCCAGGTCCATCGAAACTCTTTCCTATCTCTGACAGAGATTACCTGTTTCTGAGGAAGAGGTGGTGATATGTGTTTGAGTAAAATCTGACATGCTTGGAAATGCTTTCTCTGGCTTTCCCAAGAGCTGCAGTTTGAAGAGCTTCCAGGCCCTTCTCAAGTTCTGAGGCAATGATACACTGCAATGGAGGATGTTTTCATTCAGAATTGGCCTTTTGCTATGACCTGACAAGCATGAAAATGAGGATGGGATTGGGAGTTTTACTTTGGACTCTGACTTTTAAATGTAATTTGAAGATATATTGTTGTTCCACTTTTGTATTGAAACACATGTAGGGAAAGAGTCAAGAGGATGCATGATGGGAATCCCATTTTCCTTTATTTGGACTTGGCTTCCGAAGGATCAATAAAGCTGCTCTGAGGGACTTTCGCAGTAAATCGGGTTCAAGACGGTTGCTGGCTGATCAGGACAAGCTCGGCCTTGAAAGTAACACATATGACTTCTATTTTCTTCTGAGAAAAGGAACTGAACTATTAGCAGAATAACACCTAAACCAATGCGTCTTTGGCTCTCGGACTGTTTCCTGTTACATTTGAAATCATTGACGAGGCTTTTTCTCACCTCGCAGAGCCTGGCAGCGGGAAGTGCTTTGCAGTTTGTCATGTGTAAATACTGTTTTTTTTTGTCCCTGAAAAGACTTGAATAGATGGAAGCGGAGGGCCCACACCACAACAAAGGACTGAACCCCAAACTGTGGGCTTCTTACTTGAATTATGTTGTCAGACGTCCTCTTTATGGCTTTTGATCAGGCGCATTAGTTTATTCTTTCAGCTCCTCTTTTTCCAAATTCCAGTTGTGTGACACTGGGCCTCGGTGTCTCCTTTAATATTTCCACACTTACATTCACGCACACACACTCTCTCAAACACACTTATCCAATTAAATAAACATCAGAATATCCTCGCACACATTTGGATTTGAATTTTCACCAGTTTGGTCTTTCTTTTATCGTTTTTCAGCTAATCAGAGCTGATGCGTAGATTACACGAAGAGGAAAATCCTGCCACTTAGGTGTCAAGCGGTGACACCTAAGTGGACACCTCCTGCAGCCTCGATGGCCATGTCCAAATAATATCAAAGCAACAAGCCACGTTTTCGGCACGTCTTCGCTGTGAACACTTGATGTCTTCTTCGTGATTTCACCTCACGGGAACCCATGAAACACCTGGAACATTCCTCTGAAACTATGCATGCACAGAAAAGGGTAAGAAGGTACAGTAACTGTTGAGGCTGCAGCTGCAGGCTGTTTCTCCTGCTGAAATACTGCACAGATCCTCATGTTCCACCCACCTTGTCTCTCCTCATGTAACCATACACCAGTCCTGCTAATGAGCTGGCTGAAGACAGGATGATGGGATAGAAGCTGCTGGAGAACAATCAGTTCTGAAGCTGTGGGGCATTCCTATTTTGATTAGCGTGATACATAGTGGATGTTTTTGTGGGATTCATTCATCGTTTTATTCGCTCTGTTATGCACTTGATGTGTTCTTTTGCATGTGGCTTAGCACTACTTTATGCATGTCTGAGCGCTCGTGTGTGGTCCACCCGAAGCACAACATGTGGCCGTGGTTAAAAGTGGATTATTTCAATTGTTCAAAAATCAGAAAATGTCTTCATCTCCCTACCCTCCCTCTCCTTGTCACCTCAGCAGAAAACAAATGGAGTCTAATGGCATTCTTTGAATTCTTGGTGCGCGGAGCCGCTGTTTCCGTATTTCACGGATCTGAATGGTGTGGCCCAGGCAGTCTGGAATTCTTGGCTGGGAGATCAGAGGCCTTGATTTATCAGGATGTACTCGCTGTAAGGTGTGTGCATGGTAAGGGAAACTCAGATAACAGTGCACGCACACCTGCACACACAACATTAAGTGAAAGTCTTTTACGCCGGGACAAAGAGTCTGTCACTGAGTCAGGAAGTGAAACAGGGTTTCAGGCACTGCGAACAGAAGGTCCACAGAGATAAAGACATATACATGGGATGGAGAACTGTGCTGTAAACAGGAAGGCGATAGACTCCGCCAAGGACAAGGGCCCTCACACACTGGCTGATGGTCAGCTGTCAACCAATGTTGGGTCGAGTGAGCTTGTTAAATTAGGTGAGAGAAATCACTCTCACTGATTGGCTGTCGGCAAATCAGTGCACGACAAGAGCCAGTACCATTCAAATTTCTGTAGGACAACTTTTTCGATCAGAAGTGGTTATATCAAGCAAGAAGGAAGTGACAGTAGTTGACAAATGCAAACTCTTCCAGTTTCCCTTCTTTGAATGACTGAAACAGGCCACCTCCACCTGGTGGTATGGTCCAGCTTTTTGTCTGAGCCTCAAGTCAACAAGTTGGTTCAGATGCCACCTTTGAACCAAAGTTCCTGGTTTGAGTTCGACCTTCCTTGCATCTCTCTTACCCTTCGGCTGCCATCATGTGAGAAGTCTGCACCAATCACAACAGGCCTTTTCACATTGACCCAGGCCTGTCTCTATATTACCTTGAAATCATAGCACAGTATGCTGCTCTCTGTCCTGTTAAAAGTCGGTCTAGCTCATCCAGTTTTCAATGCCTCTCTCCCTTATCTGCAATCAACTTAAACAACTAATAATCCATTCAGATCATTCAAACAAGACGGTATTTTCTAAATGATTGGCTGTGTTGGTCTTCACAGCACAAGGGATACGATTTTTCATTTGAGCACATAAAGTATAAGTCAGTAAATAAGTGTCACAATAAACCAGATGTTCTATTCACCTTCCACAGCATAATATCCTTCATACTTTCAGTGAGGGGCCACCATGAAAACTGTCAGGGGAAGGCAAACAGTATTAACTTCTATAATTAAAAGGCCCGGCCCAAATGACTTTGGCTCGGTGCCGTGCCTGGTGCCTCCACTCCTGAAGTGAAGCAACTAGCTATGCAAAGTTCTCCTGCCTCGTTTCCTGACAATCTTACAGTGTTTTTCTACATGTGAAACTGTGACCGTTATGGTTTTACAGTAGAATTTTCAGGCCCAAGCATCAGTCCACCCAAAACACACAGCGTGAGCCAATCAGTGTTGTTATCGTACATGATCTGAATAAGGGTGAATTACCAGGTATGTTATGAAATACGGATATAAATAGTCCTGACTTGAAGCCTTTGACTGGCCATATTACTCTCCACTATAGATCGATTCATTAACATGCTGTATATGCCCGGTAATGATATGTGATTTTAGCTGATTATTCCTTTAGATTAGTTCTGCCAGATGCAGTTAATTTGAGTTAAGTGCTTCCAGAGCCATGCTCCTTTTGACATGTACAGCATGTTCAGATGCTTGATCCAGAATGAGGGAATAGAGCCACATTTTGTTCTGAGATTGCCCAACTAATGATGTCATTCACATTTATGTTCAAACGTATGGTTTCAAACCGACAGACTGACCATGTGGAGATTCGTTCACACGCACCTGATTTCGTTTGATATCGAAGTATGTATCTATTATTTGCTGAAGTTTAGACAGAAAGAGATGTCATGGATAGAATAAGGTGATTGTGACGGGTTCAAGGTTTAAAGGTGCAATTTGTAAAATGTGGTTAGAAAGGACAGTATTAAAGGTGTGTGATAAGTGACTACCTGTGAAATTCTTAATTCAAACAAATGGGGGCGAGCATTTCACCAGCGTCACCACTAACCACTGCATGCTGTGTCTTCTCGTTTCCCGGGTCCTGGTGAGAGCCACTGTAAATCGCCTCTGTATTAGCTGTCTTCAAGCTTGTGTTTGTT
Organism: Acanthopagrus latus; assembly: GCF_904848185.1. Lineage (NCBI taxonomy): Eukaryota > Metazoa > Chordata > Actinopteri > Spariformes > Sparidae > Acanthopagrus > Acanthopagrus latus. The sequence continues at coordinate 18,387,532 of NC_051041.1, forward strand.
GGTCTCATCCGATTTTGCAGTGTAGGCAGACTTCAGTAGGATAATAGTCCCATGTAGCTCCACCACTACCTGAGCTTCTCGCTAACAGCAACAAATAGCTACAGCAACGAGATTACTGAGCAACAGTTAGCAGTTATGCTGCCCCTTATAGTTTTGACGCTAAATTCAAGTTTTGGCTATTCCCTATGATTAACACCCTTAAGAAAAGAAAACAAAACCACACAGAACAATGTTAGAGAAGTACCGGTGCAACCCCAATCTAGCATATGGCCTGAATACAGCCTTTCTCATGTATAAAACTATTTAACTGAGGACATGCTTTCAGTATTGTCTTGGCATTTTGCTGAGGGGGGCATGTCAGTTCCAGAAAGCTCTCGCTGCAGTGTGAAAGTCAACCCATTCACTGAGGGCAGGCCAACTTGGACAAACGTCTCGGCAGGGCAAATACAATCAACACAGTTATGATGCTGGGGGCTGAATTAATCACTGAGTTTTCCATACAGGAAGCCTTTTCATTCAAGTCATGAGGTAAATGTTGAAAAGGTTAAGGCTGGATATTTTGGGAATGAACAAGCTCTTGACCTTTGACGATTGACGTAGAAGAAAATGATGAGGGTAGCAACTGTGCGCTTTGCCGAGCTGTTATTTAGAAAAACAGTAACATTATGGAGAAGTGGCTTGAACAGAGAGACCGGAGGTGGTGCCTAAAATCTGCTTGTGTTTGCTCTTAATGTCGGTAACGGTTTGGACTGTAACACATGCCCCGTTCGACGGTTTCATCACAGTAAGTGTTGTTTTTCTGCCTCCTGAGTTATAGCCATGTAGGAGTAGGAGTGCTGAGTCATGGCTTCAAGGTGGCTGAAAATCACTAGCTCACCTGTGGTACCCGGGTCCCAAGCCCCAGCACTTTCACTCAATCACAACCAGCTGTCCACATGTCTGAAAGCACATGGTAAGCCACAGAAAGTTTGTTAAAATAAAGAGTGAACCTGCTTTAAAAGCCCCAGATGTATAGCTGCCTGCTGTTTTTGCTGAGGACTGGAGCCGCTCCTGAAACACCTGCGGCTTTCAGGATCGAGTGCTCCTCCGAGGCCTTTTAATGAGCACTTAGATGGTGCAGTTTGGCACATTTTAGTGGCTGTGAATAAAAATATTAAGAATCGCTTCTAATCTTAATACTTGCGTGTTAAATGTATAGAAATATATAAAAACAGCAAGGTCTTGTGTTGAGTTGTATCCGTCCTTTTAAATGACGAGAACATCGTTTTTGAGAACAGCATCATAAAAATGATCATTTCATTCTTTCATAATTATCTTCAAAGACAGCAGTTTTGGTACATTTCAGCCTGAACCCAAACCTGGGAGACACACTGACCTCTTACTTAATTTCTGTTCGTAGAATTTAACATCAGCATCATTGGCAAATCATTTACTGAAAAGCAAATTCCATGTAATTCCGCGAGCCATGTTTGTAATTCACATGTGGAAAAGTAACTATGGAAATGTTACATCTCAACACCACATGGTAATAATGTAATATATAATATAATAATAAAAGAGGCTCCAGTTTCTTTATCAAAGTTTAAATTGTCAAGCTAACAGGATGTATCCTGTTAGCAGTAACATGTAGGTTATTGACAAAGAGTTGTCTGAATTCAGGCAAAAAACAATCAGAGCCTATGTTCACCTTGGTTACTGTACATATCTTCATTAGTCTGAATTCTGTCTGTTTGGGAATTTAATGGGAATGTCTTGACCATGTTCCAGGTTTGTGTCCACTCCATTTGAGGACTCGTAACGGCCACATGTGCAACATGTTTGTACAGTGAACTGTCTCTTTGGTTGAGATCACAGTCGTACACTCGTCATATAAATGGATCCAGAACAGATTTTTGAATATAGCCTCTCAGAAGCCACATACATGCTTAAGTACAAGAGAAAACCAGACAGAGGGTCTCCCAGAAATCAAGCTGTCAGGCAGTCCGTCATTCTGGCGTACTCACGCGCATTATGTAGTTAAAATAACTAGCTAACTCAATAATGGCCTTTAAAAAGTCCTTTCATTATCCTGAAAGCAATCGTGTCTCCCTGCAGAAAAGCCTCAGTGAGATTCTGTAAAGTCAAATATACATGTATTTTACAGCCTGCTATTGGATCCACATGCCAGGGGTAATTTAGGAGAGAGCACACTTTTACATGTGTATCCGTATGACTTTTTGATTGTTTTAATTACATGTGCATGGCTCTTGTTAAGGCTCCTGACCGTTTATGGTTTCCGGCTGAGTACACAGGCTCAAATATTTTTTTTCATCACATATAAAGGGGAACATTAAAGGCCGCCTCTGAGGCTTTTGCCGCACATGGTCTGATGATTTGTACGCCGCTGACCCCACACTGGAATATTTGTACCCTTTGCCCCCCCCCACCCCTTGTTCCTTCTCTGTATTTTGTCATTTCTCCTGCCAACCAGCAAAGCTTCGCTCCCTGAAAGCCATAAAACGAGTGTTTCAACAAAAAAGCACTGGCACGCTGTTGCGCTTCTTCAAAGGGGAGTTTTCTGGCGTTGGAGGCAGCATAAAGACTCCGCTCATGTCTCATTGGATATTATCCGACACATTCTCAAACGACAAACACGGAGGGGTGGTATGTTCGCATGGCAAGTCCAAACATCACCGCAAACTTAAGACACATGGTGCGGAGAGACAAAAGACAGGAGTGACAAGTCATTACAGGAAAGAACAAAACACTCAAACCTGTGATCTCCATGGCTGTTATACCTGAGATGGCGATGAGAGAGAGCGTTCCCAGGACTCCGATGAGTGCTGTGCTCTGGTGCTGCGGTTCCCAGGAGGTTGCGCGCTCCAATCTCTCTAATGAGAGAACCTTCCAGGCTAGACATTGTGGGCTCTGGCTTCAGCCTCCAGCCCATGCTGTTCTCACCACAAAGAAACAAGCCAAGTTATTCACTGATTCCTCTCTGACATCCCTGGCCAAAAAGTCTCCAATCCCATCCTCCTACTGCCACCACTCTTGACTTTCTCTCTCCCACTCACTCTCATCTTTCTCTCTCTGCTCTTTTTCTTTATTTTTCTCTTCTTAACTGTGCTTGAAGTTGTGTTTAAGACTCAGGAAACGCATACTCTTCTGTTAAAAAGGGTACAAGACACACAAATAGAAAATCTAAAGGCCCAAAATCCTACATGGGCAACACTTTGGCCAACTGACTCACACATTCAGACTCATACAGGAGCGCTGCTGTGCTTGGCATGTTCAGCGAGCGTCAGTGTTTACACAGCATGTGATAGCTCAGGCTAACGGGCGGGAGGAAATAGCATCGACCAAAAGGGTGGCCAGTTCTGAAGGAGGAGGTCCATCTGTGCAAACAGTACCTAGTTAGAAGAGTTATTAATTACCCCAGGTCGCCGGCCAAACTTTTAGGCCGGCACAGGAGTGAGAGAGCAGAGAGGGGAGTGAGGTGATGTTAAATAACAAAGAGATAGAAGACAGAAGCAGGAACGCAGCGGTGAAGGTAGGAAGGTAGTCCATGATGTTAGGAACCATACTGTCCGTAACAGCTGCAGAGATTGAATAAATGTTGGCAATGTACATTTCTGCAAACCACAGATATGCTGAGACTTTTAATTTCCTAAGATCTACTTTTCATTTTCATGTTGTGACAACGCTGCACTCATGGCCTGGTTAGGTTTAGGGACAAAATCCACATGGTAAGGGTCAGGCCAACATCATGTTTTGGCTTTCATGGGTTGGTCACACCAAAAGTATCTTGAGGTCTCATTAAACTATCCAGTGGTTTCATGCTTACAGTTATACAATACTGTCTTGAGCAATGGTCTCTGGCTTAGCAGCTATAACAGACATTGTCTGGATGTCTTGTCAAAACTATAAGCTATTTTGCAGCTACCACAACTGGAAAATGTCCTGGTATCTTGTTAATACTATCCGGTGGTTTCCTGCTTATAATCATTGAAATGCTGTCTCGAGCAGTGGTCTCTGGCTTGGCAAATGCCTAAGCAGATGTCCCAATGTCAGAAATATCCACTTATACTGCCACTAACACATCTGAGAATGCCCCAGAATGTTGTTAAAACTAGCCGGTGGTTTCACGCTTAAGATTTTTGAAATTCTCTCTCAAGCAGTGGTCTCTGGCTTTGGCAGCTGTAACAAAAATTGTCCAGACTTCTTGTAAAAAAATATCCAGTTTTGTTGCCACTAACATGCCTGAAATGTTCCCAGCATAACCTTAAAACTATCCAGTGGTTTCATCCTCATTAATGATGAAGTGCTGTCTCAAGCAGTGGTCTCTGGCTTTGGCAACTGTCTCTGAAATTGTCCAGATGTCTCGTCAAAAATATTAAATTCTGTTGCCGCTAACATGACTGGAAAATGTCCTGGCATCTTGATAAAACTATTGGGTGGTTTCATGCTTACAAATGTTGAAATGCTGTCTTGAGCAGTGGTCTCTGGCTTGGCAAATATCTCAGCAGATATTCTGATATTCAGATATATCAAGTTATATTGGCACTAACACAACTGAGAATGTCGCAAAACCTTGTTAAAACCAACCAGTGGTTTCACACTTGAGATAATAACTAATAAATGATGTAAAAAGAAACTGATATGACGAGTACTGTGAACATGTCAATATGATACATACGCATGACACACGTATCAGTGGTAAACAGAAACATTTAAACGGCAGCATTTCATACTTGTGAGCTGGCTGTGGAGCACCCAGGCATGTTTGTTCACATGCCCTCCTTTCTCCTTAACTTTCTTCTCTTCTTAAATTTTGGAGCGAGGGGTCAATGGCTGTTTTTTTTACCCTTCTTTTCTGCTTTCAAGAATGTCTGCAATGCTTCCCAGGAATCCTGCCTTGTTGACTTTGGTTTGGGATAAAAGGTACTGCCTCCTCTGTTCTCCAAGCTGATCCGAAAGGTGATTAGGCTGGCCTCAACGTGAGCCCATGCATAGCCCGGCACATTGGCCCAGACAGATTACCCTACGTTCCTGTGCGCTCCTGTTTTCATGGGGACCCAGGTGAAGAGATAGATGTGAGGGGAGAAATTAAGGGAAGAATGCTCGGTGGTGGTAGAGAGGACATATTTGTTATAAAGCAGAGTCAAAGTTCAGATGCTCGATTGAAATTGTTTGGAGATGCTGCTGCTGTCTTGTGTGGCTCTTGCAGCTGATTCTGCTGGATTTAGAAATACCTGTTGTGCGAGATGACTCCTGATCTGACCACATCTCAACTAAAACAAGGATGCAGATTACAATTTCTGACTCCAGGAGCTTTAATACAGGGACATCTGCACAATTCTGCATGGCTGCACCTCTAAACCTCACTAATTGAACAAACAGAAATGTGTTTTTTAGAAGGAGCTGAACTTTCTGTTTCTTCACCCGACAACAGTTCAGTGTCTCAACTGATTAGGTCCAAGTTCAACTTCATTTATTCCCCAAAGGGCGACTGGGTTTTTGTCAGCATAAAGTGCAACATAAAAACAAACATGAAATCACATTAGGAAGATTAACACGGACTTGGCTGCGCTCAATAAGCACATCGATTGAGAGGCATAATCACCAGAACAGCAGTGACACTAACACATGGATGAGTACCCTGTGATCACCCCACGTGAAGTACGACCAGCAAAGCATTACCCTCAAATCGCCTCGCGGCTCTATCGCAACACTAAACCAAACTAAACAATGTCTGAAAGTCCTGAGCTAATCATTTTACCACAAACTGTGCCCATGACATCAGAGTCTCTGTTGACGCTGACCCGTGAGATGCAGACGTTGCTGTCAGGGTGAAACAACACAAACTCTGCAGTGCAACAGCTGATTCTAGATACATCTTTTCTCGCAGCTCACACACTCCTCCCCTCCCTCCCTCCACAAACACGACCATCAGGAAGCCGTAAGTAAAACTGGTGTTTTGAAATATGGACTATTTCCACATGCACTCTGATGCATGGGTAAGAGAAAATCGTGATTGGCTTGCAACGGGCCAACAATAATATTGTGTTTAATCTAGATATCATTACATGCAAAATGAGCAGGAGAAATTCAAGGGCACCATTGTTTCCCTCGGACGGTTATTCGGGGGTCCAATGATGGAGTGTTTCCTTTAGAAACCCAAACCAGGAGAGATGTGGTGCTGCCACTTACAGCGTTTCAGCAAAATTAAGATGGAATCAGAGAGACAGGAGGGAGAGGGTGAGACAGAATAGGGGGACACTTTGGAATTAAAACAATTATCATCTGCCTTCGACGCAGCTCTTTTATAAGTGGTGACAGCATGTGTGCGCTCCGTGCCACAGCATGCATACAGCTAGTCGACATGACAAGTTAATCATTGTTATTCTTAACCCCCCGAGTGAGCCTGGATTACTGCCTGGCTTAAAGACAACAGTCCAGCCTTTTGGGAAATCATCTTGCTGGGAATCGGATAAAAAGGTCAATTGGCTATTTAAGCAGTGGAGAGTAATGGCATCTTGAATGTGTTTGTGCTCCCGCCCAAAGAAAAAATCCCATGTCAAGATCACATTATTGATGTTAACTAGAGTTAACTATGAGGAACATTAATTGCCAACAATTTTGCTGATTGATGATTTGTTTAAGTCATTTTTCTTTCGAGGAGAGATGTCAAACAAGATTTTCATCTCTTTGATTACAAGCAGGATCAGATGAAAAGATTATTGTGAAAGAATTGAAACGATTGATGGAGAGATGCACTCAGCCCATATTCAGGAACTGTGCCTTTAAGGACGTCTGTCAGGTTGTGATGTCACACCTGTGCAGTCACACCTCCATGACTGTGGCTGCAAACACAGACAGAGCCGGAGTGGAAGTACAGCCTGTGATGTCTGCTCAGGCTTCTGAGAGCTGACCAATCAGAGCAGACTGGGCTTTTAGGAAGGGGGGGCCTTAAAGAGACAGGCACTGAAACAGTGCTTTCAGACAGAGGGTGAATAGAGGTGCTGCAGGAAACGACACTATGAGTAAACACTTCCTAATAAACAGCCACAATAAGAGTATGAATCTGAGAATGAGCATATTATGGGTCCTTTAAATGTAAAGAGATGCTGCTTTTCTGTATCCTGATGGTGAATGAAGAGTCTTTAGGTTTTGGATGGTCACTTTGAGTTTTCTGGACATGACTGTTTTATAAATGGAACCATTGATTGTTTAAATTATGAGATGATAATTGAAGAAAACACAAGTTAGTTTATTACCTACTGGTACTAAAATCGTTCAAACCATTCACGGTCGTCACTTTCAGCCAGCGAATTCAAATTCTGTTGGCTAAATAAACGAGCCCAGGGCCTGATTTTTCTCTATAATGGGATTTCAGCTTCCAAAGGTCAGGAGAGGGAACGTGAAGTGGAAAACCCACTGCTTCTACTTGGAACTAGTTCGTCCTCACGGATGAGGCAGTGGGACAGAGGCAATCCTCTGCCGCCCCGTTTCTCATCGCCTCGATCCAAGAGGACGAATCAGGGCCAAGTGCAGCAGTGGAGAAACAGGAGGAGGAAACAGAGGCAGGGACATCTGTCGGTTCTGCAGATGGAGCCAGAAAGACTGACGGAGACGTGTTGGAGTGTATTGGGGAGGACACATAGCTCCAGAGTAAGACAGTGGAAAAAGCATATAGAGGTGAGCAGGACAACGGACCAACCGCTCATTCACACGTTTGGAAAGAAAAACTGAAAAATGATCTAGCGGTTCTAAATGTTCAAAACGTTAACATATATGAGGTTATATAGCTGAAACTGTCAATTTTCACTAAAACTGCAATGCACAATGCTAACAGGAAAGCTCCGGTCAGCTAATAGGGCCACTAGCTCTGTGGCTTAGTGAGCTAATAAGCTAACACTAGCTAGCTAGCTACAGCCAAAGATAGCTAGCAAGTCATTATGTCGAAAAAGTTGGCTAACAATGAATTATGGTTTTAGCTCTGTTTTGGTCTCTACCAACTCCACCAAGCAAGAATCGGACTCTGCCAGCTCAAGAGATACATGGTTAGCTAGCTGCTAATGAGTGCAGTCTGTGTGCAGTGTGGTGCTGGACAGGTTACGTAGACTGGATGGATCATGGACTCAAGCTGCCTGCTGTTGATCAGAGCTGTGAGACTCAAACAGACAAATAAACTTGCAGCCCAACCAAAATGAAAAGCTGAAAGAAGCTAAAACACTCTGTTAGGCTGAGGGGAACTGTAGTCAGGTGACATCCTCCGGGTTCATCAGTACAAGCAACTTAATGTGAAGTTATTGACTGAGTGCGGCTCTGAAGCAGACTTCCCTTTCTGCAGTCTGACTGTGAGCTGAGTGCAGGAACACAATTCTCTCCCACGCGTAATGCAATGCAGAAAAACCTTGATTAATCAAACTTTGACCACAGTCTGTTGAAGATGGCATTACATCCCCATTGTTGAGAGAAATCTGGGGTTTCTGTTATAGCAACTGCAAAACAACACAGCACAACACAACAGCCTCACTGTGCTCCCGACCCATAACATGTATCTATTTATTTATGGAAATATAAAACACTTCTTCTCAGGGATTGGAGGCATAAATCAGATAAGCATGAATATTTGCCAACCACCAAAATCTGATCCGTTCTATTTTCACAAGTGATTTACACCCATATATAACACAGGAAAGGGAAAGATAGGATCAGCTTATGCTCTCAGTCTTCCCGTCCCCTTCTTAATAACTCCTCAGAGGGGACGAGAGGAAGAGGAAGGAGGAAGAGGGAGCTCAGAGAGGGTGAGAGTGCCACGGGATGTGATTAGGCCGGACCTCCCGTTTATGATTTCTGTATTACAGGCCCTCGGTGCCAGACATTCCCTCCATGGAAGGAATGTCTTCCTAACCAGTTCCATGTGAATGGTTTAGGAGGGAACCACAGCCCACTGGTTGGTTTGAGGGCTCAGGCTTTAAAACACACACCGAGAGAGAAATATGTCGAGGATGGAGGGCAAACAAAGATGATGACGATGAACAAAAGGTCGGACAACGTGTGGAGGGATCCAACCGACTGAATGCACGCACATAAACAGGATTCACTCCACTTTGTCTCCACCTTTCTTCCAAAACACAATCCACTCCAGCTGCCACAGACATAAATTAAAGTGGCATGCAGAGTTACACGATATTAAGTGGTAGTGGGGATACGAATAAAGTTAGTGATGTGGTTTTAGGTTTCATGCAAAACGCAGGCTAATATCTTTTCCAGGATAGCAGAGGGGAAAAGACAGATTAGCCCCAAGCAAAGAAAAGAAAATGTATTAATATAGAATGTGTTGGCTTTTTCTTTACAGATGAAATCATCGGATATTCATGACGATGGCCTTGGTCAGCGACATCTAGACAGTAAAACAGACTCAGACATTAAATGACATCATAAAAAGTCCGGCACGCCGTCTATTTTTAGAAGTGAGACTTAATAAAATTCCAGCGACTGCATTTGTGACAAATTTAACCCAATTTAACAGTAACTGCAACACTAACAAATCACTCATATGTTTTTCGAAGCGCTCTGCAGTTCACATTCTGGACTCTCTTCCCACGAGAAATTGGCCCGGAGAGAACTCCAGCCCGGCTCCGTCGCCTCTGCAAGCTATCTGCATTTTACAGCCCTAGTTGCACGATGTTGAGTGCAAAGTGTGAACGTTTGTTTGTCCTGGAATTTTTACTGTGCTGGAGCACTCTCCTGGTGATTTTGGCCACGTGTAACACAATGATAACAGCGCGTTTGTTGCTGTTCAGGAGAAGGCAGCAGGAAAAAGCCACGCTGAGTAAAACTGTTGTAAAGAACATTTATTTGGCAACTTAAATGGACAATTATGTGCTATAAAAAACATCTGATAGACTGGTAATAATTTATGTAATGTCTGTTTTTCTGACTAATTATCCGTCTCTCGCTTATTTTCTCTTTTCGCTTATTCCATGCATTTATAGAGCCCACTCTCCATGTGTCTCTTCCTGAACACACACTCACACACACATGCACAACAGACAGAAGTCACGACCTTGTCCTATACAAGCTGCTGGCCTAAGCTCCAACAATAATGTTTATTCGTCTGTCTCAGGAAAGAAAAGACACGCCTTCCGCTAGCAGCTAGTCAAAGCAGGAAATCTAGGAGAGAAAATGTAAATGCCCTGCTGCACATGTCCGAGCATACAACACTCACACACAAACACACAACAGTGTGCAAACAAAAAGACACAAACGTGCGAGGAGACGCCTGCAGCAGCCTGCAGCTGTAATTGAGGAAGGTGCTAATTGGTTAAGTGTTGTTGAGTCGCTGGGCGCTGTGCAGGATTTGGAGGCATGGCACCGACAAACACAGCTGAGGATAAAGATCTTTTCCAGGTCTCAGCTTCAACATGTGGCCCTGTCAACAAATTCAAATTGGAGGTTCGACTGTTAGTACCAGTGTTTAAGTAAGTCCGTCTTTCTGTATATCCAAAGCGACTTTCAGTAATTCATACATACATTCATACAGGGATGGCGATGGCTGCCCTGCAAGGTGCCGACCAGCACATCAGCAGCAGTTGGGGGTTTAGTATCTTGCCGAAGGACACTTCGACATGCAGACCAGGGTAGTCGAACCAGCAACCCTGAGATAACAAGACGCTGGGTCTCCCCCTGAGGGATCACCCCAAACCATTAGGGGGCAGGATTTCACCAGGAAAACCGCTACCTGCTGCTCTCTCCTCTCAGTCTCTCAGTTAGCCATGTAGCTAGTGGTTCTTTGGATGGAGTCTGGCCAGGCGAAGCGTTCAGAGCACCAGGGGAGTGTTGGTGTTACAACCTGGACAACAGATCTGGGCTCAGTAGCCTCCGAGGGAACATGGGAAGATATGACCGAACACATCAAGAGGCCCAGTGAAAAGTTGCTATAAAGACAAATGAAGACAGAGTTGGTTGGGTGAGTGATGAGTTAACGAGGCAATAAAGCTAATGTCTTAGTTTGGTAAAAGAGAAAAACTTGGATTCAGAGGTTTTACGGTTGTGTTTTATGTTTGAGAGGAAAACAGTTGTAAGAATATTTCCTCTCTTGACATATTGTGTTGTTTGACTTTGTCATATGTTCATACATTAGAATTTTAGTTTAAAAAAAATCAAAAGTGAACTGAAATCATGAGAAGAGTGCTAGCCTCACAGCTGACTGAGCTAACTAGCTAACAGCGGCTGTTGAAAGTCTTAAACTAAAGTTCTTATATCGTCCATATCGCAGCTTAAAGTAACTGAATCAGGTCGGACAAAGATCGTGTCTGCAGGTCTCTGACAGGACCACACACCCATCGAACACCTCAGCCTTCCTTCATGCCTTAAATAAAGGGCACACTTCTTCCTCCATGGCACTGAACATTGGTATTAATGTTAATAACAACGTACAGAATCACATAAAGTGAACGTCATTTTTAAAGACACTGTGCTGCATTAAGACGTGGCCACATCTCCATTTACTCCCTCATCATATCTTCATATAACACTGTTTATGGCACATCTGTCTCTGACTCTTTATTAATCCATGCATGTCGTGCTCTTTATCTAGTAGCACCCTGATCCAAGAAGCTGGTTTTTTGGTCCTGGTTGCTCACTTGCCACCTCCATGGGTGGTCCACGCTGCAGTTTTTCTGCTGTGGTGTTTGTGCAAGTTCAGAGGTCTTTGTTTTTCTGGCATGTCTCTCCATGCTAACCAAAGCTGGAGGCCTGCTGCCTGTTTTCTTTCGCAAAGCTACACATCTGCAGGCTTTCGAGGAGAAACTGGGCAAAAAGCAGAAAAACAGAAGGAGGGTGGAGAAGCAGGAAGACAGAGAGACACGGAACGCCGAGCCTTCAAAAATGCGAGTTGCCACTCTCTCCCTGTAGGTGCATGTGAGAGTCAGTGTTCGACCCGCTCCCCGACAGAAACTGTGGTCTGTTGGCAAATGCCTGGCACACATGTTGACAGCCCCATTATTTATACTCCATTCTGACAGCTTGTTTTGTGTAATATACGCACATGTATTTCCATCCTCGCGCCGCCCTGTCTTCTGAGTTTCACAGGAATAAGTCAACTTAATGAATTTTGCATGAAAAAACAGTCTTCCCCCAACGGGTGTGTTACGGATCAAACAGTCACTCAGTCACCAGAGCTTTATGGCTAATTCCCCCCACTCTGAACAAGGTCATATTGTTCCCCATATTTATATTCCCAGAATGATCAAAGGCGAAAAATGATCCCTTCCGACAGTTAATATTTCTAAGTGCCTCGCTGAGAGCCAATTTTGCGTTATTCAAACTATTTTCCCAGATGCATTTATTACCTATTCTGAAATCTGAAATTCATGATGTGATATCCACAGATTGTGTGTGAGCTGAGCTCTGAGGCTGCGGCGCAATCTCTCCGTTTCCTGGTGTTTGGGTGGTGGGACACGTGGAAACAGCTGTTTAGGGAGGAGGTTCCTGTGAGCATCAAGGTCAGGACACATTCACGCAGCTAGACGTGAAGCCAGGTGGGACAGGCCGCCGATATACTGTGTGAGTGTGTGCTGCTGACAGCTTCACAGTGGGGATATTTGGCTGAAACACAAAACAAACACTCCTAGAAGGTTCTCCAGGGTCAGCATGTGGTCCAGTGAGTAAATGAGTTGGTCATAATGGGACTAAACCTACAGCGGCAGGTCTGCGGGGACCTCCATGACCTCTCCAGGCATTTGCAGCGAGAAGCTTCTCAGTGTGAGGGGAGAGGTCAGTGAGAGGATTGCTGCCACTCAAGAGGTCACAACCCAGGTTGTTGTAGAACAAGACCTACAAACCTGGTACCGCCGGGAGGCTTGTTGTCTCAGTGGGGCGCAACCTGGAAGTTCACAGCGGGGTTGAGATCCGTCAAGAGTGTTGCGTTAACATGGAAGCATGGAAATATGAAATGTTGGATAAATACGTAATGAAGACACTGAGATAACAAGTGCTGTGTGAATGAAATTCAGATTAAATATATGATATACATAAATCGAGCAGATCAGGATAGCTGTAGTCCAAAGCACACCTGCGTGTTA